>NC_046317.1:47613985-47931939 GCF_009819535.1 Lacerta agilis | reverse complement strand
TGACAGCTCGCCTACATATGGAATGGGTAGCATTTCAGAGCAAGCTACCTTGGAGAAGCCCTACATTTCACCTTCCTGCCTAGCCAGATGTATTGATAGCAATCAGTTGAATGTCTTTCCTGCATGACAGAAACTTACGGAACTTGGATCTGAGGGCTGGGGCTTTGTGGAAGACTTCAGAAGTAACTTTAGCAACTGGAAGGGGGGCGGGAATCATCTTCTGTCTCCATTTTGGTCATATACGCACACATCATTTCTTGGGTTCCACTTTGTAGGCAGATTTTCCTCTTAATTCCTTTTCTGCTTGTGAAAGCAGTAAGTTCCTCTCAACAAGTCAGCATGAATGCTGCCACCTAGTGACTGTTCAGTTGTCTGGACAGATGCCTGTCCACTACGGCGGCCAGAGCAAGAACGTAGTAGTCAGCCTGTAGTGTTGAGCTTGATTCAGCCTGGGGGGATAGTAGCAGGAGGCCAGGCCAGGGCTACAACTGAACTGTATTTACAGGAGATGTTGCTTCAGCTGTCTGCATCTTTTCAGCTATGTTCGCCGCATGTCGTTTTCCTAATTTTCCTAGTACATGCTGTTCTCCTAATTATCTGGTACAGAGAAATTGCTGTAGGGTAACCAGAATATGCCCCGTGATCTCATAAATCTCGCATTCCTACCCATCCAATCCAATATGTGCTAGAATCTCCAAACCTAGCTCAGTGGCATGTCTTAATGCTCTTTATATACAAGCAAAGGGTGCAAGTAGGTTATTTTAGGCTCTGGAGTTTATGGGGAGGTGCCCTTTTTCGAAGATAACACGTATAACTTCACTGCTTTCAAAATGTTGCCAGCCAGCCCTGCTTCATTGGGGGACCCTCCTGCTTGTTCTTCTGAGTGGGACCCTGGACACCTGCCTCAAAGTCCTGCCTTGATGGGGCCGCTGTATGTTCTCATCTGCAATATAGTCCATGATGCAGCCTGACTGACAAAACCATCTCTTACAGGAACCCCTGATGGAAGAGTACAGCATCGCCACACAGGTTTGGAAGCTCAGCTCCTGTGATATGTGCGAACTTGCACGCAACAGTGTGCTCATGAGTGGCTTCTCCCACAAGGTAATGCTACATCTTTTTTTCTGAAAAGAGGTTGCCTTTGTTTCCTGACCTCTCAGAGAATACAGTACACAAGAATACCCCAGCAACTCCCTTCCGTATTGGTTCATGGCCTGATGTCTCCAGCTTTGGACATTTAAGATTGGTTTAGAACTGCCTCCTACCCAGCTGTGCCTTTACACACACATGAACATGCTCCAGCTGAATATCTTTGTATTTGTCATGTGACAACTGGGCTCTGTGAAAGGCAGTGGCTGGGATCAGGTCCAGAGGGTCTCTTCTCAGCCCAGTTCCTTCCACTCTGTGGCCTTTTCTGCAGCGTGACCTCTGTTGAAAGGGGAGAAATGGAGCTCAGAAGGAGCTGTGTCATGAGGTGGATATTCTGTAACCTCCCTGCTCCTCTCTGGACTTTGTGACCCTTTAAATTTAAGTAATGAAGGATCTGTCCTCCTGGTTGTTAATAAGACCCTGGTGGATGGGATAGGGAATTGATTTTTGATAATGCTGTCCCTGTGGCCTGTGGCCTCTTGGGCTCAATTTCTCCCAACCCAATATCACTGCAGTCCTTTTATGTGAAAGAAGTACCCCTCCTTACCAAAATGATTCTTCTTCCAGTCCAGGCCAGCTGAGAGCAGCTCGCATTTTCTGCCCCTGTGGGATTTGAGGAGGCGGGAATCAAAGAGTGGTTCTAAACTGTCTCCTCTGCCCTTATTAGACTTTGAGATGTGTGCACAAAGACATCCTACTTTTGCAATATAAGGAATTGTTGCACCTTAGAGTGTTCCTGTTCAGGATTCCTGACATTTTCAAGGGTGCTCCATTCCATTTCCCCCCGATTTTCAAGTTCTGCCCATCCACCCAGTGGTCACGCTATTCTGTGCTCATTGAGCATGTTCAGTCCTTAATCAGCTGTGTATATTCTTGCATTACCCATTCGGGTTTGTACTTCTGCAAAACATTGACATTTCACCCCCAGGTCTGCAGATAACCTCTATTTGGTATGTGGAAGGTGTCATTTTGTCCTCATAAGGAATGGCACTCAGAGGACAAGTTCTCTTAGGGCAGTGTTTTTCAACCTTTTTTGGGCAAAGGCACACTTGTTTCATGAAAAAAATCACGAGGCACGCCACCATTAGAAAATGTTAAAAAATTTAACTCTGTGCCTATATTGACTATATATAAAGTAATTTTTCCCACGGCACACCAGGCAACATCTCGCGGCACACTAGTGTGCCGCGGAACAGTGGTTGAAAAACACTGTCTTAGGGTATAGCGAACCATAAATGTAGCTGCCTTTCTTTTCTTTTGCAAAAGATGCATTGTATCCGTGTACCAGCAGCCCAGACAGTTTTGTTGCCAGCTCTTTACAGCTTCCACAGGGCTTTGTTTTCTAAGGTTTCCTTTTTACAGATTGCCTAAAGACAGACAAAGGTATCCTGGGATTTTATGCTTGAGTGCTAGCCTTGATTAAAGTGCTCATGGGCACAGGATCTTACCACACAGTTGAATGGCACAACTGTGGAAAAGCGTAAGTTGTCACTTCTTCTAACAATGGATTGGTCTCTTTCTGCTTTGCCCAGGTGAAGAGCCAGTGGCTTGGGCACAACTACCACAAGGAGGGTCCTGAGGGCAACGACATCCGGCGCACCAACGTGCCAGACATCCGGGTGGCCTACCGCTATGAGACACTTTCCCAGGAACTGACCCTCATCACGCAGGCTGTGCAGACAGAGGAACTGGAGACCATCCAGGAGGAAGACCTTCTGACCATGAGCTCCAGCCTGGATGCTCGCTGAAGAATGGCCTGCTCACAATCTCCCCTCCATCCCCTTCTTGGCCTGCCAAGGTGGGGCTGTCCTACAAGCATGAAGAGACCCTGACCACCACCACCCCACTCACCCTGGCCCCATGGACCGTTTTAATTTCCTGTTGTGTTTTTGTTTTTAAGCATATTGTTATCTTCTGTTATCTCCTGGAAAGGCATTAATGGGTTGGTTTTTTTGCACTTGTTACCTGCTGGGGCAATGGAGGCAGGGGTGTCAGAGAAATTCCTTTTGGAGTCTCTAGAATGAGTTCTAGAAAGGGGGAAGAGCATCCTGCAGATGTTGGCAGTGGTGGTTTTGCGCAGAGGCTGGATAGCAAAGAGTAAGGATGTGGCAGAGACCTGCTGAGTGGAGCTTAGAGGCACCTGGCGACAGTTGCATGGAGGCCAAATGAAGCACCAGCATGGAAGCATGTGTCCCAGTTGTGTTTGGAATGAGATGCTGTGAGTGTTTGTGTGGCTCTGCCAAGGGATAGAGCAGAGTGGTGGTGCCTTCTGCTACGCTGGATTTTTGTTTGTCCTCTGTTTGGCTGCTGGTAGCTGGAGTTTATCATTGGCCAATAAAACATCCTCTTTATCTCTATTTCTCTTTGGTTAGGCAGCCCTGTGTTTTATTATCAGAGCGGCATGTTGGCAGGGCAAAGCTTGGCCATCCGGTGAGAGTCTCTTCTGTCTCAAGCCCTTAAACTCTGGTGTCTTTTGCTTGGGGGAAGCACCAGTTCTCATCCCCACTTGCCTTAGGAGGCAAAATACTGTGAGTGGCTGGGGAACAGTGGGCCTTCAAGTCTAGCCCAGCAGGATAAAGAGAAAGTAGCCTGCCGGATAACTGGCATATTTAGCATTTGTCTCTACAATCATGTAACAAAGAGGTCTTTATCTAAGTGTAACAAGAGGAGCCGTAACACCCATCCTAGCAGGGGCTTTTGCCTTAAGGTTGAAATGGATGTGACATGGGCGTTCTGTGATCAGCCATATTGAGTATTCCTTTATTTATGTCCTTTCGAAACAAAAAAACACACCAAAAAACACCTTAAACACCTGTTTTTGGTTGGATCGGTGTCATTTAGAGTGCATGTGTCAATCCATTTATCTAATCTAAACTGTTGCCCTCCCCTCACCCCACAAGCCGCCCTTAGCCCAGGAGCGGGGCGGAAAACAGTATCTGCATCATACTTGTATTATTTTCTTGGAACATTTCTGCTGTTTGGGAAGTAGATCAGCAAAATGGTGCCCACTTCAGTATCGCTGTTCCAAACAAAATCTGACTCCTCCTCCCTGGAGCTGCAATAGAATAGCATTGTTGTTTTTGATCCCCATCCTCAACAGGGTCAAAGAGCGGTTTCTTGCCAATTGCTTGAGCTTGGGGAGAGCCGTTAGCTCTCAGTACGCCTTGCCACGCATAGGCATAGACCACGTGGGCAGCCTCCTTTTTCCTCTGCATTGGGTTGAGGAGAACAGCCTCTTGTGTCTGCCCTTGCATAATGCATATGTATGTCAAGATCTTCTTTCTACATTTGGCAAGGAAACATACCATAGAAATGCTTTGGCTTTCTCACCAGCAAAGTTGCTGCTGTTCTGGGAACTGACTTTGATGCCTCCTAGTTATTGCGAATGGATAATGAATCCCAAGGAGGCAACAGGCAGTAACTTCTGCCTCCTGCTGAAGCCGTGTGACTCAAAATGGAAACGCGCAGAAGAACATGGATCTGTGCCTTTCCCAGCTCTCCATTTTGAGTCCTGCCCTGTGAAAGGTTCATAACGGTTAGAAGAGTCCCCTCCACAGATCTCTGGCCAGGCTGTTCACCATCACATAGCTTCTGAAGCTTGCTTGTGGGCAGCTCACCATCCTTCACATACTGGGCCTCTGTGGCCCCCTTAGCAGTCTGTGTGCAACTAGTCGCAGTAAGGAATTCCTTGTGAGCACAGCCGCTTGGAATAGAAGACCAGCCTCAGACAGGGCTCGCTCCTTTCAGACTCTCGGGCAAAGTCTGCATTGCTCATGGAAAAATGCTTCTCGGTGGTGAGTCGATTGCACGGCGCCACCTCTCCCTTGCTGTTGCCAAGGCACTTTTGACCTTGTAGTTGCAAGCAGCTTTGATTCAATGGGAAAATGTGTTTGCTAAACATTAGATGGGCAGCAGCATCAATAGAAATGGGTTTTTTATTTTTTCTAAGGTTGGGCAGGGAGCTTGCGGAGCCCTCCCTCTAGGCTGCTGTGGACCAAAATCTGAAGATCCATACTGCAGCCAGTGCCTTGCTTAGAGTAGTACATGGAGTGTGCCAAGACAGGGTAGATTTCCCCTTGAGCTTCTACCTCTGAAACAGGCACTTGTTGTACTTTGTGTCCATGTGTTTGTGTGTGTACAAGAGGGACAGGGAGAATTCTTAAAGGGTCAAAATGTTTTCTTTGTATGACTGGCATCTCACCTCCACGGCCTGAAAGGGGAAAACCTTTTTTTCTTTCCTCCCCTACCTCTGTGCTTTTGTTTGAGTACCCGGAGAGTGCAGTGGAGGTGTTTTGCCTTGGTTTCAGCTAGCCTTGTGGATCGGAGCCACAGCATTTTGGTCTGTATCTTTGTGAAGATACAGAATCTCGACTCAGGGAGTTGAATGTACCTTGGTCTATGTCAAGAGGGTTCTCCCCTCCCCACAGATCCCTCCCTCCCTCCTTCCTTCCTTCCTACTTTCCTTGCCGCAACCTGCATTGCTTCTCTTTGGTATCTGGTGCGGCACACACCATGTTAGTTTTTGCTTTGTTGTCAGATGGAGATGAAACCCGTATCCCCCTGGCAATCACTGCATCCTGTCACACACTCTTGATAATTTTGATGTAGTTTGGATAAACTATCTGCTTGTCTGTGCTGAAATGTGATGTTAGAAATCCTATCAAACATGAGCATGATCCATCATTAAAGATTATTTAAGTAAGTCTTCTGTGTGTTTCTGACTGAATGGACTTCTTACTTTGGATGACTCACAGACCAGACACAGGGCTATTGCTCAGATTGCTTCCACACAAGGATGGAGTGTGTTTTATGTGGGACTAATCATCTAAAGTGTGGGTTGCGGGTGGCACTGTGGTCTAAACCACTGAGCCTAGGGCTTGCTGATCAGAAGGTCGGCGGTTTGAATCCCCTTGACGGGGTGAGCTCCCGTTGCTTGGTCCCAGCTCCTGTCCACTTAGCACTTTGAAAGCATGTCAAAGTGCAAGTAGATAAATGGGTACCGCTCTGGCGGGAAGGTAAATGGCATTTCCGTGCGCTGCTCTGGTTTCGCCAGAAACGAGTTGGTCATGCTGGCCACATGACCCGGAAGCTGTCTGTGGACAAATGCTGGCTCCCCTGGCCTATAGAGCGAGATAAGCTCTGCAACCCCAGAGTCGTCCGTGACTGGACCTAATGGTCAGGGGTACCTTTACCTTTACTTTTAATCATCTAAAGGACCAAAGTCTAAAAATGCCACCGTGACAATTGTACACTTTTGCAAACTGAGCAATCAACACCATGTCTTTGTGGACTGCAGGGCGACTGCTCCTTTTTAAGAAATGACATAAAAAAATGAATTAATATGTTAAACATTCAAAAATTTAAATGTATACAAGTTACAGAAAATGCACCAAATACACATGGTTGGTGCTTTAATTCAGAGAGCCAGTGAGCCAAGAAATGCTGCTTGCGTTGTTACAAAGACAAGCATTAGCCCCATTCCCAGAATGTCATTGCTAAAGGACTATTTTCTCTCCAGAAGGCAGGAGAGAGAGGTCTGGGATATTCTCATATGATTTCACTGAAGACAATTCTTGTGCGGGTGGTGAGTCGGGAGTGTATCCCTGTAAGTTAAAGTGGTCGACCAGTAAAGAACTGAAAACACCTTCCTTTCTTGTGAGTCACGGAACAAAATCGGTGAAATGAAACCCAGAAATCCTGTTTGCACCAAGCCCTCCTGAGGGAGCTTTTGAAAGCTTGGAACAGCAGGAAATTAGGGGTCAGGTATCTAACTTAGCTAGGATTGCCTATCTAAGAAAATGTGAGCTCGTGGATTTTGACCCTAGAGAACAACCAGATAAGGTTGGAACGCAGCTCATAAAACAGTAGCTAACGATCATTCCATGACCACCCCCAGGTTGACTGGAATGTGGGCTTGGTACAAAACGGGAGGTTTCTAGATAGCTGGACTCCCTTACCCCAATACCCGCTCTTAATTTGTACATGGTGTGTTATGTAACACACAGTGATATCTCTAGTTAACTCAGGCTTGCATAAATATATATTGGCAGTAGTTTGAACAATTTGGGGCCTTTTTTGCTGGTGGAGTTTATGAAAATGCAAGGCTTCTATCCACATAAGTGCTCCTGTCTCCTTTCACTGAGTACATGAATTAGTGCACTTTGTCGTCGTTGCTTTTTAAGGTGTAAGACACGGCAATGACTGGAATCAACTCCATCCAGTGCCCAGTGCTGTATCAAGTAGAAGGTGAGTGCCTACATACAAGCAGATATAGTAGAATAGAATAGAATAGAATAGAATCATCAAGTTGGAAGAGACCACAAGGGCCATCCAGTCCAACCCCCTGCCAAGCAGGAAACACCATCAAAGCATTCCTGACAGATGGCTGTCAAGCCTCCGCTTAAAGACCTCTAAAGAAGGAGACTCCACCACACTCCTTGGTAGCAAATTCCACTGCCGAACAGCTCTCACTGTCAGGAAGTTATTCCTAATGTTTAGGTGGAATCTTCTTTCTTGTAGTTTGAATCCATTGCCCCGTGTCCGCTTCTCTGGAGCAGCAGAAAACAACCTTTCACCCTCCTCTATATGACATCCTTTTATATATTTGAACATGGCTATCATATCACCCCTTAACCTTCTCTTCTCCAGGCTAAACATACCCAGCTCCCTAAGCTGTTCCTCATAAGGCATTGTTTCCAGGCCTTTGACCATTTTGGTTGCCCTCTTCTGGACACGTTCCAGCTTGTCAGTATCCTTCTTGAACTGTGGTGCTCAGAACTGGACACAGTATTCCAGGTGAGGTCTGACCAGAGCAGAATATAGTAGTCGGGAGTATCCCAGGTTTGGGAAGTTGGAACCTTCCTTTTCAAGGGTCCTTGTCTGCAGATAGTTGTAGCAGGTAGTAACTTAGCATCAACTGCTAACTGGTTGCTCCAAACTCCTCTCTGGGGCTATCTTGGCAAATTCATGTAGTATTTTCTATTTTATATGAAACTAAAAATACTCTTTGTTTCTAAGCATGGCCTTGGGGTTAAAGAGATGAAGCTGGGAAATCAGAGTTCGAACCCGCTCTTCATGGGCTCATTCTGTGGCTGTTGTCAAGTGCGACTGTCTCTCGCCTGCAAAATGGAAATAAGAAACTTGCCACTTGGGATTTTGTGGTGGATGGAAGGTGAATATAGTAAGGATGGTGAAGTGGTTCCTGAATTAAAAATGCTTCAGAGATGAGAAAACTTGTGGAGCATGAAATAATTGCAAAAAGCCATGTTGCAAAGTTGCCAGAAGATGGAGCTCCAGCTTTTCTGAAACAAAACGGGATTGTTGCATTTGAAAGGAGCAAGAGATAACAACTGTTCCTTCATTTTTCCTGAGGGGGTGCAAAGCAAGGGAACCTCGATGGGTGCCAGGTACCCAAATCCCTGTCTTTTGCAAATGCTTTCCTTCCACCGCCTGCTACTGTTTCCGAAGGTTTGCCTGGATTGAAAACTCCTAGACTCCGTTGCCACAGTGCCTTGTGTGAAGCGATTGAATCTGTAGGGTGAGTGCTTTTATGTCAGGGATTGTCGGCCTTTCTGAGCCCCTTTGCAAACCAGAGGAACTGTTTCGGGCACCACACACATGACAGCGAAGGACACCTCTCAACCTATTACAATATTTTAAAATAATTTTTAAATTTATATCCCGCCCATCTGGCTGTTTTTTTCCCAGCCACTCTGGGCGGCTTACAACATATATAAAAACACAACAAAAACATCAAACATTAAAAAACAAAATATCCTATACATGCAACAAACAAACCAATAAATCAATAGAAACCAATAACAATAATTACAACAAACAGTTTACAGTTATACCCAAATTAAAATAACCACCAACCCCAGCTAAACATTTAACCAACAAAAATGAAACAGAAGAACCAAAATTAGAGCCTTTTAAAATATTTTAGCCAGTTTTCCCAACCCAAGAGTTGTTCCAGCAATGTCCCTCCAGCTTCCAGGGAGCCTCTTTTAGCTGTTCAAGGTGAGTCTGGGCCCCACCCCCTAGGCCAGGTAGAAATGGGCCTTGCAGCAGGGAGCGTTCTTCCTTCCAGCACTCACAGCAGCAGCAATGTCCCTCCGGCATTGTGTTGGTTACAGCAGAATGCTTATTTCCAGCCTAATATCAACAGGGGAGGAGACCTCTGTGGGCCCCAGTATGACTTAAGTTCTGTTATGTTTAGATAATGGTGGGAATAATGGGACACAATTACTAATATAACATGAAAACCTTGATCTGCTCTATTGGGCATCTGAACACCAGAGGGACAGCTCTAGTAAACCAAAAGGAAGCCGGGCCAAGAGAACACCAGAGTTGTGGGAAGATTTCTGTGCAAGGCAGGATTACGAAGGCTGGGGGGGGGGGGAGAGGTAACCTGAGACAGGTGTATCAGATGGTGAGCAGCCCAGGCCAGGAGCACTCTTACTAGCCCTGCCTCATTGCAGAAGAATGCAAAATCACCCTGTACAACTGAATAACAGTGAATTCTATCCTTAATGAAAGGAGCACCCTTTCTATTAAGTAGGTAGGATAATACGTCATGTCACTGGAGAAAGCATCAGGTTTGGTTTCATGGGGAGTTTGCCTTTCCTCAGCTCACCAGTGTTAATTTCCTAACGTAGGACGTCCTGTCAGCAAGCTGCATGTTTGTGCTACAAGTTCCCATCAAAATAATCCACAAGATGTGAGCATGAGAAGCTCTCTCTACAGCACATGAGGTGTTCTTAGTGTTATTCAGTCAGTTTTTCTGCACAACGGGGGGTATATTCACATTACCACTTATTCCACACCCAGGGCTGCCTCGCTGATCATTTTTGCAGCTGCGCTCACATGATGTCAGCCACGATGCTTATCAATCCTACAGATTCTTGACAAATACTGCTGTTTGATGCATTTTTCCCCTCAAGCCACTTACTCTGTATCCAGTTTTCTAATGTGAACATACCCCAGAAGCTGCTGTGCAGATGAGCATGCAAGCGCAGAAGACACCTGAATGAATAGGCTTTCCAGCGGGGGTTGTGGGGCAGGGAAACATTGTGGCTTGAAACACAACTGGGCACATTGGGGGGGGGGCTGACCTTCCTGCATCTCAACCCATTAATGTGAATATGCCCTAAAAGGACGAACACAATTTGGTTTATTAGCCTTCTCCCGTGTCCTGTTTTGTAATGCAACTGTATGAGTTCAGTCTTTTAAGAATTGAAAGTATTATAGATAGATATGTATAATGAAAAAACAAACCAACCCATTTTCTTCAATTGCATAAATTTAAATATCTTATGTTCACCAATTTAGATCCAAATATCACCCTTGCTAAAAAAAAGGGGGGGGGGAGCCAAGGTCCAGAACCAGTATCTCCAGTTGGCACAGGTTTTCAAAACTTCGCAATTATCTTTTAAACACACAGACACTCCAACACCAACACCAACATGAAATACTAAGACCCAGTGGTCATGCAACATCATGTAAAAGGATCTGCTGTTATATTATTAAACAATATTCACTGCACATCTGCAATCAGGTTCATAGCTCCATTTCATGGAAATCCCATGCATTTTGTAAAGACTTAGTGACAGAAATAATCACTATTCCACACATGCAATATAATAACCCATGAGCTCTACATGGAGAGTCCAGCTGCATTCCTAGAGAACTTTCACAAAACACTTAATCCAGTCACTTAAAATCCTGGTTATCTCATTGTTACCTTTCCTCCCTCCACTTCCTGTTGCCTTAATTATATTTAATTTCAGGCACATTTCCCCTTCACTTTTCTTATCACAAAGTCCAGTCTTTGGGGGAATTACACCCCAGTTTTTGAAGCTTAAAAATGAAGAAACGGATCCCTGCCTGTGGTAGGTTAAAATATAAAGAGGTTGCCACATCTTGCTATTCCACCTCAGCCTGAGGCAAAGACAACTGGTTTCTGCTGGGTGATGCAACCACTTCCTTCCTTCCCTGTCTAGGATCACTTGGTTGCAAGGTACAGGCCAGAGGCAGGAATTTTTAAAACAAAGGCGAACAATGGTCTACTTTAAATTCTCTCTCTCTCCTTCCCCAATATGAAAGAGTCTATAGATTGAATGATTCAGCTAATTATTTTGAAAAGATAATATATAAGAGGACTCCCATTGGATCAGACGAAAGCCCCTCTAGTGCAGCATCCTGTTCTCACCGTGGACAACCAGATGCACGTGAGGAGTCCCACAAGCAGGACTAGAAGCAAAGGCACTCTTCCCACTTGTGATTTCCAGCAACTCAGGGGCATATACTGCCTCTTGACAGTGGAGATAGAATGTCGCTGTCATGGCTAGTAGCCATCAGTAGGTAGCCTTCTCCTCCATGTCCTTGTCTAATCATCTTTTAAAGCCACCCAAGATGGCGGCCATTGGTTTCACTATGCATGAGGTGACGTAGTCTTTTCTTTTGTCCATCCCAAATCCTCCAGTATTCTTCACTGGATAACCCTTCGTTCCACTGTTATGTGAGAGATCTACTTTCCTCACACAATGCATAATTGCATAAATCTCCTTCGTGCCCCCTGCTTACTTATTTTCCCCCTTAAACTAAAAAGCCCCCAATGTGGTATCTTTTCCTGACAGAGGGGGACTTGCTCCAGTCCCTTGATCGTTTTGGTTCCCTTTTCTGAACTTTCCCCTGCTCTTCACTATCCTTTTTGAGGAGAGGTGACCAGAACCATACACAATATTCCAAGTGGGGTCACACTATCAATTTGAGTTGCGGCATTATGATACTGGCAGGTTGTTGTTGTTGTTTGTTTGCAATCCCTTCCCTAATGGTCCCTAGTATGAAATCCGCCATTTTCATGGCTGCTGCACAACGGATCAATATTTTCAGCCAGCTAGCTGCTACCAACCTCTTGTCACCACCAGTTTAGACCCTGTAAAGACCATCACTGCCTCTTAACATAACCTGTAGTAACATAGGTGTGTGGTGGGGATTAAATGTAAGCCACCCTCAGCAACTTGGAGGAAAATGTGATATACAAATGCCATAAAAATGTGTGTATTATCACTAATAAATTTAAATGCATATCCCATCCTTTCTCCTAAAGGAGCCCAGCATGGCAATGTGAGGTTAGGAATATATTATTGCAAGCCACCCCAATTTCTGAATGGTGCAAGATTCCAGGGGTACTCAGGGTGAGTGCTTCCTTCAGGAATGAGACCATGGTGTCTTTATGATACATAGTTTATTTACAAAGCGGGCGGCACTGTGGTCTAAACCACTGAGCCTCTTGGGCTTGCCAATCAGAAGGTTTGCGGTTCAAATCCCCACAATGGGGTAAGCCCCTGTTCTGTCCCAGCTCCTGCCAACCTAGCAGTTCGAAAGCACGCCAGTGCAAGTAGATAAATAGGTACTGCTGCAGCGGGAAGGTAAGTGGCATTTCCGTGCACTCTGGTTTCCGTCACAGTGTTCCGTTGTGCCAGAAGCGGTTTAGTCATGCTGGCCACATGACCTGGAAAGCTGTCTGTGGACAAACACCGGTCTCCCTTGCCCTGAAAGCGAGATGAGCTCCACACTCTATAGTCGTCTTTGACTGGACTTAACCATCCAGGGGTCCTTTACCTTTACCTTACACATATATACAGGGTGAGTCTTTTAAAAGAGGCCCCTTGGAACATGTGTACTCTGTATCCACGGGGCCTCTTTTAAAGGACTCACCCTGTACAACCTGAGCCTACGATGGAGTTCACAGCATTAACACCCCAAGAGGGTCTCGCTTCTCCCATAGCCACAGCCATGGATTCACAAACAGAAATCAAGCATTGCTCTGCCTTCTCCCAGCTTGCTGCTTTGACATCTGGGCCACATCACTGCCCTCCCAACTCTGCCTCTGTCTTTCTAGCTATCCAAGAGTTGAGGGAGGGGATGGAGTATGGGATGAATCACGCATAGGCAAACTCGGCCCTCCAGATGTTTTGGGACTACAACTCCCATCACCCCTAGCTAACAGGAACAGTGGTCAGGGATGATGGGAGTTGTAGTCCCAAAACATCTGGAGGGCCGAGTTTGCCTATGCCTGGGATAAATACAAGAATTTATTAGAGGTAAGAACACCATTATGGCTCTCACTGCTGGAAGCTATAGCAGTAAAGAAAAAGTATATGAAAGAAGGGCGGACAACTTATAGAAATGTATTAAAACAAGGCGGAGGAGAGTATAAATTAAAAGAATTTAAGGAATTATCTGGGAAATTAACAACATGGTTACAATATCATCATTTGAATGAATTATTTAAGAAAGATAGGATACAGGGGTTTGGGAACGTATATCACAACTGGAGAGAGAACTGTTGGAATGTAATGTAAAAGTGTCATGTAAAATGTATATAATATTATTGGAATGGGAGTCAAAGGATGAGCAAGTAAAATCCTCAATGATACACTGGGCAATATATATCAATCATAATATATAGATATGGAAGCATGGGAACGATTGTGGAATATGGATATAAAATTTACAGCATGTTGTGGTTTAAGAGAAAATTATATGAAAATGATCTATCATTGGTATCTAACACTGAGTGAATTGGCAAAAATGTATAAATCTAAATCAAACAAGTGTTGGAAATGTGAAGAGAAAGGTTCTTTTTATCATTGTGGTGGTCTTGTAGTAAGGTTGAAGCTTACTAGGAAATGATATATAATGAATTGAAAAGGATGTTCAAAATAACTTTTATTAAAAAAAAACAACCAGAAGCTTTTCTTTTGGGAATTATAGGGACAGAGCTATTTTAACTGTATAGAAATTTATTTATGTATGCTACTACAGCAGCAAGAATGCTACTTGGCCAAAAGTGGAAAGAAGCAGAAGTCCCAGTAAAGGAAGAATGGATACAAAAACTTATGGAATATGCAGAAATGGTGAAACTTACTGGAAGAGTAAGAAATCAAGATAGCAAACTTTTCAAAAGAGAATGGAAATGGTTTATTGAATATTTACAGATAAATTGCAAACAGATAAAAACATTAGCAGGATTATTGTAATAACCTGCAGTTTCATAAGAGTATATATTTAAAATAGATACATAGACCAAATTAAATGAATTTGGATATGCAGAAGATATTTTTAAAAAATAAATTTAAGGAACTGCAGAAAGAGGGGGAAGGAAGTCAAATTTTGAAATTTTAAATTGGTTGTGAAACTAATGAAATGTATAAACTTGAAAAGTATAAAAACTTTTTTTAAAGGAGTTGAGGGAGGGGCTCCACCCATTTTCCATCTCCCACAAAGCCCCTTCCTTTGCTCTTTTGACACCTGTCCAGGAAGCTAACCTGGCAGTTACAAGAATTAGAAGATTAGATTTCATCACTTGCTTAACCCAGGGATTAGCAAGGTCTGGCATACAGTTTAACACTCCCCACGCCCAAAACACACAGCACTATATTTTTTTCTTCTACTGTGCATGACTCTCAATTCACCTAGTTTGCTCTGTGTCTTTTGGAGATCTTCACAACCCCTGTCTCTCTGGCCTTTCTAAAAGTCTTCTTTGCAAAGAGATCTGTGCTGTGCAAATTATCACCGGCACCTGCAAAGCTGCTAGAGAATCACCTACAGAGGAGCGTTTGCTTTCAATGGGTTTGGGGCTGGAGGAGGAGGAGGAGGAGCAGCTGACAGTCCCACGCAGCTACGAGGACACAGAACGGACTGGCGAGGTTGGAGGAAAGGCTCCAAGGCCGGGAGGCGAGGCAAGCCTCTGGAAACGAGAGGGATTTGGGGCGGAGCCCGCATCGGTAATACTAAGCTCACAATGGGAGTCGCCCCTCCACATTCCTCCCGGAAACTCGCCGGGCAAGTTTGAAAGCGGCGCTCAGCCTTTCCACGAAAGCGGGGGTCGTGCTTCTGCCTGAGCCGAGCAACAGCAGCCAGGGACGCCGGAGGAAGATGGGGGTGACGCTGGGCTACTGGGATATCCGTGGGGTACGTCGGGGTCCTTGGTGGGGGGCAGGCTGGGGTCGTCTTTTGGCCACTAGAGCTCCGGTCTTTGTACCAACAATCACGCTCTGATGGGCGGGCGTCTATGAGTGCCTCGCAGAGGCTGTCTCGCAGGCAGACGTGCAACAGGTGCAGCTTTCCGAAGACGCATCCGGAGCGGCGGTAGAAAACTTCGCCCGTTGACTTCTTCCTGCGAGTCAGAAAAAAATCACAGACAGGAAAACGGGCTGCCGGAGTCCTGCGAGAGGCTCAGGCTGCAACCCTCTCTCCGCTTACTATAAGCCATACAACTCGGGGAAAGACAAGGGTATTCTATTATCAGGGCCGGATTTAGGTTTGATGAGGCCCTAAACTACTGAAGGTAATGGGGCCCTTTATATATCCAGCTGTCCTTTGTCAACAACAAATTGTCGCTGATTTTTGTGCTGAATATATGCTATATGGTAATTTATGTACCTAATAGCCATTTGCACATAACAAACAGGAGCCTACACAACACAAAACACTGTTGCTGTATGTAGGTTTTATTTTATTTGTTTTTTATCTTATATTTTGGAAATGGACACCCATTTTTTCCCCTTTAATTTTTTTGGGGGGGCCCTCAAAGTGGGGCCCTAACTGCTATAGCTTGTTTAGCTTATACGTAAATCCGGCACTGAGTTATTGTTATTTATTGTGTGTAAACTGCTTTGGGATTCATTTGGACGAAAAGCATCATAGAAATACAATCAATCAATTAATCGTCCGGCGCTACCGCATCTTTTTGGCACGCTGAAGATCAATCGCCGCCGTCTCCAGGCAGCTGTGGGGGAGACCCGGTCTGAAAGCCCGGAGAGTGGCTGCCAGCCCGTGCGGACAACATCAGGCCCCACGCGGAGATGGCGTGACTCAGCGCCAGACCCTGAGTTCCCTGAAATTCCGGCTTTGGCGCGGGGGCGACGGGATTGCATCGTCAGCGCGTTTCCTGTGGCCGTGATTTCCCCCTTGACTTTCACGGGGAAGCTCAGAGATACGCCCCGACGGGCAGCTGAGCAGCCAATCCCGGCGCGGAGCCGCTTCCCTCCCCCTTTACCTCTTCAATCCGGTGCCAAAAAAGCTTGGATAACAGTTGGGCGACGTTGTCATCAGCGAGAGTGAAAAGCAGTGATGGTGGTGCAGGAGGAGAAGGAGCGAGTTCCATCTTGCCCAAAATTCAGCCACCTTCCTCCGGCAGACCCGCCTCTCTGGCATCCTAAGGAGGCAGATTGGCCACGTCTTTTTTTCTTCTTTCTTTTCTTTTCTGCCTGCGCTCCGTGCAGGTGCAAAAGCACAATCCCAGCCCCATCCTGCTCCCTGGCCCCAGATCTTTGTTCAAGGTACCAGTTTATCCCTGCCCGGAGAGCTCCTGGAAAGGCACTTAACATCCTAGAAAGATAGAATTGTAGAGTTGGACGTGACCACGCGGGGTCATCTAGTCCAACCCCTTGCAATGCAGGAATCTTTTGCCCTGAGATTAAGAGGCTCATGCTCTCCCGACTGAGCTATCCCAGCTATCCCAAGGACCTTCTGGAACACAGTTCCTTTTCTGCAATGGTGCCCTGAATGTGGAATGCTTTCTGCATGGCAATGGCATGACAATATTTTTCAATGCCCCGTTCAGCTCTCCCTTTTTGCCCAGTGTAGGTGGTGCCAGGGTGGCAGTTGGGGGACGGCAAGTGCCTCCCATAAGGAGCTTGCCCCCCTGCCACATGACCCCCATTTCTCCTGTCATTAAAATATGCTGTATCTTTCTCCTTTTCTGGTGCAGTAGCTGTAATGCCCAGGCATTTGGGGCGATATTTTTGTTGGAGCTGCCTTTGTTCTCTGCTTCTACTTTTCCTCTTGTTTTGGTTGTTTGTTTTGTATTCTATTCCTATGTTGCATGAACAGATTTATTCACACTTTTATACACTATGCTGGAATCTTCTTGATGAAAGGTGGCTAAGAAATACTTAAAATTAAGAAAAAAATGGGCTTATAATAATGCTTATTTTTTGGGGGGATAATTATGCAATATTTATATAACTACATATGGGAAGCCAGTTATTGTTAGGGTGCATTCATACTTAACACTTTTATATAACACTCTGGGGTGTTTCAGCATGCTTCCTGTATCTTTCTCACTAAGGCTGCAATCCTATACTCTTTTGTGAGTATAATTTGGAAGCCATATCTAGGAGACTAATGGGTCTATAGTATGGGGGTCTGATAGATCTCCTTTTTTGAGGATTGGCATGACTATGCTGGTGCGCCACCCCAAGGGGATGTCTCCAGTCATGCTTATGTAATCCTATACTCACTTAGCCAGAGATTAAGCCCCACTGAATTAAACTCTGTAGCTCCTATTCGCTGCCACTATGCTACATGATATTTCAACTGATAAAAAATGCTTCTGCTATCAGGGTTATACACATATTTTCTCATATGCTGTTGAATACAACTCTTTGGGGAGTGGTCTGCATGGCGCATTTGTTCAAGATGCCCTGAGTCAAGGTCACTTGGTTAATCTGACACTGCTTGTGAGTTCAGATGTCAGTGCATTTTAAGATTTATTATCCTGTAGATTAAATGAGCAGGCCGTGTAAACCACGGTTTACAGTGACTCTGTTTACATTTTCATGGGCTTTCACGCTCTTCTCTCTCTCTCTCTCTCTCTTTTCCTCCAGTATGAGGAGGTTGGAAGTCTTCATTTCTTAACCACAATTCAAACATTCAAACCCTAGTCTGATTAATCTTAACCATGGTTTATTGGAACAAGTCTGATTGGTAGAAATAAATTAGGTGTGCTACAGAACCTCCACAGTTTTGCTTCCATTTACTCTGCTGCGTTTGGGTGCTCACATGAGCAGATGTGAGTCCACAGCACCAGGACCTATTCCTCAGGAATGCTGTGTTGCCGTTCCTGCGTTCCTAATGATCGGAAGGTCGGTGAAGGTGCTCCCGTCGCCCAGCCCATGCAGGCCCTGAAGACGTGGGCTGAACATAGGGTGTACGGAAAGTGCTATCTTCATCTGTGAAATATCAGATGACATGTCAGTATCCTTTGCCTTGGGCCATTGCTAGTCTGGAGCAGATGTAATTGTCTGCTTTTTCTACCACTGGTGATTATTCTGCCACTAAATATTTGTCTCTTCCTTCCTGCAGCTTGCCCATGCAATCCGACTCCTTCTGGAATACACAGGGACCACATTTGAGGACAAACAATATGCACCTGGAGATGGTAAGGAGCTGTTACTTTGCAGCCAATAGTGAATCCCATCAGCAGTTAGGATTATTGCCAGTTGCCTTATTTATTTTATTTTATTTTATTTGCTTAGGTTCTTTGAATTATCTAGCTATGTGAATGGTGGGGAGCAGAGAAAACAACATCCAAGAAGAACACTTGCAAATAGATGGATATTTTTTTTAGTAACTTGCACCTTTTATTTGACTTTCACGAAAGAGTAGAATTAAATCCTGGTGCAGCTGCTGACTCTGATCTTCAGGTAGACAGCAGCCTGCGAGTTCTGGAGGCCACTTAGTGTAGGCCTCCTTGCTGGAATCCCTGCAAAGATAGCTGGGCTAGGAGGACCTTGATCTGAGCAAGAAAGACCTTCATGTTCTCAACCATGCACACTCAAGATCACATAAGGCAGGCTTCCTCAACCTTGGCCCTCCAGATGTTTTGAGACTACAATTCCCATCATCCCTGACCACTGGTTCTGCTAGCTAGGGATCATGGGAGATGTAGGCCAAAAAATCTGGAGGGCTAAGGTTGAGGAAGCCTGACTTAAGGGTTTCTGAGTATGCCTTCTGGCTTTTATACATGGAAAATTTCCTGGTGAACCTCAAGGATTCAAGGGTTTTGTGTGTGTGTGTGTGTGTGTGTGTGTGTGTTTAATGCAGCCCATGTGAAATATTTTAGTGATGCGAGTTGGAATGCAACAGATGATCTCTTGCTGTTGTATGCAATTAATTGTATGGGTTGTATATTGGACAGTGACCAATTCAGCCCTGTGTTTCTACAGCTAGAATAACTTTCCCCAACCTGACACTCTGGCTGTTTTGGACTATGGCTTCCAGCATGAGACTGCTAGGATTCATGCCTCATAATGCCCTTAGGAATGGAGCCAAAAACAAAAGAGAAGCTGGAAATGAAGGAGAAAACTTACTTTTCATACCTGTATTTACAGCTCCTGATTATGACGCAAGTCAGTGGACTGATACGAAGGAGACACTGGGCTTGGACTTCCCAAATGTATGTAGCAACTGTGGAAAAAACCAGCAACATGTTGTTGTGCATTGATGGGGATGGTGGGGTCATTCTCCTGCTGCTCCCTCTTTGAGATGAGTGAGAGCAACCAGGCCAGAGTCCTAAGGCTCTTTCTCATCTAGCTCTGCTTCACTGTCTGCTACTTCAAGTACAGGTCACAGCTCAGTGGAAAATGAAGACGGTGTGTGAGCAGAATCTAAAGCAGGGGATTGGCTGGAGGTTGAGATCTGCAGTGCATTCCTGGCTTCTTGCTAGAGCAAAGGCTGCCAGGAAGGCAGAGGCAAGAGCCTTTCAAGTGTGCCTGGGGGCAGGGCTGTCTTAAGTAAATCCGGCGCCCTGGCGCAAAGATCCCTCTGGCACCCCTCGCACTCCGCCGGGAAGGGCCAGGTGCAGTGGGCAGCCGGAGGGCACAGAGGGGCGGGTGGGGACGCTGCCAGCTGTGTTCCGCCTTCATCTCCGCCTGTTCGGCTGAAGCGGCGATGTGGCGCTGCCGTCCAGGGAGCCCTGGCTGCAGCGCTGATGGAAAGCTTGCCAACGGCCTCCCCGCATCTGCAGCCTGAGAAGAGGTGGGCGAGAGTGGCGCTGCCGGTGGGGCTGGAGGGCGCAGGTGCCCTCCGCACGCTGTGGCGCCTTGCGCCAGTAGCCTCAATAGCTAAGATGTCCCTGCCTGGGGGGAGAAGCCAGGCCCTGTAAATTCTGCAACCAAATTCTCATGCACAATTCTCTAGTTTATGAGGGCTGTGTTCTGTTCTGAGCAACTTTCCAAGGGCCACATGCCAGTGCTGGGCAGGGCCACAGGCAAAAGTGGGTGGAGCAATGCAAATTTTACCTTTATGCCTTAGGCTAGTTTCTGCACATATTCTCTCAACCATCTCTCTGTCCAGGGCAGGATTAACCATTAAGCAAAATAAGCACGTGCTTAGGGCATCAAGTAGGGCACCACAGAAATTTTCCATTGTCAGATTTTTAACATTAGTGGTCAGAAATTGCTCAGTTGAGTGTTCATTTTCTCAGTTGAAGATTATCAAAAATCCCAGCAGAACAACTGTGCAACATGACAGGCTGGATGCCTTATCTCTACCAAGTATAGAAGCAGATGTGCTCTGCAAGATTAGTTGTGAGGATCTGATCAAAGACTTTGCAATTAGAAAAAGTAGGAGAAAAAATTTCAGATATAAATAAAGTGGAAGTGTAAAAAAATAAACATTATTTTCCATCTTACTGTAGGTTTTGTTTTATTTTGAAAAATATAATTTTATTTTTTGGTTTATTATTGTTATATTTTGAATTAGATGTATATGGAGGCACCAAAATCTTTTAAGTGCTTAGGGCCTCTAAAGAGCTTATTCCAGCCCTGTCTCTATTCTCCATTCAATAAAACAAGAAGCACACACCTTAAATACCATACATTTAATGTGCAAGACTTTCCCCAAAGATTCTGTGGGACTTGGGGGAACTTGAGAAAGACTGGAAGCTGATGAGTGTCAAAAGAAAGAAGGCTCAGTGTTAAAAGAAGAGGCTAGACCAGAAAGGAATAAGACATCCCTTATGTGTCCCTGCTGTTCCTTCCCTGATCTTTTCCCATAGAGACTGCCTCGGGATGGAGCTACTGGGATATCCTGTGCAAAATTACCATGTCCATCCCTGGACAGCCCTAAGTAATTATACTAGGATACGAAAACTATCACCCAGCAGTGTGAAACGGCTTCTCTTGAAGCCATTTCAGCTTAGGAAGCCTTTCGGTTGATGCTGTTTCTCCTAAGTAAATGGGAAGTTGTCCATCAAGGATGACGGGGCGATGAAGTGTTCTGGGTCTTCTGCACTTGGCACTGTTAACCTTTCCTATCCTTTCCTTAGCTCCCTTATCTAATCGATGGTGAGACGAAGATCACACAAAGCAACGCCATCATGAGATACATTGCACGCAAGCACAAGATGAGTGAGTGTTCCTGGCACTAGTGTTTCTTTGGATGCCAGCTTAAAAATTAATTAATTAATTAAGCGACTGGTAATATTCTTGCCAAATAGTTGGTTAGTGCGTACTCTCTTACCTTCTGTGTATTTTGCATTTCTACAGGTGGTGAGAGTGAAGAAGAAATGATCAGAATAGATATGCTTGAAAACCACATTATGGATCTGAGAATGGCCTTTGCAAAAGTTTGCTACAGTCCAGATTTTGTGAGTTTTGTGGTTTGCATCCCCCCACTTCCCAAATTGGAACTGATCAGGAATCTAGCAGATGTTGAGAATCATTTGGGGATCAGTATGGTGTGTGAGTGGGTCAAAAAAGATAGCACTTACGTAAGGCTGAACAAAATAATTCTTTCTGTTCTTGTGGGACTGGGAGGGGAACAAAACTCTGTAAAGTTACAACCAATAAGCAGGCATGAGAGAGAAAGGAAGTCTATAACTGGGGAGTCAGTAGTTCAAGGTTTCACAAGAGCTGAGCTGGAAATCAATCTGTGTACCTAATGATTCAAGAACTTCTGGTTGCAGGAAAAACTGAAGCCCGAATATCTGGAGCAGATACCTGGAAAACTGAAGCTGCTCTCCCAGTTTTTGGGGGACAGGAAGTGGTTTGCAGGAAAGAAGGTACACATGCTATGTATAATTCTATAGAAACAAAGATGCCTCTTTAGTTCTAGGGCTCAATTTACAATGTATTCCTCTTGTAATTTTCTAGATCACCTATGTAGACTTTCTTGCATATGACATATTGGATCAACACTGGATGTTTGAGCCAAAGTACTTTGATCAGTTCCCAAATCTGAAGGATTTCCTTGCCCGCTTTGAGGTGAGATTTACTGTGATCTATGCACTGATCTCCAGTAGGAATTGTTCTTATATTGATAGCAAAGGAAATGCAATTCCTCGAGTTGCTCTTTGTCTCCCACAGAATGAACCCCCTGAGTGGTGCGGCAATCATTCCTTCTTCCCAGGCAACTCTGTGAACTCTGTAATACAGCTCTGTGATCGGAAACTCTCAGCACACCTAGGGGACTAGAGCTCCCAGAATTCTTTGGGGGAATTCCATGACTCTTTAAAGGGGTATCATAGCACTTTAAATGTACATTGTGCATGTGGCCTTAGTCTCAGTGCTGCCTTTGTGGAATTCAAGCAGGAAGTAGCATGGGGACAAAACCAGAATTAGCTGCGTTAGTTGCCAGGGCATGGGGGCAACCTGGCCAACCCCTAGGTACACCCCTACAGGCAAGCAAGAGGCATTATCAGAGTTCAAGTACACATTCCAGCCAGGCGAAAACATTTCTGAAGCATTGTGGGTCTTAAACAGCTATTTTCAGTTTTTCTCCAGAGTCAAGTTTAGACTCTTGCTATGTGTTGCTGTTTAATGACTACGTATTCCCTTGCAGGCTTTGGAGAAAATTTCTGCCTACATGAAATCTGGCCGTTTCATGAAGGCTCCCATCTTTTGGAGGCTCGCCAAGTGGAGCTATGAAAAAGTGTAGAGGAGACTGTGAACCTTAAAGCCTCTGCAGATGGGTGTTAGCATCAGTGATGGCCCCTGAGTGAATCACCATCCCTTCATGCTTTTAAACATGTATGTTATGCTGTGACCCTTAATCCAGACTGTCATTAATAAAAAACTATTGGATACTGAAAAGATTGTGCTGGCTCCTTAGTTTTCTGCCCTGCAGCCACAAAAAATTCTCCATTCCCATGCTTTAAAATTGGGTTTAAAATGCTGCCAGCAAACCAAGCTGGTGGCTACAGTACTTGCTTATGAAAAGAGCTTATTCCAAGACCTCACAGGGCACAGAACAACCTGAATGGAAGTGGGGGGAGGAGGAGGAGAAGAAGAAGAAAAAGAAGAAGAAGAGGAGGAGGAGGAAGAAGAAGAAGAAGAAGGTGGTTGTCCCCTGCAACATTGCCCAGTGCACTGTGCCAATAAATATCTGCCAACCAAATAAACTGGCAGGAAGCATTATGGTCTAATCCAGTTAAGGCTTTTCTACATGAGCCACCAGTAGTATGTTGTTGTTTTTAAATTAGTAATTTCCTTAATATTTCACCAGTCAAATTTTCAATACAGATATGCAGTAGAAGACATGGGGCAAAACAGTGTGTGTGTGTGTGCCTTGTTGGAATAGGCAACAGGCCCTTATGGGTTAATTCCCTGTGCCACTTTTTAATAATTATTAGTAAGACTGAGCTCTGTCCAAAGTCCTCTCTTCTGATAACTGGCTTCAGCCTGTAGCATCTGGCTGCTCTCCAACTGAACTCTTCTGGGTGTTGTCTGTACCAACTTGGGACTGTAATCTTGAGCCCACTTACTACTGAGAAGGGATGTGGGTGGCACTGTAGGTTAAACCAGTGCCTAGGGCTTGCCAATCGGAAGGTCGGCGGTTCGAATCCCTGCGACGGGGTGAGCTCCCGTTGCTCGGCCCCTGCTCCTGCCAACCTAGCAGTTCGAAAGCACGTCAAAGTGCAAGTAGATAAATAGGTACTGCTCTGGTGGGAAGGTAAACGGCATTTCTGTGAGCTGCTCTGGTTCACCAGAAGCAGCTTAGTCATGCTGGCCACATGACCCAGAAGCTGTATGCCGGTTCCCTCGGCCAGTAAAACAAGATGAGCACCGCAACCCCAGAGTCATCCGCGACTGGACCTAACAATCAGGGGTCCCTTTACCTTTACCTTACTATTGAGAAAGTCCCCTTTAACTCAGTGGGGTTTACTTCTGAGGAGACATGTACAGGTTTGAGCAGTTAAGAAACTTCCCAAAGTCTCACCCATGCGTCTCATTTGACCCTTTTAATAAGTAAATAATAAATAAATAAATTTATTTCATACCACCTCACAATATAAGTTCATATTGGAACTTTATTAAATAAATATTTACAGGCCGCACTTTCATTTTAAAAAATTACATGGTGGTGAACGACAAAAAATATCAGAGTACAATATCATGGGTTTAAAATCAAAACACTCTTCCCAGTCTGAGTTGAGAGCAAATTTTGAAGCACTCTTCAAAATTTGTTCTATTGGCTGGGGTGGGTGGGGAACCTGCAATGGGAAGAGCTGTTTTCTGGAGCAGGTTTAATATGAGTTTGCAGGGCTTATGTGCAATAAGTTATGTGAGTTTGCCTGAACGACTGAACAACAACAAAATGTGCAATAATAAAGCCACTTTTAGGATTATGTGCATTTGCAGATTTTATAAACTGTAATAAAAGCCACCCCCCAAAACATTGCTTCCATGTCTGCCACCTAATTAAAAATAACACTAATATAGGGCTCCGGCCCTTTAAAAACCTGAACTCGACGCCACTGCTGCTTCCTCCCTCCTCCGAGGTGGCTGCTGGCAGTCAGGCTGTGAGAAAGGGAGCTCGACGGGAGAGGAGAGGACAGCGGACAACATGACGATGATTTTGGGCTACTGGGACATCCGAGGGGTGAGTTCCTGGCGCAGAAAGGGAGGGAGAGCCGACGCGGCGCCCCCCGTCCGCCTGATGAGTCTGGGGTTCCTGAATCCTGGGGTTCCTGAATCGCTTTGCAGAGCCTTCCCAGGCGCTCGCTGTTCCCAAGGGGGGAGTCGCGCCTGCGGGTTGTTGTTGTTGTTCAGTCGTTTAGTCGTGTCCGACTCTTCGTGACCCCATGGACCAGAGCACGCCAGGCACGCCTATCCTTCACTGCCTCTCGCAGTTTGGCAAAACTCATGCCAGTCGCTTCGAGAACACTGTCCAACCATCTCATCCTCTGTCGTCCCCTTCTCCTTGTGCCCTCTATCTTTCCCAACATCAGGGTCTTTTCTAGGGAGTCTTCTCTTCTCATGGGGTGGCCAAAGTACTGGAGCTTCAACTTCAGGATCTGTCCTTCTAGTGAGCACTCGGGGCTGATTTCTTTAAGGATGGATAAGTTTGATCTTTTTGCAAATCGGCGCCGTCCAGGGCCAGCGAGCCCAGAGCCAGCCGTTGTTTAAGCCCTGGTTGGAGAAACCTGGTGCCATTGTGTGCCCTCGAGGACTAGTGGTTTCTAAGGCGAGGAGGAAGATGTCCCTCGGGGACCCTGAGGAAGCGCGCTGCCGTCGAGTCGCTTTGCTGGGACGGAGCACGCAGAGCCTTTTGTCAGGCTGCTCCAGGTGTCTGCTTCTAACTATATGGGAGTTGACGGAGGGGCTCTACCCATTTGTAGAGCAGAGAGCTCCCTTCCTTTGTTCTCCTTACACCTCACCCAGTGCTGGATTTACATATAAGCTAAACTAGCTATAGCTTAGGACCCCACTCTCTTGGGGGCCCCACAAAAATTTAAAGGGGAAAAACTGGGTGTACATTTCCAAAATACAAGATAAAAAACAAATAAAATAAAGCCTACATACAGCAACAGTGTTTTATGTTGTGTAGGCTCCTATGATGTAAGTAATGGGCTCCGCCTGCTAGCCTGCTCCCTAAAATATCACTGGTTTGTTCATTTCTATATATAGGATGCCTACATTCTGCATGCTACTAACATGAATTTGACCGAACTGCGGGAGGCAGTGGAAGACAGGAGTGCCTGGCGTGCTCTGGTCCATGGGGTCACGAAGAGTCGGACACGACTAAATGACTAAACAACAACAACACATTCTGCATGGACTGGTTGCATGACAACATGTGCCAATGGCTTTAGATACCTATTAGGTCCATAACTTACCATATAGCATATATTCAACACAAAAACTGCGACAATTTGTTGTTCACAAAGGACAGCTGGACATATAAAGTGCCCCATTACCTTCAGTAGCTTAGGGCCTCATCAAACCTAAATCCGGCCCTGACCTCACCAGGAGACAAATAACCAGCACAAGGCCACAGTTTTTAAACTTTGGGTGACAAGCTGCAGTTAATCAAAATGAGAAAGAAAAGCTTTTGATCTTGTTCCTATGCTTGAAAAAGTACACCCAGCACCCCAACCTTGACGGTAGGCTCATTTCTGTCACCAAAAACCGTGGTTTCCTATCATGTCTGATCACAGCCACTGATATGAAACAGGGGGTTCAGTAATGCCAGGGTGCTATTGGACAGGAACCTTCAGCTGCAAGCGTCTGCTATCTTCACCTGTGAAATTTCAGAAGGATGCCAATATCCTTTGCCTTGGGTCATTGCTAGTCTGGAGCAGATGTCGTTTGCTGGCTTTTCTACCAGTGGTGATTATTCTTCCACTATTGTTCCTGCAGCTTGCTGGTGCGATCCGACTCCTTCTAGAATACACAGGTACCCCATATGAGGACAAGCAGTACGTGTTTGGAGATGGTAAGGAGCTGACTCCAGAGGAGTTTCTAGCTGCATTATCGAAGTCTAGGGACTTCCCAGAGCCATTTGGCTGGTCACTGCTGGAAGCAAAATGGCAGTTGGTTTCCTGACTTGGTAAGGCAGTTTTGCAGTCCCATTGATTAAATGTTAGATGTATCTAAGCTTCGTAGCTGTTAATTGACATAGAGGTTCACTGTTGCTTCTAAGGTATAAGTATTTTAAACATGGGCATTGCTGTCTTAAAGGCATGGGTGAGCTGTTACTTACAATGTTCCTTTTCCCGTTGATTGCTTGATGTCAGAGACATGGCCGGCAGAGAGGAATCTGCAGAGGGGGAGGAAGAGGCAGAGGAAAAGAGAAACTTGATTCTTTCACACAACGAAAGTGAGATAAGCCCTTCTCGCTCTGGAAGGCTGCCTGTAAGTTTTCGCAGCAGCACAGAGATGAAGGAGCAGGATGAAGGTGGTAGGAGGGAATTGGATTCAACTCCAGAGGAGGAGGAATTGGCCGCACCTGAATCTCCAAGAAGTAGGAGGCGGAGCAAGTGATTAGAACAAAGGAAGACCAGCAGGAAGCAGGGGTGGGCCTGGCGTATATCTGACCTTGGGAAGGGCTGGATGCCAGTCAACAGTGAGGAATGAGTTGTGGGAAGCTCGGATTGCTGGAAGCCTGTTATTGCTGATAAACCTCAACTAGTAAAACTGCCAGTGTTTCATGTCTTGTGTGAGAGAAGTGCTAACCTGACACTTAAATACAGTGGACCCTCCGGGTATGAATTAAATTCATTCCGGGGGTCCATCCGCAACCCGAAAAGTCTGTAGGCAGAGGCGCCACTTCTGCACATGTGGCGAAACCCAGAGGTATACACTTCCGGGTTTGCTGCGTTCGTAACCCAAAAGTTACATATCCATAGTGGTACTTAACTGGAGGGTCCACTGTATGTGTTTTGGGGGTGGGGAGCTGAATCTGAGCAGTGGGTCAGGTTCAGACAGTCTCTCAAAGGCCACTTCCACAACCATCTGATGACCCCATGATGCCAGGTGATGAGTTTTCCTTTGCCCACACAGGGTTGTCAATCCCAACAGGGTTGGTGTCAGTGCCAATCAGCTGATTGGGGCTTACAGAAAGCCTTCCTTGCTAAGGAACCACATTTAGGAGCACACTTCAAAGTCCCAATTGTTTCTTTACAGCCACATACTTACCTGCCCAACACCTAGTTTCACATAGGATGCCAAGTGTAGGGCAAGTGTGATTGGAAGAAATGGCTCATGGTCCAATTTGGGACCTTTGCTGGGCCTAATCTGGCTTGTGGGGCAGATGTTAACCACCACAGAGGTATGTAGAAGAACGATGATAATTGGTTTTTTAAAAAGAAGTCGTCAAAACAAGTTACGGCTGAACATTCTGATGTGCTTCTCGTGTGAAATCTGGAGTTCTGAAGCTGGCCTCATAACTTCTTACATCAGATTGCTCAGCTATGATGTTTCTTCTAAAACACACTTTCCGCCTGAAGCAGTGACAAGAGGGGGAATGGTTCTTTAATGCCATTGTGGCTTTCCCCCCTCCAAAACAAAAGATTGTGGGGAAGGGCTGAAAGTGCCCTCATATCCTGTTCCACCTCCTGCCGCCTTGATACAGAGAACCTCTTTGAACCTTTGCTACATATCACTGACCTTGCTCCTAGTACAGAAATCATGTGCATATCTCTTGACCAACAATGAATCCCTTCAGCAGTTAGGATTATTGTCAGTTGCTTTGGTTTTTTGCTTAGTGCCTTTGAATTATCTAGCTGTGGGAATTGTGGAGAGCAGAGAAAACAAAATATCCAAGAACATTTGGAAATAGATGGAGCTTTTTTAAAAGAAGTAACTTGTGCTTTTTATGTGACTTTCAAGAAAGAGTAGTAGGATTAAATCCCAGCACAGCTGCTGCCTCTGATCCTCAGTGGTAGACCAAAGGTTAGACAGCAGCCGCAAGTTCTGGTGGCCGCTTAGTGTAAGCCTCCTGCTCAATCTGGTCAGACCTTCATCTGGCCAAAAAGGTGGTTACATTCTCATGTAGCAATGCACACTGAAGATCACTTAAGAGTGGCTTGGTGTTTCTGAGTAGGCCTTCTGGCTTTCATACACGTCAAATGTCTTGGTGGACCTCAATGATTTTTGGGTTTGTATGTGTGTTTTATGTAGGCCATGTAAAATGTTTAGTGATGGGGTTGAAATGGAACAGATAATCTCTTGCTGTGTCTACCTCTAGATGCAATTGCCTCTTTAAAATTATGGGTTGTCCTTTGGACAGTGGCCAATGTGTTTCTACAGCTAGAATAACCTTCCCCAACCTGGCACTCTGGCTGTTTTGGACTATGGCTCCCAGCATGAGACTGCTAGGATTCATGCCTCATAACCCCCTTAGGAATGGAGCCAAAAACGTAAGAGAAGATGGAAATGAAGGAGAAAATAAACCTGGCTGGTATAGAAGTGAGAGCAGACTTGCCATGGACTTACTATTCATACATGTATTTACAGCTCCTGATTTTGACGCAAGTCAGTGGACAAATGTGAAGGAGACGCTGGGCTTGGACTTCCCAAATGTATGTAGCAACTGTGGAAAAAACCAGCAACATGTTGTTGTGCATTGATGGGGATGGTGGGGTCATTCTCCTGCTGCTCCCTCTTTGAGATGAGTGAGAGCAACCAGGCCAGAGTCCTTGGCTCTTTCTCATCTAGCTCTGCTTCACTGTCTGCTACTTCAAGTACAGGTCACAGCTCAGTGGAAAATGAAGACGGTGTGTGGGCAGAATCTAAAGCAGGGGATTGGCTGGAGGTTGAGATCTGCAGGGCATTCCTGGCTTCTTGCTAGAGCAAAGGCTGCCAGGAAGCCAGAGGCCAGGGCCTTTCAAGTGTGCCTGGGAAGAGAAGCCAGGCCCTGTAAATTCTGCAACTAAACTCTCACGCACAATTCTCAAGTGCAGTGTTTCCCAATTGGTGGTGGGAAATTCTGTGCAATTCTGTGAGTAGCCCTAAATAATTATACTAGAGCTGTGATGCAAAACCTAACACCCAACAGTGTGTTTTCTCCTGAAGCCACTTCAGTTTAGACAGCCTTTCTGCTGGTACTGTTCACCCTATGTAAATGGGAAGTTGTCCAGCAAGGATGATGAAGTGTTCTGGGTCTTCTGCACTGGCAACATTAACCTTTCCTATCTTTTCCTTAGCTCCCTTATCTAATCGATGGTGAGACGAAGATCACACAAAGCAACGCCATCATTAGATACATTGCACGCAAGCACAAGATGTGTGAGTCTTTTTGGCACTAGTGTTTGTTTGGATGCCAGGTTAAAATTAACCGATTAAATGATTGATAATATTCTTGTTAAATAGTTGGTTAGTGGGTACGCTCTTACCTTCTGTGTATGTTGTGTTTCTACAGGTGGTGAGAGTGAAGAAGAAATTATCAGAATGGATATCCTTGAAAACCAGCTCATGGATGTCAGAATGGCCTTTGCAAGAGTTTGCTACAGTCCAGATTTTGTGAGTCTGGTGGTTTGAATCCTCCTTCCAAGTTGGCAATCCAGCAGATGACGAGAATTATTTGGGGATCTATATGGAGTGAGTGGGTCGAAAAATAGCACTTATGTAAGACTTAACAAATACTTTCTTTCTGCTCTTCGAGGGCTAGGAGAGGAACAAAAGATCTTTAGAGTTAGAGAGAGAAAGGAAATCTATAACTGGGGAGTCAGTAGTTCAAGGTTTCACAAGAGTTGAGCTGGAAATGAATCTGTGTATGTAATAATTCAAGAACTTCTGGTTGCAGGAAAAACTGAAGCCTGACTACCTGGAGCAGATACCCGGGGAACTGAAGCTGCTCTCCCAGTTTTTGGGGGACAGGAAGTGGTTTGCAGGAAAGAAGGTACATGGGCTATGCCTACTTCTATAGAAACAAAGATGTCTCTCTAGTTTTACGGATCCATTTAAAATGTCTTCCTCTTTTGATTTCCTAGATCACCTATGTAGATTTCCTTGCATATGATGTCTTGGAACGGCTCTGGATGTTTCAGCCAAAATACTTTGAACAGTTCCCAAATCTGAAGGATTTCCTTGCCCGCTTTGAGGTGAGATTTACTGTGTTGTATGCATTGATCTCCAGTAGGAATTGTTCTTTTATCCATAGCAGAAGAAATGCGACCCACCAACCAATGAATATTGGCAGTTTCCCTCAGTCTGTCCCTTTCTGCATACATCCTTATTCACAGTCAGTCCACAGGGTTGCACTGACTGTCAGCCTCCTCCTCCTCTGACCACACTCATTCTATGTGTTTAAAAGTGCTATGATAGCACTTTAAATGCTATCCTGTGAGCTGTTTTTTTTTGTAAGGGTGCTTCCTGCAAGTTGCTGTCTGGCTCGAAGAGCAACTGTCCACAGATTGGTTTAGCAATCATTTCCCCTTCCCAGGTAACTCTGGATTTTCTGAACCATATCTCTGTGAGCAGAAACTCTCAGCACACTTAATGGACTACTGCTCCCAGAATTCTTTGGGGGGTGCCATGACTCTTTAAAGGGGTATCATAGCACTTTGAATGTGCAGTGTGAATGTGGCCTTAGTCTCAGTGCTGCCTTTGTGGAATTCAGCAGGGAGAATAATGGTTACAAAACCAGAGTCGGTTGACTGGGGTCCCTCAGGATCCATTCCGATTCTATGACTTCTGTGGCTCTGCTTGCCATTGGCTGTGGCTCTACCTCATGTTGGTCTCCTTTCATCCTTTCTGAGCAGTTCCAGTTGTTACCAGCCTCCACAGATTTACACATGTGGACCCCCTACCTTATGGATATTAAATACCCCTTTTAAATTGGGGTGTGTGCAGAGACACTGTGTATATACCATCACACAGGAGTTGTGCATTCTAACACTAGGGGTGTGTGTGTGTGTGTGTGTGTGTTTGCAGGGTTTTCCTGCAGAAAGGTGCTTCCCCTGCCTCACCCCCTTCACACATCTACACACACATGCTGTGTAGATCACATACATGCTATGAGAGACTGGCAAAATTGCACAAGAACAAAAGTCTGCTTTTCCAGATAGTGAGAGAGTATTTGCTGGGCTGTGTGTGTGGCAGAATCCACAGAGAAACTCTGTCATGTTTTTCAAGCTATCTGCTGTTGCTGTATACCAGGCGTAGGGATCCTTTTCCAGCCAAGGCCCACATTCTGTTCTGGGCAAGCTTCTGGAGGCCACTGTCAGTGGTGGGCCGGGCCAGGGGCAAAAGCAGCTGAACAATTGCTGTAAATTTTATTTTCTTACCATAGGCTCATTTCTATATGCGCTCTGACACTCAACTCTATCCTCCATCGAAGGAAGTGAGAGGCATTCTCAGAGTTCAGGGACACATTATAGCCAGGCAAAAACACATAAGAAGAGTGCAAAGCATTTTGGGTCCTAGACAACTGTTTTCAGGTTTCCTCCAGAGTCGGGTTTAGAGTCTTGTTATGTGTGATGCTGTTGCTGTTTAATGATTCTCCCTTGCAGGCTTTGGAGAAGATTTCTGCCTACATGAAATCTGGCCGTTTCCTGAAGACTCCCATCTTCTTGAGAAATGCCAAGTGGGGCAATAAAAAATAAAAGAGGAGAATGTGGACCTTAAAGCTTCTGTAGATGAGTGTTGGCATCAGGGGTGGCCTCTGAATTATTCACTATCCCTTCATGCCTTTAAACACGTATGTTATGTTGTGACTCTTAATCAAGGTTGTCATTGTGATTAAAAAAGGATACTGAAATAATTGTCCTGGATTCTTATTCCAAGAGCTCACAGGGCACAAAACAACCTGACTGTGGGAGAGGGAGGAGGAAGAGGAGGAAGAGGAGGAGGAGTGGTCATCCCTTGCAACATTGCCCAGTGCAACTGATACCCCTGTGCATGACACATGGCATGACACACTGGCAGGACACATGGTGGTATAAAGCCACAGGTTTCAGTTGTATGATTGGGAAGTGCTAGCCTGCCTTTCCTCCCAATTAAGGCCTTTCTACATGATCCATAAAAGCGTGCCTAAGTAGGGGTTGTTTGTTTTCTTTTTCTTTCCGTAGTCTTTCAACAGTTAACTTTTCAATAAAGGTGTGTGGTAGAAGAGATGAAACACTGCAGTGTGTGTGTGTGTGTGTGAATTGTTGGAATAGACAGTAGCTTTTAATTAATAATAATAATAATAATTTATACCCTGCACATCTGACTGGGTTTCCCCAGCCACTCTGGGCGGCTCCCAACAGAATATTAAAAGCACGATAAAAGATCAAACATTAAAAACTTCCCTAAACAGGGCTGCTTTCAGATGTCTTCCAAAAGTCAGATTGTTGCTTATTTCTTTGACATCTGATGAAAGGGCGTTCCACAAGGTGGGCACCACTACTGAGAAGGCCCTCTGTCTAATACTGTATTGCAGAGGGGAAAGCCACTTGAGGGGTTAATTCCCTGAGGCATTTTTTTCAAACTTACTTGTAAGAATGTTCAAAGTCCCGGCTCCAGCCTGCAGCATCTGGCTGCTCTCCAGCTTCTCTCTCCCTAGAGAAGTCTGTATCAACTTGGACTGCAGTCTTATGGCCAATTAAGTAATAAGTAAGTGGGCATTAGGCTGCAGCCGAAGTTGTTACTGGGGATTGAACTCAGTGGGATTTACTTCTCAGCAGACATGGACAGGACTGAGTGGTTAAGAAATTTCCAAAAGCTTCACGAATGCTTCTCACTTGACCGTGTGTTTTTTTTAATGCCCTTTCCTCGCAACAGAAAGATCACATTGCAACTTTATTAAATAAAGTTTCACAAAACTTAACATGAAAAGTATAAGGTGGTGGTGTAGGACGTAAAAAAAACCACACGATGCTACAATAACATCGGGTTAGAAAGCAAAACACTTTCCCCAGTCCTTTTCTAGTGCTAATAAATTGTACTATTGGGACTGACCGCAAGTGCTATTCTCCGGGGCAGGTTTAATGTGCAATAAAGCCAGTTTTAGGATTATGTGTATTTGCAGTTTTCATAAACTCTGTAAAAAAAGCCGTTCCCCAAACGTTGATTCAACGCCCCGCCCACCTAATTAAAAATAAGAATAATCGGCGCTGGCCCTTTAAAGAGCTGAACTCGACGCGCCTCGGCGGCTGCTTCTTGAGTCCCTCCTCCAAGGTGGCTGCTGGCAGTGAGGCTGAGAGAAAGGGAGCTCGACCGGCAACATGACGATGATTTTGGGCTACTGGGACATCCGAGGGGTGAGTTCCTTGTGCAGAAAGCGAGGGAGAGGTGCCCCCCTCCGCCTGCTTTGCAGAGCCTTCCGAGGCTCCCGCTGCTCCCGCGGGTCGTCCCTGCATAAGTCGGCGCCGTCCAGGGGCGCCGGACTAGTCGCTGCTTACGCCCTCTCAACCGCGGAAGGCCTTTGGGTGCGCTCTTGGTCCCGTGGCTTCTAAGGCGAGGAGGGAGAAGTTCCCCAGAGGAGCTCGAGCGACCGTCCCTCCCCCCCGCGCCCTGGTCCGCGTAGGTCGCGCTTGGGAAGCTGCGCTGCCGTCGAGGCGCTGCCCTGGAGGTCCCCAGCTGATCTCCCGGGGCAGCGGCTGGGGAAAGGCGAACGGAGCTCGGCGGAGACGCGGGGCCTTTTGTCTGGCTGCTCCACGTGTCTGCTGCCCCCTGCAAAAGGCCGCCCGTCCTGCGAGACAGTTTGAGGTGTCCCCCCCCCCTCCCCGGGCCTTCGCGTCGCCTCGTTTTTCGCGCGAGTGGAGCTCGATGGGGCGCCCGCGGCGGAGGCTCGTTGGACTAGCGGTTCCCACCTGCTGAGCTGTGCTCCGTCCACGCCCACCTTGCCTGCGTGTTTTGATGTTAGGACTCTACAGCCCTGTGCACGTGGAAGTGGAAGGTGGGGGGCTAGCGATGGCGATTAGCCACCATGGCTGCGCTCTGCCTCCACAGCTGGAGGGAGGAATGCTGCTGAATAACAGTTGCAGAAAATCAGGGGTGGGCGGGGGATGGAGGGGGCTCTGGGGCTCAAATCCCGCTTGGGCACCTAGGGGTCCACTAGTACCAATTATATTCATTTTCCTTCTGACACAGCCTCCCGATTCTCACTTGGGGTCAAACTCTCAGTTCACCCCAAATGTCTCACCAGGAGAAGAATTCCTGGAAGCAGCGTACATCACCCTAGTAGTCTCTCCCTCTAGACTTGCTTTTTATGGTTAGGCCTAAGGTGTCCCCTTCAGCTGCATTCCCCATTCCCATTCCCAGGTATTGCAGGTTTGTTGAGTTTTCCAGGGGCCCAGAGGATGAAGAAAGCACCCCCTTCACACACAGCCCTTTCTTCACTCTCTGCCCTCTCCTCCTCCATCTTAGATGCTGACTGCTGCTGCTACATGCACCCATGCCTTTTTATTGTTCTTTCCTTTTTCCTAGCTTGCCCACAGCATCCGCTTGCTGCTAGCATACACAGACACCCCCTTTGAAGATAAGTTTTACAGCTGTGGAGAAGGTGCGTATTGCTAAACTTACTCAGAGTACAAGCTCCTCTTACTCAGAGTACTAAACATTTTTTTAAAAGTTGCTGCTTTATTCATAATTTCCTGGTGGGGCGTAGGCAGTTTGCCTTTGGGCATTTTGAACAAGAGTTGGTAGGGAAAGTGTTTCGCTTGTGCTTATGTCAGCCAGTTATTTGAAATGCCCAAAGCTGCATTTTTGCAACTACATTAAACTTAAGTACTACAATCTGAAAGCTTGTCAAGTTGCTAGAAGGCTGTGTGTGTGTGTGTGTGTGTGTGTGTTGACACTTGGCTTGCAACACTCATGCAACTGTTGAAGGGAAAGATAATACTTTCTTATTGTTATGTAATTGTTACATAATGTTTATATATGCCACATTACACACCACCATATATTTCTACCTGGCTACCAGATGATGTTTGGAGGAATATTCCTAGAACTGTGTGTGTGGTGACTCTGTTCAAGAGTAAAAAAGGGGCAGAAATAATCTAACTAAATCTTGGCTCTCCCACACCCAAGTGTGGATATCTAGGTTTGGTTTCTGTGGTCTGTACTTGCCTCAACAAGCAATAGGAGACTAAATGATTCAAATTCTACTTATTGCCGCAGCATTTGAATCACCTTGGTGCGTAGAATGGAGGCACATACCATGAATGCAAAGGTGTGTTAGAGGCTGCTCTTACCAAACCATCACAATGAGCTTTTCAGGGTGATTGTGAAAATAGATTTTGTCTTGAGTGCTATATTGCTAGCTCACTCTGGTGTCTTCAGCTTAATCCCTTGCATTTGTGTGTGTTTGCACATGAGAGAGTGATAGAGAGCATAGGGAGAGCATACCTGCAGGGATAGTACCTCTCAAGTGGCTTTTTCTCTGCAAGCTTCCCTTAAGATAAGGATGGATGAATATTCCAACAGCAGCTTTGCAAAGTATGGGAGTATGCAACCACCAAGGACACACTGTACTTAGAAATGATTTCGGTACCCAAAATCCTTGGGGTAATGCCATCTTTGTGTTTGTTTCAGGATTAAGATGAGCTCATGCACTAGAGTGCCGTCTACGCGCCACTCAATTGGTCCACATTTCCTGCTTGTCTTAGTGGATGGTGATGGGGGATATTTTGGTTATGCACAGCTGGTGGGAAGTGGACAATTGGAAAAAAAAGGCAACGGCCCTTTCCAGAGTCGCTTCTTGAATCTGCTTGATTTCCTACAAAGAAGCTGAGGATGTGGCCAGATGCCACTGCCTCCAAGTTTAGAGTTTGCACTCTGTTGTAACACAGTTAACAGTTAACAGCTGGTTCAAAATGTGCCAGCCGGGTAACTGAATTACTGGAGTTCTATTTAGAACTCGTATAACCCCCTCTGTAAGCCACCAGCAGCAGCGGCCAGATTGTTTCCAGGTCCACTTCAAAGTGCTCAAATTAGTGTTTAAAACCTGGAATGACTTAGGCCACATTCCTTGTGTTAATTGGGAATGTTCAAGGAGGAGGAGGAGGGAGAAGTTTTCCTAACTGTAAAATACTAGACATTTGAGTGCTGGGAAATGGAGATCTTATAGCAGAAGCACCATCTTGAGGCAGATGTCTGCATCTGAAAATGTGCAACAGCAAGAATTGGTTGTGCTTATAAATGCTGGTTGTCCAGAAAAGCCTTGAGCACAATGGAGACTTTGTCTTATAATCCACATAGCTCAGAACTTGTTTTCGTCTTAACTGCATCTTCATTTTCCAAAGTGATTTCTTGAAACCTGCAGAATGAAAATATAAAATCAAGCCAGAGAACTGCTCCATGTAACTTTCAGAGATTTGAGAGCCGGTGTGGTGTAGTGGTTAAGAGTGGTGGACTTGTAATCTGGTGAACCGGGTTCGATTCCCCACTCCTCCACATGCAGCTGCTGGGTGACCTTGGGCTAGTCACACTTCTCTGAAGTCTCTCAGCCTCACTCACCTCACAGAATGTTTGTTGTGGGGGAGGAAGGGAAAAGGAGGTTGTTAGCAGCTTTGAGACTCCTTAGGTTAGTTATAAAGCGGGATATCAAATCCAAACTCTTCAGAGATACTCCTCTGAATGGATCCTAGCAAGATGAACAAGTAAAGTGTGGGAAAGCAATTCAGAATGCTTGCCTGAACTTGTGCCCTTGACTTGAACAGGGCTTGCTATAACTCAGGAAGGCCCAGATCTATCAGCCTCTGTAGAAAAATATCCCTCAGGATGCTCTCACCAAGCTAACTAACTCAGAATTAAATCTTGCTGAATTGTCATTGGACTTTGTCCTAACCGCTTTCCTTGGGATTGCAACTTTAGCCTTAAATTTATGGTGTGTGTATGTGTGTGTGGGCGCACACATATGCTTGCTTGGCATTTCTTAAACATTGATTGCATTGCCTGTGTGAAGGAGAGTGACTGAGCAACTTTTATGTGCAGGAAGTGAAAATCCTCTCTCTCTCTCTCTCTCTCTCTCTCTCTCTTCCAGCCCCTGACTATGACAAGAGCCAATGGTTCAATGAGAAGGAGAAGCTGGGCCTGGACTTCCCTAATGTAGGTCACTGTCTTTTTCAATCATATGACAGGAGGCAAGAGGAATGTGCCTGGGTTGCCAGAAGTTCTGGAGATTTGGTGGAGGAATGTGCCTTCCTTCCTTGTGGTACTCCTCTGTAGGGCCTTGGGTTGGGAAGCAATGGTTGAGGAATGAGTGTGAGTAAAGTGAATGGGGGGCATTAATGGTGGAAGCACAAAGCTTAAAGCTGATTTGTCTTTATGCTGATCATTCCTTCCTTACTTTCCAGCTTCCTTACCTAATTGATGGCAAGAACAAGCTTACGCAGAGTAATGCCATTCTCCGGTACATTGCGCGCAAACATAAGCTCTGTGAGTAGAATTGAGTTCTTTGGGGGACCTGGGCTGGCTGATTGGGATCGGCTTCTTTCTGTCTGTCTGGGATTTCCCATTGTCGTGTGTTGTCTCCAGGTGGAGAAACAGAGGAGGAGATTGTCAGAGTGGATATGCTGGAGAATCAGGTGATGGATTTCCGCATGAGCCTCGTGATGGTCGTGTACAATCCTGATTTCGTGAGTTCACCTGCCTCTGTTGTTCACAGCTGCTGTTGCATTGTGGGGCTGGCGGGATTTTTATAGGACAGGGGTTGTCAACTCAGTGCCTACAGATGCCCTAGGCCTAGTGCTTGCAAAAGCTCTCACTGGTGCTGCCCCAGACTCTGAGCTTTCTAGAAAAAGAAAAAAAGTAAGTCTCTAGCCCTCCTACATGGGGCAAAATGTGCAGGTACTTTCTAAGCAATTTCTGTGAAATTAATTATTATTGATTAAATTTATATACCACTCTTCATCTGAAGATCTTAGGGAGATGCACAAGTTAAAAATGAAGGATAAAAGCACAAAACAGTTAAAACAAAAACAAAACAATTAACTCCCCTCCCACAAACACATTTAAAAGGCTGTAGAATATTAGCCAAAGGCCTGGTTGAAGAGGAACATTTTCACCTGGTGCCTAAAAATATGTAATGAAGATGCCAGGCAATCCTCAATGGGAAGAGCTTTCCACAGATGGGAAGCCACTGCAGAAAAGGGCCATTCTTGCTTCGTTACCCTCTGGACCTCTCAAGGGGGCACAAGAAGAAGGTCCTCAGATGATGATCAGGTTCTAGGTCAGTTTATATGGGGAGAGGGCAGTCCTTCAGATATTGCGGTCCTGAGAGTGAGTGTGGTGTGATGACCTTGTGTATTTTTCCTGGTGCTGGGAAGTGCTCCTTGTTGTTATTAGACAGCCTCAGTGTATCTCTCTTGTGTAAAATCCATATTGTGTGATCCCACAATTGGGACTGGCAGGAGATAGTTGATTTCCATTGAAAGCTTAAGCTTGTTGCGGGTGGCTGCCTCTAATTTTGTGTTATGCCATGCCCCCATTGCGGCCATTTTATGACTGGTGTCCCCAGCACTCTCTCAAAATTCAAAATGTGCCCACTTACAAAAAGGTGATTGGCCCCTGTTACAGGCTATTTGCAAAAGGAGAATGAGTCACACTGTATAGAGTGAGAAATGTTTCTTTCACCAAATGCATGAAAGTGACAGAAGTATGTGACTCTTCCAAGATCTTGAGCTGTTTTTTTGGACTACAACTCCCATGTTGCCTAGCTAGCAGGACCCCAGTGGTCCAGGATGATGGCAATTGTAGTCTCCAACAGCTGGAGACCCAAGTTTGGGAAACACTGGTCTAGATCATATTTCTAGAAACCTTGCTAGAGATGGGACGTGTGTGCATGTACGTGCATTTGTGTGGGATTCACACTTCACAAGCATTTTCTGCAGGAAACACCAAGGTACACAAAGCAACAGTGTTTGCTGTGTAAAATGTGGATTTGCTCACAGAACAGCGTGTTTAAATTTCTCCTGTTATGGCGATTGATAGAGTTTGGCTTGAGGAAAGTGAAAAAAATCTCCATAAGGTCATGCCTAATAACTTCTTGTTTTCCTGCCATATTACTCCTTGAAGGCAAGGTGCCATCTTGCCTTGCTGTCTGATAACTCTTGCATTGACAGCATCAAATTCATAGGTTGTTGGATGGAGGGGAGTTATGCTGAACTTTAGCTGAGAACATGGATACAATCTTCCCCCTTCCCCTTGCTTGTTTTGCAGGAGAAACTAAAACCTGGGTACTTGGAGCAACTGCCAGGAAAGCTGAAACTGTTCTCAAAGTTCCTGGGGGACAGAAAGTGGTTTGCTGGGGACAAGGTATGTGCAAGTCCACCTAGAGGCATCTGAAGGCAGGCCTGATCCCTTTGGTGTCTCACTTTTGAGTCTCTTTCCAGATCACCTTTGTTGACTTCCTCATGTATGATGTCCTCGACCAAAACCGCATGTTTGAACCCAAGTGCCTTGATCAGTTCAAGAACCTTCAGGATTTCGTCTCCCGTTTTGAGGTTAGTGTTGTCTTCCCAAAACGTGCTTGCTTGCAGGTCTTTGCCTGCATCTTGTGACTTGGCTCATTAGCTTCTGGCAAGAAGCCACAAACTGATTGACTACAAAGTTCCAAACTGGCTAGAGCAACTGTCCAAGTTGGCACAAACAGGAATTTGCAAGAAACATTTGTCTGTTTCCTTTTTTTTGCACATAAAGGCCCAGGGTTCTGAAACATGCTTTGCTTCAGAGGGATTTGGTGGCAATTTCCAATTCATCCATTATTTCATATATTCCTAGATGTGACTGGTAGCATGGCAGTGGGTGCTAGCAATTAATTGGCTCTGCTGAAAGGTCTTGACTGACATCTTTGTGGGCTATGAGAGAGAGGGAGGTTTTTGTTTGTGTTCTTGCCCATCCCATGTGATGTTGTAGATACAGCGGGAACTCCTTCCTTCATGAAGTGATGGGTTGCTTCAGAAGCCTCCTGGAGTGTCTTATTTTGTACCAGATGGCTTAGCCCAGAGATACAGATGCTTCCTGGTCAAATTGTTTGTGAGTGGAGTTCCTCAGCACTGGCACAGCAACACAGCTGGGTCATGTTGAGCTCAGTAGGTGAACACTTTGGCTGCTGCTGTTTTACACATGTAGTTTTCGAAATGCACAGGGGGTCGTTTCTCAGTGTTTTTGTACATAGTGGTTTGCGGTTGTACACACCTTTGCACCATAGCATTGTGTCAAGGGGTAGCTGCTATCAGTGTTGTCTGTACACACAGTTGGACCTGTCTTCAAACTACTGTGCAGTGTTTTTCTCTATTCTCCCCTCAACTAGAAGAGACAAATATATTCTGCTTCCTATTTTGCCAATCTCCTTCAGAGACACATTGAAGGAGAATGGCATGCACCTACAGTATCAGTAGCCAGCCCCAGCAGGAGATGACCTGAGAAAGTTCTCTCTGTGTACACATGTACACACGTAGAAATGTGCTTGAGAATAATAATAAATTACAATAATGATAAATTACAATAATGAGAATAATAATACTGCCCATCTGGCTGGGTTTCCCCAGCCACTCTGGGTGACTCACAGCACATATCAGAACATACTAAAACATTAAAAACTTTGCTAAACAAGGCTGTCTTCTGATGTCTTCGAAAAGTCATATAGTTTATTTCCTTGACATCTGAAGGGAGGGTGTTCCACTGGGAGAGCGCCACTACCGAAAAGGCCCTCTGCCTGGTTCCCAGTAACTTCGCGGCTCGCAGAGAGGTAACTGCCAGAAGGCCATCGGAGCTGGATCTCAGTGTCCGGGCTGAATGATGATACCTGAATGAGTGGGGCTCCTTCAGTTATACTGAAACAAGGCCATATAGGGCTTTAAAGGTCAGCACCAACACTTTGAATTGTACTCAGAAACATACTGGGAGCCAATGTAGGCCTTTCAGGACCGGTGTTATGTGGTCTTGGCGGCCACTCCCAGTCACCAGTCTAGCTGCCACATTCTGGATTTGTTGTAGTTTTCGGGTCACCTTGAAAGGTAGCCCCATATAGAGTGCGTTGCAGTAGTCCAAGCAGGAGATAACCAAAGCATGCACCACTATGGTGAGACAGTCCATGGGCAGGTAGGGTCTCAGCCAGCATACCAAATGGAGCTGGTAGACAGCTGTCCTGGACACAGAATTGACCTGCACCTCCATAGACAGCTGTGAGTCCAAAATGACAGTACCCCCCCAAAGATGCCTTAAACGCACATTACCACAAAAGGTATACACACTTAAAGGTGTGTATACCTTAAATATGTTGTTAAAGATCATGCTGCCATGAGTCACATAGCTTTTGCATATGGTGGCTAAATGAGTAGAACTAGGAACTAAGGTAAGCCAACCCAACCATGAAGAATTGTGGGGTGGGCAATGGTAGTCCTACCCAGACTAGACCCACTGACGTTGGTGGGCATGACTGACTTGGGCTTATTAAATTCAGCGTATCATCTCTTGAGTAGAACTAGCATGGGATGCAACCTGTGGCCTTCATTTGTCACCTACCATTAAAGAAAAGTTGAACAAAGGAACTTTTTTTTTTAAATGCAGACTTGCCATTTTGGCATGAGCAAAACCAGTGCCAGTTGGGAGCAGTGTCAGTTTTCCCAAGGCTTTAACTTTTGCCTTACTGAGGTGGATTCTTTCACCCACATCCTTTCCTAAAAACATTCTTTTTCTGCACCTCCAGGCCCTGGAGAAGATTGCTGCCTACATGAAATCCAGCCGCTTCATGAAGACTCCCATTAATAACAAGATGGCTAAATGGTGTAACAAGAAAGAGTAGATGAAGAATAAAAATTTCCTTGCTGCTGCTAGATAAGACTTCTTTTTGTCTTGTAGAGCTGATTGGATTGACTAAAGGCTGCCCCCCCAAATGTAGTACTCTTTCTATAGAATGGTTGGAAACTATTCTGTATTTTTAAAGCTGTAGTAGCCAATAAAGCATGATATTGTTGTTCTGTTGAATGTGCCATCATACCTTTGTTGGCCATTAATGTGTTGCTTTTATCTTGCTGTTCTGAGTGGTTGTATGAACATGTCTTGCCCATCTGTGGAAGAAGAGGGTTGACATTTCTGCTGGCCTCCTGCTAATTTGAGGTCTAGTGGCATTCTCTATATTCCTATTCTGAATGCTTTATTTCTTTTCTAGAGAAGGATTCCCTCCCTAGAGTGAGGCTGTTTGGGTTGAGATTTGGCTTCAGGGGCAAATGTAGCTTGTAGAGTTATTTTGTTGCTAAATCTAACTGACAGTGAGATAAGAGCACATGCCTAGTAGGAGATAACACAATTTTCACAAATATTTTTGAAAAGATTCTGGACCAGTAATTACTTTGCTATACAGCAAAGACACAAGCAGTTGTGAAACATTAAAGATTAAAATTTATTGGATAGTTTGACACAAACGGAAACATTTAGGAACTAGTTGGAAAACATTCAATTCTTGCAGGGAGCTCTTCTACTCATCTTGAAAGTTCACGTTTTCCCATCAAAGAATGGTACTGGGACACTCGGACATAGCTCTGATTCTTTTTCTTTCTTCCTAGAGATTCACACAGAAATTGCATTGACAATACCTCTTATTTCATGGCATTACAGCCCCACTATTTACAACTTTTTGTATGCACACAGCTGCAGAGGTGTATGCACACTTCACCTTCTTGAAAAGCAAATGGAAAATCGTTAACACGTTCCTATTATGATAATTATGTAGTGGTGAAAGATGGCTGCTCTGGTGGATCATCCTGTCAAGAGAATCAAGGAGAGAGGAGTTGATGGTGGATAAACTCTAATAATTACATTCACCACATTTACAAACCTCTAAGAAGCTTGAGGTTATATTTCAGAATTTCTTACTTTATCCTTCTAGCAGCTTCATAATTGTTGAGCTTGATAACAGTGACTTTTCCCCAAGCGCTTCTCCATAAACTTTGTACTAAATGATGGGGCTAGATGATGATTTGGTCCCTGGAGCCGAAAGGGTTCCCCACCCCCAGTCTTAAAAGTGAGACAATCCTAAAACGTACACACATTTAGTGTATAAGTGTATAAGGGTCACTGGTCTCTTCGTCAACTTTCTGTGGGGCTTGAAGAGAGAGAAGCTGGTGCAGGAACACAACAAGCTATGCATATGCTATAACCCCTGAATTAAGGAACTTGCTGTATAGGAACATACATGAGTAGAAAACCCGTGTGTTCTGCTTGTCTATATCTCCCTGAATTAAGCACCCATGGTGTTCCTATATTCAGGTGCCAACTTGAATAAAATATTGGGAGGCCCTGCATAATCGATCAAAAGGCACACTACTCACACACCATTTGAATGGCAATGCCCATCAACTTTTTTGGGAGGAGGGCAGCCCCCTCAAATATTTTATGGGGGGAGGGGCAAAGGGACCTCGGGCCCTAGGACTTGGGTCCTGTGCCTACATTTATCTCCACCAGGGAAAAACTTAGGCAATTGGAAACTCTGTAGCCTGTGCAAGAACACAATGTCATTGTGGCATTGTATCCAGTCAAATATTGCCTACAGGAGGGGAAGGGGAACTGGCTTTCAGCCCGAAAGCCAGATTCCATCATGAGAAACTGTCTGGTGACTACATACCAATGGGGAGATCACCAGAGGCAAAAGTGGGTAGAGAAACAGGTATGGCTCTTAACAGTGAAAACAGACTCTGACCATAAAGGCTGAGAGGTTTTCACATGCACCCACACACATCTCTCTGTCCTGGCAAGTGAGAGGCATCACCACAATCCAAGGACTATTCCAGTCAGGCAAAAACACTCAAGGAGGGTGCAAAGCAGCCTGAGGGGTGTGTGGCCTGGGAAGAGGTCACCCTATAGCATATCTCTTGCCACAAGACAGATGAGTGTTCTGTTGGAGGGCGTCTTACCTAGAGTGCTGATTTAACGGTTGAAAGCATGAGAAACACTCTTCCTCCTTCTTCCGGGCAAACTGCTTTCAGCTCCTCTCTGCTCAGTGACAGAATCTGGTTTCCATCAAGGACTCCAAGGGCCTTCACCGTGCTGATGAAGGAAGAAGGGAAAGTGTACGTGAGAGAGAAAGAGAGAGAAAACATCAAAGCAAGGTGGCAAAAGATGGTACAGACTTGAGGCATTCCCAAAGAGAAGAGCACAGTAAAAGGTAAAGGACCCCTGGACAGTTAAGTCCAGTCAAAGGTGACTATGGGGTTGCAGTGCTCATCTCGCTTTCAGTCTGAGGGAGCCAGTGTTTGTCCACAGACAGCTTTCTGGGTCATGTGGCCAGCATGACTAAACTGCTTCTGGTGCAACTGAACACTGTGACAGAAACCTGAGCGCACGGAAACACTGTTTACCTTCCTGCCACAGCCGTACCTATTTATCTACTTGCACTGGCGTGCTTTCAAACTGCTAGGTTGGCAGGAGCTGGGACAGAGCAACAGGGGCTCACTCCGTTGCGGGGATTCGAACGGCAAGCCCAAGAGGCTCAGTGATTTAGACCACAGCACCACCTCTTTCTCAAACCTGTGCCAGGCAAAAGGTAGACTTTGCCACAAATACAGTGCTAGCTGACCAAGCAGTTTTTAGCCCACTTTATCTTCACAGACTTAGCTTATATGAGTTTATCATTCTGTGTGGGGAAAAAACAATTCTGTGAGATAGGTAAGGCTGAGAGACAGCAACTTCCTTAAATGGGTGACTGAGAATTTGAACCTGGCTCTTTTACATCCAAACCCATCGCTTGAGCCTCTAGGTCACTTTTGGTTCTGTATGGCTCAGCAAACCTAGAACTGGATATTTCATACAGAACTCAGCACTGAGATCCTCTTCATTTAAAACCACATTTTTGTCTATAGTAGTCTTTCGGTGAAATCTCTGAAGCTAGAAGGAGGCAGAACAGGGCTTACAGCTGGGAAGAATTTCACTCCACTGCACAAATCTCTTGAGGATGGCTTTTTAGCCCTATGGACCATCTCTTATATTCACAACCTTCCCTTCTCCTGTTCTATCTGAACTTTGCAAAAACCTCCATGTTCTTTGGTTGTAGAACATACTACCCAAGATAAGCAAATCACATTTCATTTTTTCTGAGCTTTCCATTCGAGTCATCTTTATACAGAGTTTGGATTTTTTAAAAATGCTCAGCATACACCATCCTCGTGATAAAGTATACAAGAGTGGCACTCCCTACTATTCCATTGTTTTTCAATGGAGAAATAACCAGACAATTTCTGAAACTGGCCCCAGACCACGATAATAGTGCTGCCATGCTATCGGGCTTTGTTGATCTTCATGCCTTTTAAGTCTAAATTGAAAGTTTATTATCTTTGCAGGCAGTCTGCTAAGCTATGTATCAGAAACACAGCACCTAGGAAAGGGTGTGGGGCCAAGAGTTATTTGTAAGGGATAAGCTTTCTTGGGTCAGTTATTAATGCAGCACCTACATCTTGGAAAAACCTTTCATCCTGAGCCAAACTGTGACTTCTGCTGGTGAAGAACTGGGCCGGAGATCAGGGAAGTCTCTTGAAACCTTAATGCAGACACACCAGGAGAAAGAAATTTAATAGAGAACAATGATTGCCTCCAACTAAAGGCTTACATCCTGAACAGCTGAGTGGCTGCGAATTTGGGTACTTAATTTTTCTTTCTTTTAGCTCTCAGAATCAAACTAGATATGATTTAGCATAGTTGCTTTTTTAAAAAAATAAAAAGATGGTGTTGGGGGAGGGCAGATTAAACACTTTTTCTCTGCCATGGTCCTGACTGAAATCCATCACCACCCACCCAGCACTTTCCCAGCACTGAGCATAGGGCTGCAGGTGGTTCTTCGGTGCTTGGCCCTCTTTGGCCACGCTCTGTTTTTAGCTGATCCACAGATGTCGGCTGTGGAGCAGGTGGATATGGCTTGCCTGAAATGGCATCAGGGGCCCAATTGGGGAGGCCTGGTGGGCTGGAGTTACCCTACCCCTGCTTCCAATGGCTGCTTTTGTTGGAAAACCACTGCAGCTGCCCTTTTGAAATCTGGCAGGATTCAGAAGAGGCAAGCTTGTCTGCAAATTTCATCAAATTTTGCCCAGAACTTAAAAAAAAGATGGTAGATGGTTCCTTAAAAATAATAACAGTAAATCACATTTCAGAGTTTTTCAGTACAAACACTTGTGAATTCATTAGTTTGTAAATTGGCAATCTTTAGCCACCATAAAGGGTTGGTATGCTTGCAAATTTCATCCGCTTCTGTGAAAAGGAAATATTCAACCGGGGATGGGAGTGAGGAGAGAAATGAAGCAGAGGGAGTCCCATCCTATGCACAGCTGGCTCCCAGCAGTATGTGCAGAGCTACCTAAATTTCCTCTGGAGCACTTTCTAGGTTTCTGGTCATGCATTGCGTTGCCTCCTTTGAAGGGCAGACATAGATATGCTCAAAGACTGTGCAGAGCAGATGTATTTTACAAACTCATAGCTCCATATCTCTGTGCCACTGCAATGCCACCCAGTACAATAAAGAACAGTACCTACTTGCACTGTGTTGTTCTCATTAGGTGTCTTCTGTTCCATAGGCTCCAGGATATTGTTAGGGATATAGCCTGTCTCCCCTGCAGCATTTCTAGCAAGCCACCATTTTTTCCGTTGATCCAAAACCTAAACAAAGGAGAATGTGTGGTTACTCCAAAACACTGCAACTGATTAAAATGAAATATCTGTACAGTGGTAACTCGGTTTACGAACTTAATCCGTTCCAGAAGTCCGTTCTTAAACTGAAACCATTCTTAAACCGAGGCGCGCTTTCCCTAATGAGGCCCTTCCACCATTCGGATTCCGTTCTTAGACCGAGGTACAGTTCACAAACTGGGACACTACTTCCGGTTTTGCAGAGTTACTAAACCGAATAGTTCGTAAACAGGGCTGTTCTTTAACCGAGGTACCACTGTACTGCCTTTGAGTTCTAGTGGGGTGTGGAATGTAACCATGAGAAAGGAGGTATGTTAGTACAACTTAACTTTCAAGTTCCATAATGCAGGATAGTAAACCATCCTTTAGCAAGCTGGTGATCTCCAAGGGTGGAATCCAACATAGCACTAAGTCCCATGTCCCATCAGTACAATGATTCCTGCTTGTGCAATGTAATCTTCTCCCTCACTAGAGGAGAGAGAAAGTCTGTTGCACTGATGGAACTTGAAAAGCACTGCAGTTACTTTGGACTACAGCTCCCATCAGCCCTGGCTTTCAAGGTCATGCTGGCTGGAGCTCTTGGGAGTTGGAGTCCAAAATATCTGGAGAGCATGGCATTAGCAAAGGTTGCAGTAAACATTAAGCAAAAGTTATCAGTGAGGCAGAAATGGAATAAGCTAATTGGAACAGTGAATCATCAGAGATATTAAGAAAAGGTAGGAGAGACTTCTCTCTTTGGGTGAGAGAGGTTCTATTGTCTACTGATTAGCTTCCAGCTCCAGAGTCCATCTACAGCAAGAGCGATTTCTTGACAAAGATTAGTGTTCAAAGTCTTTAACCCTTAGTGTGTTTTTTTCTCTCTAATAAACTCATGCAACATTGCTGAAACCATTGCTTGATAATGGGAATTATTACCCTATTCCCATTGATCTGGTTTCCCCCCACCCCATGCTGCTATCCCCTCCCCTTTCTGACCTGCCCGAGTCATGATTGGGCTGCAATCATTTGGAGTGCACATGGGTGCAATTAAGCAACAGGAGGCTTGCTGAGCTTATGCAGAAGGAATAGGAAGTGCTGTTTTTACCAGGAGGTTAGTTTGCTGAAGAGTAAGAAACTTCTGTCTTACCTCTAGGAGATCTCCTTTCATTAATGTGAGCTCCCTGGGGTTTCTTGCATGGAAGTCATATATGGCTTGCATAAGTAGGGGAGCATCAGATGCCCTGAAAAGGAGATGAGAGCAGGAGAATGGAAAATGAGAGGCCTGCTTTAGGACTAGAATAACATGCACATATTCACATACAGGCATATACGTGGCTGGTAAAATTATTTTCTGATCAAGTTCTGTGTAGGGTTAATCAAGTGGACTTAGAATTGTGAGGATATAGAATCCTGAGACAAACACAATTTTTTCCTATGTGCTGTTTTGCAGTTGGGTTCAATGAGATTTGCACATGTCCACAACTCTAAACTTTTATCTCCTAGTACTTTGGCCACCTCATGAAAAGAGAAGACTCCCTGGAAAAAGACCCTGGTGTTGGGAAAGATTGAGGGCACAAGGAGTAGGGGACAACAGAGGACGAGACAGTTCAACAGTGTTCTCGAAGCTACCAACATGAGTTTGACCAAACTGCAGGAGGCAGTGGAAGACAGGAGTGCCTAGTGTGCTCTGGTCCATGGGGTCACGAAGAGTCAGACATGACTAAATGACTAAACAACAACAACAATGTCACATGCTAGAGCCAGTAAGAGAACATACCTGCTTGAGAAGCTATTCCGGCTTCCTGTGCGGACCTGTGTGGAGGAAAACACAAGAAATGTGTTGGATATTTAAAAAGCTTATCCTGAGTCAAAACCACTGCTCTTGCTCATTAAACCCATCTGAGTAAATTCATGTGCAGAGACAGTAGCAGAAAGATGTTATCCTTTGTCATCGCTAGTTACCAGGGAAACACACAGTTCCCCCTTGTGTTTCTGTGCTACAGGTTGCAAGGTCTACTTCTGCTTTGCTTTTCATGTGCTTTTAAAGAAGAGATTCACCTTATCGAAATCAACAGAGCTCTGCCTCCGAGTCGGCATCGGCAGCACCCATCCACTCAAGAACGTGGGCTTGTAGCTGGGGATGGATGGTCCCTCTGGATGTTCTGCCCTATGGGGGAAGAAGAGAACTTGTAGTGAAGGGCCTTCCAAAATGAGAAGGTGCATCCTGTTACAGATGTAGAGCCAATGATGTTTCTCGCAACGCAGGATATTAAGTCCATGACCTTTTCTTCAGGCTTCCTGCTGGAAATTCACTTGTGTGGCAGAGTTACTTGTACTTTTACACACTTTCAAGGTGTGACTCAGAGCTAGGGTCGACAAAAGACAGTGCAGCTGCAAATGAAGAACCTAATCAGAGTCTTGCTAGATCAGGCCAAAAGACCAGTAGTCTGTTTCCAGTGGTGGCCTGGCAGATGCCTCTGGCAAGGTTGCTGCTACAGTGAGGTATGTCACTGGAATGTACTCATTAATGCCTATCATTAAGTTCAAATGGCAAGCTGGTTTGCACATGCTATCTCCTTTGTGGGCTTTATCCGTACCTGCTTAGATTCCAAGCATCTCCCAAATTCTTCCAAATAAGCTGGTCTTTGGAATCCAACGAGCGCCTTAGCAAGTCAATTGCTGCAGGAATCAGCAAAGGTGAGGACACCATAGAGGCCAAGTTGGTCCAAGGACAATTGGACAAAACCTGCAAAGCAACAGCATATGAGATTCATGGAGCCTGACAGTCTCTCTGTCCCTGCCCAGTGTGGTCAGGTCTTCAGGAAGGCTTATTCTGAACATGAGCTCATAAGAACCCTTTGTTGTGCCCAAAGACTGATACACAGAGAGGACCAAAGGTGATACCATTCATCTCCCTATTGCCTCCTTCTAGGGATCTCAAGGTATTAGGAATTTTCTTCACAGGTATCATTTGGCGACTGTCCCCTTTCATGCAGAAAGTGAGATATATATAATAATGCTTGGTCACCAACAAATCAGGAGTAAAATGCATGGAGTCCTTAACCCAAGCACTATGAAATCTAATTATTATGGCACAGGAAAATCCATATCAGAGTTTCAGTGGCACACAGTGATATGGCAAATAATATCTTTAATAATAATGGGGGAGAGTAGATTATCACCAGAGGCCTACAGGAGTCTGTTCCTGGCTAGAATACTCACAATTTTAAAACTGGAAAAGATGAGCTGAACCATCTCAGGAGCACTTGGTTGCTGTATTGTATGTTCAAGTTTTGCCTGGGGGGGGGGGAGAGGCAAGCTAATATTTACACTGTTAATATATTTCTCTGGGTGGCATTTAACTAACTTTTTCTCAGACCTATCGAAATGCACATGACTAAGTTAGGGCCATTAATTTTAATGCATGCAGCCGCAGAAAGCTTGCTTCCGCACCCCTCAGCAAAAACACTGTTTCAACTTTCAGTTGCTCTGTGGTGGCAGAGACTAGGGAGTGGCACTCTTCCCTTCCCCAATCAATGGCCCGAGGACCATGAAACACTGGGTAGTGGCACCATTTCTGTCCAATGCTGCCACCAGCAAGGGGAGATCAGCCTGGCCTCCTTCAGCTGGATGTTGATACCTGCTACCAAGGCTTGTCTACTGTGGGACAGAATGAGGTGGCTGCCTTAGGTGGCAGCTGCAACTGGGGTGGCAGGAGTCAACACAGCTGTGTGCGTCGTCGTCATGTGCTACCTAAGCTAACCTGCTTCCCTCAGGTGCGGTGGAGGATGCTGTCCGATTGTCAGTGTGGAAGTAAGGTTCAACTGCTGCCAATCTGGCTGGCTTCTCTACATGAAATGGGGGAGGTGCCACCTTGTCCTTTGCCTCAGGCAGCAAAATGACTTGGGCCTGCTGCCCGTAAGCAACTCATCCCCTTTTTTTTCTGAAACTACACATGGTTTTCTGTTATCCTCTTCCCTCACATCTCTTCTCCTACCCCTCCTTCATCCAAGGGGTAAGTTGGATGAGAAAAGTCGGTAGAGAAAAAAGAGTTAGTGCCCAACAAGCCTCCTGTTAGGAACTGAAGGTTGGGCAGCTAAGAGAGAAAATGAAGAAAAACATTGTGAGATGAGGATCAGGCTTGCCCTTCCTTTTCAAAAACACTGTTCCTAATTGCACTTGCTAATTGTATAAATGGCATGTCATCTAGTTTGTCCCTTAGACTGTGGGTCAAAGGGAGGACCTGTGTCTTTTATGGAGAATGCCTGCCAGCAGCATTGTGTATTGAATTTTAATTGCTTTGGGAAAAGGGTTTGTTTTTTCATCTGGAAAGCAGGTTCAAAATATAATCAGTGGGTACTATTTGATCCTTCATCCATCTCCATACTGTTTCACATCCCTATTCCCCACCTTCTCCTAACCATGCATTCCTTATCCTGCTCTGGTGGGTCAAGATATCTCCAAAACAAATCCACCGTGAGCCTCTCCATTTGCAATGAATGGCTGCAGCAGGACACAATAGGGCTCTTTGTGCATCTGCCCTAGTTGCTCCGCACTTGGGGGGCCAGGGAGTGCAGGCGGGGGAGATTCCTCTCCCTTCAGAAATGTGGCCAGCCAGCCCTGCTCATGCTGGAGAATTTCCTTGCCAAGTTTGTGCAGGCTGTACACGGACCTACCAGCAAAATGAAGCTGTATTTGATCTTCTGGAAACAGTCCTTGAACTCAGGCTCCGGAGGCATTGCTGCAGATCCAGAGAAAGAATCAGTCAGTCAGCTCAATCAGAAACAAACAGGTGTTACAGACAGGTAGTGTTACTCATGCAAAAGCCTTTGTTTATCTAGGGCTCTTAATTTATGGGTTCGTTCATAGCACGAACACATGCGCACAGCTTTCAACCCGATTTACAATCCAGATACACCAAAACAATTGGAGGGTAACATGAACAGAAGCTGGTCTGATCCAGATAGCCTCAACAGGACAAAGTCAGTTTAAATCTAAGAGACTGGCTTTGCTAGCTGTGGGTGTGGCCAGCATAGCATAAGTAAAGATCACTGCCTTACTGTCCTTCCAATCTATAGATGGGGAACCTGTGGCTGTCCAGATGTGGTTTGGCTCCTATCTCCCCTCAGATAAGGTGGCAAATGGTGTGTGACTATGGGAGCTGTAGTCTCGCAGCATTTGGAGGGCCGCAGGATTCCCAGCCCTGTCCTAGTCATTGAGGTTTTTAAGCACAGTGCGGATAGTTTGCCTAATAAAAAACAAACAAACAAATCCTTTTATTCCTTTCGTCTGACACTCGCCCCACATCTTTGCACAGGCTTGTTTTACATTGAAAATTCAACCGGTGCCACATTTATTGCAAGAGTTTCCATTGCTCCCAGAAGCTCTCAATACTAATTCACTAAGGACAGATATTTCATTGTCAAGTTGGCTTATGTAACTATGTATGTTTGGTAGGTACATCTGGTAGCTGTGAGTTTGGGCCAGTCTTAAAAATAGCTCCTGAAAAAGAGCTAATTTTAGGAGAGGCGTGGGGAAAGTGTGGGAGATTTTACGCAGCTAATCGTAACTGTGCATAATTGTCAGTAAGAAAAGGGTTAAAGAACACAGAGCTATAAATTTCCAGGGAAGGGGAGGGAGGAAGGAAGTATGGTTTGTTTCCGGTTCCCCTCTCTCTGAACCATGCAAGCAAAGCACATTTCTGAGGCTGGGGCTCCAGACTCAGACTGCGTGTTTGAGACTCACTTCCGTATTTTGCAAACAAATATACCTTGCCGGTGTTGTTTCTGCTGTAGCATTGAACAATGCACGAGTGAGACCTGTGATTACTATAAGTAAAACATTTAAACTTACTAAAGCTTGTGGTCTCTTCCCTCTGAGAGGGGTAGAGGCAGGGGAGAATGCTTAATACTTGGACATTTAATGGTCTAACAACCCACAGTATGTTTCCCATGCTTTTAAAATGCTGCACAGATCTGTGTTTTAAACTCTGCTGAGGGCTGTTTTGGCTAAAGAGTGAGTCAACCCCCGTCCCCCTTTTTAATTCAGGAAGTCAGCAAATTTTCTTTTGCAGTTCCCTACATACGTAACTGACGTTCCCCAGTTATTTCCCAACCAAAAGGGGCCAAAATAAAATAAAATAAAATATTAAAGACCGATGTTATATCTGAAGCAGGAAACCAGTGAGTCATGGTTGAACCTTCAGATGTCAAAGGAGCGCTAAGGGAGGATAAGGAGATAGCAAGCAAATAAGCTATCAAACCTGCTTAGAATGTTCATATTTCACCAAGGACATGAATGAATTACTTGGAATCCAATCTCTATCTCACCATCCTCAGTGCGTCTGATACAAAGAAGCCACCCACTCACTAGCTAGTGCAATCACAGGCTGTTCATTAAGTTGAAAGTGTAGATAAGACAGAACATAACCAAGCAACTGGCTTATGGCTCAACACAGCTGCCAAGGCAGATCCTCCGCAGGCCTTGGCCAGCTGCAGCAGCTGCTTAGAAATGTCACCTGTCATAGCAGAGGCCCTGATCCAAAATGCACAACCCATCCTTGGTGGACGTCATCAAGAACGGCTTCTATGCCATGAATCGTGAACCTGTGACCCTCCAGTTCAGCACCTAGAGGTGCCAGTGTACCTGGAAATACCTCCAACGGTGACTGTAAAACCCCACAATAAATATTCTGTCAACAATCCTCAACGCTTAAGATACTGTTTGCTTTCCCTGCTCAGTTCCTGTTTGCGCTGGCTGGCCTCTCCTACAAAAGTCCCTCCTCCCCTAAACATGCTCACGTTTCATTGAATGCCAGGATTCGATGCCCACACCATTCTGAACAGTGGAGAGGGGCTTTGAGCTTATTTTTTGAGTGATGCTGCAGTGGCTTATATAGGTGCCTTTCACCTACTACAGTGGTACCTTGGGTTACAAACACTTTGGGTTACAAACTCTGCTAACCCGGAAGCAGTACCTCAGGTTGAGCACTTTGCCCCGGGATGCGAGCAGAAATTGCGTGCCGGTGGCAGCGGGAGGCCCCATTAGCCAGAGGGTGCCTCAGGTTAAGAACAGTTTCAGGTTAAGAATGGACCCCCAGAACGAATTAAGTTCATAACCCGAGCTACCACGGTATTGACTGTGGTCCTCTCTATTTTTCTATGTAAGTACATTGTTAGTTATTCATTGTCTTGTTATTGTACTGTTCCTGCCAAAGAGGGGGAGAAAAGCTCATGAGATTTTCTGTCTCAAGTACCACAGGATCTTGACATCACTTCAGCAGTATGTACCTTGGCCTGGAGTTAGGGTAGGGTACTGTTCTTCAACCTTGGGCTCCTGGATGTTCTTGGACTACAACTTCTGTCATCCATGACACTTGATGGGAATTGTAGTTCAACAACATATGAGGGACACAAGGTTGATGCACACCAAGGCAGGCATTGTCATTTATTGATCTGCTTAAGGCAGAAAAATGCTTGGGGTCAGCCCACTTTCAGAACCTCATGGGGGCCTCTTTGCCATTCTTATTTACCCTCTTTGCCTTTATTCTTTTTCAACTTCTTCTTCTTCTTCTTGTCATTCTGGGATCTACTGGTCTCCTGTACTTTCCCTACAAACTTTTCAATGTCATCCAAGACATGGTTCAGGATCTCCTGTGGCCAGTAAAGGAACAAAACTAATAATAATAATAATAATAATAATAATAATAATAATAATAATAATAATAATAATAATAGAATCAGACACTGCATCAAAAGCTGTTTTTCAAGGAACGACCAGAAGTTGAAATTCTCACAGCCATCTTTGGAGACTTTGTTTTATACTGGCTTATTGTCATTTTTGGGGACCCAGGTGGCGCTGTGGGTTAAACCACAGAGTCTAGGGCTTGCTGATCAGAAGGTCGGCGGTTCGAATCCCTGCCACGGGGTGAGCTCCCGTTGCTCGGTCCCAGCTCCTGCCCACCTAGCAGTTCGAAAGCACATCAAAGTGCAAGTAGATAAATAGGGACCGCTCCAGCGGGAAGGTAAACGGCGTTTCCGTGCGCTGCTCTGGTTCGCCAGAAGCGGCTTTGTCATGCTGGCCACATGACCCGGAAGCTGTCTGTGGACAAACGCCGGCTCCCTTGGCCTATAAAGCGAGATGAGCGCCGCAACCCCAGAGTCGGACACGACTGGATCTGATGGTCAGGGGTCCCTTTACCTTTATTGTCATTTTTACTTTGGTCTTCAGCTTGAGTTTGGGAGAAAAGTCTAAGACAAAAGTGCAGTTAAATTAGTCATAAGATACATTTGGCTACCACAAATTACTCCTGGACCAAGAGTTATAGGAATCCGTTAATGTTTGTAAGATTGGCTCCTAACTGCCCATCTTCCTGACTCCCTTCTATCCTCCAAACCAGTTTTTGAGCTATCTGTCAATATCTGCTCAGCAGAAGTGCTTCTTGACTGCACACTGTTCTTCAAAGTAGCCCAACTCATGTCTCTATCCAATAGGCATTCATATCACACCATTCATTCATTATTTTATTTGTATGTTGCCTTTCTATAGTTAAAGCCATGCTCAAGGTGGATTAAAATATAAAAAAATACTTAATTACAAATATAACAAAAGTAATCATGAACAATAAATAAAACCTCAAAAAGTACACAGCCATATTGAAAAGGTTCCACATTAAACATATTAATGTCTAAGATAAATATACAAATCTATCTATCTATCTATCTATCTATCTATCTATCTATCTATCTATCTAATCTATCCCAATAATAGCAAAAACAAAACCCCCTAAACAATGCCCCAGCCCAAAAGTCTGTTTAGCAGCCTCAGCTTTTGTAGCTGGAGTCAGCCCAAGCCCTCCCCTCCCAGACCAGGTGGAAAAAGGCCTCCAAGGCAGGCAGCTGGTCTTCCAGGTCTCACAGCCAAGAGATCCCCCTCCCCTTCTGTCCAATCAAGCTCCCAGACAACACAGCTTTCCTGCCCTGCTTAATCAAATAATACCCACTGTTATCAGTGCTCGAGGTTCCTACCCTCTTGAAATACAATAGGGAAAGAGGTTTTGTTGGGGGCTAGCAGGAGTTGGTATTCGGGAAAGTACTTACAGTATCTCTGTCTACGTCCTGCATCATTGAAGGCCCAAGGTCTTCATACATCGGCTCATATTTCTGCTGCTGGTGAAGTGGCTGTTCTGCTTCTGCAACAATCAGAGTCCCAAGATCAACAACAAACAACAACAACAACAATTTATTAATTATACCACGCCCATCTGGCTGGGTTTCCCCAGCCACTCTGGGCGGCTTCCAACAAAATATTAAAAATACATTAAAACATCAGTCATTAAAAACTTCCCTAAACAGGGCTGCCTTCTGATGTCTTCTAAAAGTCAGATAGTAGTTTATTTCCTTGACATCTGATGGGATGGCGTTTCACAGGGCGGGCACCACTACCGAGAAGGCCCTCTGCCTGGTTCCCTGTAACTTCGCTTCTCGCAGTGAAGCTAGACATACCACATCAGGAAGCAGCGCAACCATTTAACACATTGCCAAAAGAGATGAAATGCACCACAGACAAAGAAGACACATAACTCACAGAAAATTTGCATGTGGCAGTTTACATGTAGGAGGTGCAACGTTTGAAATAATTACTGAAATTAACTTAAACAGAAATAAAATGCATCTCACTATAGTGGGGAAGGCTGGGACCAGGTGACCTGCTCACTCTGCTGTTCAGGTACTAACTGTTGATAGGCAACGGCAAGACCTCCTACGCTTCCTTCTTATGCTGCTTTAACTTTAAACTGGGCTTGAAGTGGATAGCCCTTTAAATAGAGGACAGCCTTCTGACAGCTCTTCAAACAGTATCTGAAGAAGTGTGCATGCACACGAAAGCTCATACCAGGAACAAACTCAGTTGGTCTCTAAGGTGCTACTAGAAAGAATTTTCGATTTTGTTCTGCAAAGTAGGACACACACCCTAAGCAATGGCACAGCTGATTGAGACCTTAGGTGGTGGGGCCAACTGACCTATCTGAAAGAGTCAGATAGGATATGCTTTCACCCAAATGTGGAACCAGTCCAGTTGTTTAGCAGCTTTATGTCAACCACCAGCCTATCAATATAAACAGTGCTGCTGGAGGATCCAGCCTTATAGGCCCATGCCATAAAAGTGTGTGCTACCATGGTGTCCTGATAAATATAAGGTAGCACCCAACTAACGTGTCCCACCAGTGCAAGGATGTTTGCTTGTGCTCACCTTCACCCTTCCCAAAATCTGCTTTAGAGGGTTGGGCGAATTCCTAGAACAGATTTAGAGGGTGCAGGGGGAGGAGTGGAAGTCCTTGCACTAAAGAGACACGTTATGCAATGCTACTTTGGATACAACCCATAGACATTTAATCTTGCTTAGGAGATACAATGTCTCCTCTGACCGCTTCCTGATGCATTATGAGAGTGGGAGCTACAAATGTTGCTGCATGTTTCAAGAGAGACTGTGACGTCGTCATTACCATAGTCCACGGGGACTGGGCCAGCTGTCCAAGGATGTTGCTGCTGCCTCTGCCAAGGCTGTTGTGCTGGAGAAGGCATATGGTTCAGCTCCATTGGCCCTGCTGGTCTTCTTTCTTGGGAGATCCATGGGGATTTGTCAGTACGCGATGATCGGCTTTGCTGGTACAACATATTCTCCAGGTTGCTCCTGATAAGATAATTGAGAATAAGTACATTCTTAGGAAAGCAAGAATGAAGGAAAACCTTCAGCACTGAACTTGAACCTAAAGGAACTGGAAGAGCACTGGTGGAATTTGAATAACTAGAAGTCACAAAAAAAGTATAAGAAAAAAGCTTGTGAACATGAGAGAGAGAGAGAGAGAGAGAGAGAGAGAGAGAGAGAGAGAGAGATGCCACATGCTTAACAGACAAGTGAGGCGGAGATTCACAGCCTAACAACTCTGTTTGACTGGGTTACAGGTGGCGGATAGAAAGAATACATTTCTCTATGGCTGGGATATATCTTACATTGGCTTGGGGGAGAAGTCTCGATAATGATTGTGCACAAGTTAAAATCTAGCAGGCTTCTGGAGAAAGAAAGGTTTGGCTGTCTGTATTGAAGACCTCTAAATCTCTCCCTACCTGAGCAAGTTGTGATTCTGCTGTTCGTCTCTCAACTCTTCAACGGCCTTCTCCACTTTGGTTTTCAGCAGCTCAGCCTGGAGGAAAGTAAAAGCACTGCAAATCTATCACTTTTTACAACCATTCACCAGCATCTACCAAAGTTCCCCTGAAAATATCTTCCTCTAATCTCAGCTTCAGGCATGCTCTGAGCTGGAACCGCTGCTACTACTGTGGTGCACAGAGAATAGATATCACTCTCAATTTCTATGGCAATAGCAACAGGAATGAGTTCCCTATACCCTTGGAAGGAAATCTGTCATCAGATTATGGAACTCCTCTTAGCTCATGGTAGTGCAGGATGGAGGACACGTACTTGAGTGATCCAAGTTGTAGTGAGTACAGGGAACTTACACAACACAGTTCTTACTCTCATATTATCCCTCCCTCCCTCCCTCCCTCCCTCCCTCCCTCCCTCTCTCTCCCCCCTCCCCCCCTTTCTTTCTTTCTTTCCTTCTTTCTTTCTTTCCATCTTGCACACAGACACATGGCTAAAGGTCAAACTACACATCATGTTAATGTGTGACTGCAATGATACTGTTTTTAAATCACAAAAATGGGAGTCAATGAGAATCAGGAGCACAATGAGAGATTTTTGCTCTTCCCCCATGGTCCTGGCAGAAATTCCTCCCCGCCCCAGCTGCTATTTGCCACAGGAAAAAAACCTACCAAATAGCAGCTGGGTGGGTGGGTGTGAATCAGGATTATGGTTCAGGGGGGAAGTTCCCCATGTGCCATGGCCCCACCATGACTATCTTAAAAGACACAGTAAATGCAATCGTGCATTTCATGGAACATATACCATATATACTTGAGTATAAGCCTAGTTTTTCAGCACATTTTTTGTGCTGAAAAAGCTGCCCTCGGCTTATACTCGAGTGAGGCGGGTGGTGGGGGTGGCGAGAAAGAAGCCCTTTCTCTCCGCTCGTGCCGCCACCCGCTCTCCCCAGTCAACCATTCCTTAAGAAGTGTACAAGAACGGCGGTTCTCTACTCTCCCCAGGCAGCTTGTTCCATTCCTGAACTGCTCACATAAATGCAAACTTGGCAAAGGAAGAAGAGGAAGGAGCAGCCCAAAGGGTTGCTTTCGGGCTGCTCGTTCCTCCTCCTCCTCCACAGCGGCAAAGGTGAACCGGCTTATACTCGAGTCAATAAGCTTTCCTGGGTTTTTGTAGGAAAATTAGGTGCCTCGGTTTATATTCGGGTCGGCTTATACTCGGGTATATACGGTAGGTTGTTCCTAACCCCCCCTCCCTGCCCAGGTATCTTCCTTCCTCTGGGCCCTGAAGTTGCTCACTCCAATCTGCTCGCACTGAAACAGCATGATGCTAGTCCTGGGTGGTCTCATTTCTTTCACAGTGATGGCCAAGATGGAGTTGTAGATGCAGCTGTCAAGGACACAGGCACATTCCTGGATATATTCAAGGGGGTAACTGTCCAGCTCTTCCTGTAAGCAAAGAAAGAAACCAGTGTACAGTCAGCAGCAGAGCAGGCCATTGTGGATTCCCTAGCAATTAATCCTATCACAATCTTCCAGGTCCGAAGCATGGGGTGGGGAGCTCTACAAGCCAATCTGTGACAGAGAGAGGATGATCCGCTGAGACCAGCTTGACTTTTAATCATTTTTGATGGTAATATCATATGTATATCTTTAGCTGGTGTGAAAGGCAGTATAGAAATGTTTTATGAATAAATGTATAAATAAGTATTTAGAGGTCTGATCCCTTCCAATCAAGACTTATCACAACTTGTCCCCAACTGACATTACATGGTGTGCACAATAAGATAAAGCAGCTCTGCTTACCTCTGCCTCAATGTCAGTCAGCAACAATCTGTTTTCCTTCACCTGCAAAAGCATATCTTGTCCCCACACCTGACCTTGGGCATCCATCATCTTGAGTCGGTTAATACAGTTCTCTGCATTGCTAATTTCCTTGCCATCAACATTGCAGGTAAGAAGGTGCTGGGAATAGAAGCCACAGTTTAATTGTTGCAGCAGGTAATCAGGACACTCCACCCCCACATAAACAGTTTCCATGGAAGGGACCAGGAAGTATTGCATAGAACGGTGTGGTGCATTAAGGCTCTAGTCCTTCTATGAAATTATAAGGGCTATAAGCTGAAAGCTTTAGTTGAACCACTGGTGGAGGAAATGCTTATCTGCAGGGGCAAACTATAATTAACTGAGTAGTCTGTTTATTTCTAATGATAATTTGGTCCTAGCATGTTACTGCAAAAAGGAATGAAAGAAAATATTAAAGATGCTCATTCCTCCTACTATCTCAGAAAATCCTACACTGATGTTTCAGTGGTATACAAACATATATAAATTTAATTAATTGATTAACTGGATGATCAAAAAGCAGATGATTTATCAGCTATGTGTTTTTAAATTGTGTAGCAAGTATAGCCTTCTAGTGCTGGACTTCAGGGTAACTTCAGATCTGAGAGATTAGGGCCTGAGCTCCTTCTGGTATACAAATCCCTGTGCGCAGTAGTCAGGAACTCATGGATCATTTGTGTGATGATTTTATTGGATTGCCCTGTGGTGATTTATGGACCTGCTGGTGGCAATCTTCTTGGTGGAAAACCTTCTGGTCCTGGACTGGCTCCACCCACTCAAGCTTCCCATGGAATCTTCCTGGGCAGGGAGGAGTATAAAAGCTTTCCTTGAACAATAAGGATTTCCTGAGCTCTGATGCGCTCCTGGCCACTTGCTTCCCCCACAGCTCTTGGCTCCTCTGCCCATGGCTCTGCCTTGAGTGAGGGAGCAAGTGGGATCACAGTTGGCATGTTCTGTCCCTGCCTGATTCACATTCATCTGAATGAATGATGAGAGCCTCTGCACATACAGTCTGGAGCGGTTCCCCATTTCTGTGGAGAAAGACTTATTCATGTAGGTGTTCTTTTAACACATTCAAATGAATGTGTGTAGGTTGGGGGTGGTGCCTGATGCTGCGATTCTGCTCCCTTCACCAACCACGTTCCTTTGAACATGTGTAGGAGATGGACGACCCACATGGGATCTCCTGTATGAGGCCACCAGCAGGTTAACAAAATGATGGGAATTGTGTGGCACCACCAAGTGTAGGAACTGGCACCACTGCATGGGACCAGTTCATTCTTCCACCATGACTGGACAGAATAAAATGTCTCTGTTCCCTCAAGCTTCTCCTACCTCCACCCGGTGCTGGAATTCACGTTGCTGCTTTATCATACTTTCAGTGTATTCCTTCCGCTGGTCTATGAGGGAGAGGGAGAGAGAGAGAGAGAGAGAGAATGAAGGAGAGGGAGAGAGAGAGGGAGGGAGGGAGAGAGGGAGAAGACACAGTATGAAGAAATCAACTTCAATATCCCGAGATCTAAGGGAATCCTCACTTAAATATATGAATCCAAACCTCTGTATGAGGTTTGTACAACCTCTTGTACAAATGTCAGGGAATTCAGAATGGTCAAATAGCTTGGGCTCCAACTATTCATAAGGAAGACAGCTTGGCAGGAGTTTCTCATGTGGCCAATGAGTTGCAAGCAAGAGCATAAGTTGGAGCAGGGCCGTCCCTATTATTAGGCAGAGTGTGGCAACTGCCTTAGGCAGCAGATGCTGTGGGGAAGCAGCATCCAGATCCCTGGCTGTACCCATCAGTTGGAGGGCAGAATTGTGTGTACCACACCACCTGCCCCCACAATGGCCTCAGGTGCAGTGGCAGACACAATCCTACTGCAAATACCAAAAGAAAATCCAACTGCCAATCCAGTTGACTTCTGCACATAGAACCATGGAGGCACCATCTTCACCTTTGCCTTGGGCAGGAAGATGTTATGAGACCTTACTTCCTAGGTAATCCTTGGGCTTGCTCTACGTCACCCTCCCCACTACCTCATCCCTCCTGGTAAACAGCAGTGATGTGACTTACCTGCTTAGGAGATCAGGTAATCATCTCTGCTTCACCATGTGGTCTACTACAGCCCTATGGCTTCATTGCTGGGTGATTAGAATGGATGTGTGACTTCTTTTAATATTGCTCCAATGTCAAATGATTAACTGTGCAACTAGGGAGAATTTCTTATTTTTTATTGACAAGCAGAAATATGGGGGGGGGGGAGAGAGAGAGAGCTCTCCACCCTTCTAACTAGCTTGTGTGTGAGGGACAGCTGATCTCACTGCTATCTGAGGAGGGGAAGTGAAATCATAAAGGAAAATGGCAACTATATTACTCTAAGGCCATTCCCTGAGGTAAAAAGGGTTCTGATACCGCTGTGACAGAAATAGGAGAGGACGCAGGTGGCATCTACAATTTGGTTATCTCTCCTCCCCCCTTCCAATATGAAATTTTGCAGCAAAGAATAAAAATGAACAATGAAACCCTGAGAGCTCTGGGATGGGGATTCAGACTTATTAAGACTTGAGATATTGAATGCAGGAGAGAAGAACAGGCTGTTCTTACGGTAAATGGACTTGCCACTTGGCCTGGTCATGCTGTTGGATTTGCTGAAGCTGCTCTCAGTTTCACTGTAGAGGAAGCAAATAGACACAAGGGATTGAAATGTCCCCTAGTTTTTAAAATGTCTAAATATACCCACCTTACGTGCCTTAAATTACCTCACCCTTCATCACTACTACATGGAGTCAAAACTGGGTACTGATGGCATCTCCCCACAAGTAGGGATGCTGCAGCATCCATCTCAATGAGCCTTCAGGGGATCCTGATAGCAGGAACTCAGTTAGCAAAGCTCAAATCCCCACTCAGCCATGAAGCTCACTGGATGGCCTTGGGATAGTCGCCATCTCTCAGCCTAACCCATCTCACAAAGATGTTGTAAGGCTAAACCTCAAGTTGCTTGGAAGAAAGGTGGGATATACGAGTAATAAACAAAAAAGCAAACAAACCTTATCTAGCAACAAGGCTGAAAAGATACATATTTTAAAACTGCCATGGAAACTATGTAGTATTTTGTATTTGCAAACCACAGAATCCTAATTAGAACTTGGCATCTTCCAAAGAAGGAACATAAAAGGTCTAAAGTTTTCAGAATCAAATTCTTCCTGATGAAGAAAGACTATTGTCCATGTGCAAGAATGAAGAACAGTTGTTTGTGGCAAGCAGAGTCCTCCAGTGGTATCAAATGGTATGAAAGATATGCAAAAACTTACTTGTAAGAAATGTCATTCCTATGGTGAAAGAGATCTGCCATCTTCCTGACTTTTGATCCTGTGGATTATAGAGTACATCAATTATATCTCCAAACAGATGCCCAACACTCGTGTCACTAAGGTGTTGGTCTCTAAGGTGCTACGGGAAGGATTTTTTTAATTATTTTTTTATTTTTTACTTGTGCCTATGTAATCAATATTTCAGGTGTGCATGAAAGAAGTAATGGGGTGTGGTAAGTTTCTCTCTGTTAAAGACTTTGGATCAAATTGTGAACTTCTGTACATCTAGCTGCCCGCTCAAATTATTCATAGGCTGAAATACAGCTAAGGAGAAAAACAAATAGAACAAGCAAAAATCTAAAATAGAAGAAAGAAAAGAAGGGAAAGAAAAACGAATGGAAGGAAAACAACACAGAAAAACAACAATCTGAACACCATCAGATGGTCCTCAGTACTGCTTCCTTTTTATACTGCATATTTATAGGCCACATCATCCCTAGGCACTAGGGATGGTGGAGAATTTTTATTCAGTTCACACTTAAATATTCCTTAATTTGCACGCTCTGAAATAATACAAGGACTGAAGCACATTGAATTTTGCAATGAGGCCAAAGAATGTGTATAAAAAGGCATATACCAGAGTAAAATGTGCATACACATGCACTTATTAGTGAACTAATATACATAAATGTATAATCATAGGGAAATTTGCTTTGCAAAAATGGGTACATTAGGAGAAATTCACACTAAGATGCTGGTGAATTTTCATGAAAAACTTTTTTTAAAAAAATTCACATGCTGATGTTAAAATGTGGAGAACTGAACTTAAGACTGGAAAAATAAGAAACTGGGATGAAACTGACAGATGTGCCCATCCTTATTAGTCACCAAGTCCATTAACTATGTTTACCTTGCACAGTTGAGCTTTGCATGGAAATGTCACTCATTGTAAATCCAGCATTTCACTGCCCTTTGGACTTTCTGCTTATGCTCCCACACTCTACCTCTCTCTGGGTGATTACATATATACATACGCACACATACACATAAACCAGCTGGGATAAAACTTCATGTAGCCGACAAAATGGGCTTTAATCCATGAAAATTTAGTGCCACAAATCCTCCTTATTTTCTGTGTGGTGTAACTAAGAGTGGCTTGCTCCACATGCCACACAACGTCAAATGTGGACGTGTTTCAGTTTCCTTGAGAGCAGGTTGCAGCCTATTTTGCTCCTCCCCAGTTGTTTTGCTGCTGCGCTACACTGAGCTGAGCCATTGTTCGGGCTTAGTGTGTTGTCCAAGTCCAGGCTAATAGTTTACAGCTCATGGTTTGCCTGGGAGTGCTAAATGGTGAGCCCAGGTTCAATTGACACCCTCAGCCAAACTATGGCTTAGCTCAACACAGCAGGCCAAAGGCCAATGGAGGGCAAAGCAACCACAATCTCCTCTCCCAGAGCTTGAACACCTACTTACAGATTCATGCTAAGCCATAGTTTAGCTTACAGTGCCATGGGAACTAGACCATAGTTACCTCTCCTGGAATTTGCCTAATGATCAAGAAAATTTTATGGCTGAGTCTTATGTTTCCATGTATACAATAGTGGCCTTTAGTAGCCACAAATGCTCTTAAGAGCCAAGCAGTTTCTTCCTTCTCCATATTCCAAATTGCTGGGATGTCAGGACACCAGGAATCCATTACTATATATTTAGGGTATTTCTAGCCAGAAAGCTTTGTACGAGGACAACAGGAAGCTTCCTCCTACCAGGCCAGTTTGTTTGTTCATTTGTCTCCAGGAACTGGCAGCAGTTCTTTAAGATCTGAGGATTTCCCCTTGCCCCCTTCAAGCTGATTCTTCTAACTAGAGAGAACAGGGATTAAACCTCAGACTTTTTGCATAATGAGCACACACTCTACCACTATGCTACAGTCTCTCCCATATGTGGGGTTGAGCTGGAGAAGGAGACGTGGCAATTCCCTTTGTATGAAAGGCAAGAGCACAAGCAATTCTTTTTGTTACATGTATAGATTATTTCAAACCCCACTTTCTTGCAAATTTCAGCTTCAGAACACCCCTTTCACTGAAAGGAAAGTCACTCTAATCCTCCCTTCCCTTTAGAGACCGTGACAAACACTCCCTGGAACTGGGATTAGCTGTACCTGGAAGAATGAGAAAGTAGAAGGACAGGGAAATCTGAGTACCATCAGCGAGCGGGCTAGGAAATGGTGAAGCAACTCACCTTCTCAGTTGCTGCAGCAATAGCTCCTACTGTAGAACAAGCGCAAGGCCCCCCTCTGCTGCGCACAGCATCTGAAAGCAGAGCAGGGAAGGAGTTGACTGGGTTGGATACATAGCCTCGAGTTTAGACTTTGCCCCCTCTGTGAAAGAAACAAACAGAGTTAAGGTCTGAAAGGCGTGTACAGCAATTCATATCCATCAGGGCTTGACTGCTTGTGACGCAGAGGCTACACCTTGTATACAGAAAGAAGCAATCCACCCCATTCAGTACTGTTGATGCTGCTGCCACTGCCGTGTACATCTCCTACACTGCAGCCATTTCAGTGCCATACCTCCTGCTCATGGACCCCCTCAAACCACAAACTTGGCTTGTGCCAGAACAGGAGAGAGCACACTGGTGCGAGTTTGTAGTAAAAAACGTCTGAAGGATGCCAAGTTGGTTAAGACATCTTATGGGACTAGGGTTCCTTTCCTCCCCCAGGGAGGGCCACACCCATTTCCTATTTGTTTTGAAATAGTGGGCCATTTGCAAAACATTCCCCATGGGAGGATTGAAAGCCTCCAAAAGTTTATGGGGTGCTCAAAAACCAAAATTTTCTCAAAAACTCCTTTTCCGGAAAAAAATTTAACTTGCTTAATGTTCATTGAAACTCTGTTAGTTCCTTTGGGTGGATGAAGGAAGCGATGGGCTAAGAGAGAAGGGCAGGGAGGAGTCAGGGTCAATGGCATTGCTCCCTTCAGCAACACTAAAGTAATGTTAAATCCTGTGAAAAACAAGACCCGTAACTGGTCTCAGGGATGGTGAAATTGAGGAGGCGATTTTGCTGAATATTCTCCATGAGAAGAATAATATTCCTCAGCTGTCCAGGAGATTCTCAAACAAGAAAATTTTAAAGAATTTGTCAGAATATTCCTTTCTGAGGAAAGTTGTATCATCCCTAGGGACAAAACCCATTCATTTTGAAGAGTTTGCTATGAAAAGGAATAAACCCAATGAGCTACCAGGATTATATATTCTTCAGATCCTTTGTAAGTTTTTAAAGTAACATTACTCTGCAACTATGAATTGTACTTATTCACAACTAACCTCCACTCCTAAGAATTAAAGACAATTTAACCTTGCGTCACTTCTGCCTATGGCCCATGTCTTCTGATAAGCCTTACTTCTTTTCTGTTACCTCTTGGTGAATCTCTTCTATACTTTTGCTAGAACTTTTTGTATCTCTGCGTACCCACTTCCAATGTGCAATTTCCCATCAAGTTGAAAAATGTGCATAGCAAACAGCCCTGAGGCTTTCTGCCTTGCTGTCTGGTTTCTGTCAACTTTCCCCCTGGAGATTTGGTGGTCAAGAATGTGACATCTGGTAAATATCAGCCATTCATGGTAACCAAAGGGCCTGGTGAATGAGGTGGTTGCCAATGGAAGACTCTTCTGGTGTTTGGACTACTGACTCAACAAGCCAGAGGGCCACCCCCCACCCCCCAGGGCCAATCCTTGCCACTCCAAATAGCAGGCCAAGGCATTTGCAGGATGAGCAGGGCATGTAGCCCACAGGAGAGAAGAAACAAAGCACCCCTCTTTTGTTCTTACTCCTGATTTCTGTACTTCTGGTTTAGTGCCAAACCTCACTGCATGACATTAGGTCTGCATGACAGCACAGCTCAATTAAATGGCAACGTGTCCTCCTTGCAAAATTTGAATTAAGTTGGATGCAGCTGCAATAGTTGTGATGCTCAGATATAAAGCAGGGAGAAAGCACAGTTCACAAACCAGAGCCAAGTCAGATTTGATAATGTGATCTTCCTATTAATTCATTCACCTGTGACTCTAGCCTTAGCCTATGCAAACCATCCACTCTGGCCCTAAGAGACTTGGATACTTCAGTTATCAAAGGCACCATAATCTGTCATTGTTTTGAGGGTGGATTTAACTGGAATACACAAATCTTGCCCGGCAGACCTGAAAAAGGAAATTCATCATAAAAATGTGTATTCTAATATGTACACAGATGTAGACATAATTCCTTTAACTAGAAATAGAAACACAAGATATCTCACCATAATGGGGAAGAATGACCAGGGAACTTAATGCTCCCTGGGAAGAGGGGTTGATTGATAAGCCACTATCAGAAGTGTAGTTCCGTGAGGGTCTCTTCACATAAATAAGGGTTTGTTAACAACTGTCAGCATCCTTAACAAACTACATTTCACAAGATTCTTTGGGGGCAGGGGAAGCCATGACTGCTTAAAGTGGCATAAAACTGCTGTAAGTGTGTTGTGCAGAGGGGGCATTTGTTAAAACCCATCCCTGATAGTCTGCTGTTCATCTCTGCAGTGACATCTGCTGGTGGATTCTTGCAAAGGGATGTGCTTTGAAATAAAGTAGCAGTGTGACCAAATGCCAAAATCTTCTATATACTGGTAATCTGCCATGGTGAAACAGATCAGATTATTTTTTAATATATATAGAAGCATTTCTATACTGCCATATCATAAAATACCAAGGTAGCTGCTAAAATACAAAAGTTCTTTTAAAAAAATTCATTTTAAAATACAGATAATTATTAAGGTGACCAGCTAATCAAAAAATTAAACAGCTGCAAAGGCCTGCCTGCACACACACAGTTTTCAAGAGACACCTGAAAGTTAGCAGCACAGATGTCTGCCGAATCTCTTCTGGCTGAGTGTTCCACAGCATGAGACACCAGATGTCTGACTTGCAATTGAAGGAAGCCTGGCTTATGAGACATGGGGGGGGGGGATAAAATTTGACAGCACTATGCCTATTGAGGGCAGCTGCCTGAAACCCACTGAGTATTGAGACAGGAAATTGAATCTATTCCTCATATGAGAAGGGGATCGAGATTTCGATCAGAGCTGTAATCTTTTGGAATTGTCTTTGTGGAGCAGTTGTGGGGACAAGGAATGTCACTGCATTTAAGCCAGAGGGTGGACAGAGATGACCATCGACACGAAGGCTCTTAGTAAGCCAGCCTCATCCTCCTAAGTGGAACAGAGCACTTCATTGCACATCAAGGGCAAAGTGTGTGGCAAAGTGTCCATCTGAATAATTTTATAAAGACCTGCCTTGTAATTCTGTATTTTGCCATCTCTGTTTGTGGGCTGTGCTCAGGATAGAATGGGGCCTCATCCTCCCACTTTAGTTCTCTCTACTTCCTCTGATGCAAAGCTCGCCAAACTTTCGGGACCAGTGGGCACTTGCTGATGAAGTGATGTGAGTGCTAGCTCACAAAAAGGCTGCCACGAGGCACGAGAGAAGACAAAATGGCTGTCAAACCTACAAAAAGGACCACAATGTGAGGCAGGTGTGCCCCCCTCCCCCACATCAATGGAGGGGGAAAGAGGACCTGCAAAAGCCGCTGCTGTACTCACTCAGAGATAAAACCTTTGCACCTCTCCTCTGTTCAAAACAGAAGGGAGGATGAATGTCCAATCCTTACAGCCAGTCCAAAGTGGGCATGTTTAAGGGAACGCATTCAATGTAAGGGAAGCTGAGACAGTGCAAACAGGAACTGAGCAGGAAGTGTAAACAGTCTCTTGTGCATTGTGGACTTCTGAGGAGAGTTTTACTGAGAACTTTTGGGTGTGCCATAGGAGGTACTGATGGCCACACAGGTGCCAGGAGGGACAGTGTTGGTGATTCTTACACGAGGCATCAGAGACAGCTCCAGCCAGCGGCAGGACATTGCTGTAGAAAGTTTGGGGGCTGGATTTCCCTGAGACTCAGGATCTGGTTGACCACAATATGCGAGGATGGGGGTGGGCGGGCAAATATTCTTATAGGTCAGACTGACCTGCTGGGTAGTTTTCCCTTCTTCCTTTCTACTGCTTAGCTTACTGGCATGAGTTCTCTCTTGCCATTCACTCCACAGTAGAGATTTCAATCTCAGTTGCTCACATTGCACAAATTATATTGTGGGTCATGACTGCAGAGCTTGACCTGCAGGAGGGTGCAATGAGCCTCACTTTGTATACAGGATTGGACTAGATGGTGCTTTAGCAATAATTCTATGATTGACCCCCAGGCTTGATCTCTATTGTTTGCCTCTTTTGATCTTGCCTGCAAGTAATCATGAGTTAGTCTGCAGGAGAGGGCCCTTGACTCCCCCACCCAGCCAGCCAAATGCCGTGTTGCTATGGCACCCAAAGAAGGGAAGAATGCCTGCTCAGTAACTATGGAGACTCATTTCTACATTCCTTCTTGGTGCTTTAATGAAGCTAGATATGGACACAGAGCTTTTACACACTTGCCTCCATTTTGGAGAAAAGTCCAAAGAAAAAGAAGTAGTAACTATTCTTTGTAACATTTTGCCATACAGATGCACACTGGCCTGCGTTCCCATTTCCCAAAAATGTCAAAATGCTTATCATCTCATTTTGGAGCTAAACTCCTGAATAGTTACATTCAGTCGTTTCCAATTTCTATTTTGACATACCGCTTTCCTGTAATGCATCAATTTAAAATTTACCCCATGCTAAGAATCCCACCAATTTGTACTATGTATCAAATGTCCATGCCAGTGATTTACTATAGGCATCCTCTCCTCCCTGTGGTCCTCTCATTTCACAAATTAAATAAAACAGTTTATTGGGTTGAGAAATACCCACAGAGGTTCATTTGGGATTTCAATGATTCATAAGAGATTGGTTATTTAGTTATGATAATAACATCTCTTCTTTGTTGGTGTGTGTGCCTGGTCTACGTACAGTTCCAGACACCCTTATTGTGGCGAGGTGGGTTTGGGAGTCTTTTGTGCTCTGTAGTTTTACAAATACTAAATTGACTGAGCATCCTAAATGAACATCTTGGAGGCACTTTTACAGGATAACTCTGACAGGAATGAATTTAACATAGCAAATTAATTGTCTGGCAGGTAGAATGATCCTACTGTTACTCTAGCAGCCACCACACCAGGACCAATGTTGCTGTGACAAATCCATGTGCCTAGCAAAACCCATGCGCAAAGCAGAAAACGAGAGATAAGACAGCAACACTGGCAGATGTTTTCCAGCACCCATGACAACTTTGCCGCCATCCACTAACCACAGCATTGTGCTCCAGTAATGTTACCACATTAGCTGTGCATGGAAGCCATCAATCATCACCGCACAAGGCACAAGTGCTGCAGTGGCAGCACCCTCCCTAAAGGTAAAGGGACCCCTGGCCATTAGGTCCAGTGGCGGATGACTCTGGGGTTGCAGTACTCATCTCGCTTTCCTGGCCTAGGGAACTGGTGTACAACTTCCGAGTCATGTGGCCAGCATGACTAAGCCACTTCTGGTGAACCAGAGCAGCACATGGAAACACTGTTTACCTTCCCGCCAGAGTGGTACCTATTTATCTACTTGCACTTTGACGTGCTTTCGAACTGCTAGGTGGGCAGGAGCAGGGACTGAACAACAGGAGCTCACCCCGTCGTGGGGATTCAAACTGTTGACCTTCTGATCGGCAAGCCCTCGGCTCTGGTTTAACCTACAGCACCACCCGCATCCCTTGTCCACACCAACTCCCACACACAATGTGCAATAATCCGAGGAAGCATTCACAGTACTTCCATGAATAGGAAGGCAGCAGCAATAGATGCTTGTGCTCACCTTCATCCTAGACAGGACCATGATTTCAATGGCAGCCCAAGCGCAACCAGCAACAGCCTGGAAATAACCATTTTGCCTAGGAAAAAGCCAGACACAGATAGGGAGGAAAGGACTGCCACACCAGTCAATGGATTCCATAGCCTAGAGAAGGTAGGAGGACATTGACATGTGGAATTTATAAGAGCCATTCAGAGGCATAGCAAATTAATTTTAGCACTATAATACACACACATATATATATATATATATATATATATATATATATATATATATATATATATTGGGTATGTGTGTGTCTGGGTGGTACGGGGGGGGGGGGGTCCTTCCAGCTCTGTGATTCTGTACTGTGAGGTTTAGATTCTAGTAGACAATGACCTATTTAAAAACCCCATCAGCATGTTAAAAAGTGTGCCATGTTGCTATAGCAGCAACCAAGTGATGGTGCTTTCCAGGCAGAGGAGCGGTGGGCCTTTCCTTGCCTGGCTGAGTGCCATGTCATCCTAGGAAGGAGAACAATAGTTCAGGGGAGACTGCCTGGGTGTTCTTTTGACTTGTCTGGAATCTGGAGAAAGAAGCTTGACTCTCTCAGCTGTGCTGAATCCAAAGCTATGGCCTTTGGGGACATTCTAGGAACCTAATGGGGAGGCAAGATCTATTGAAGTGTAACTGCTATGAGTCCTTCCATCCTGTGCTCAGGCTGCATATCTCGGTAAATAAAAGCATGTGTCCTAGAGCAGTGTTTTTCAACCACTGTTCCGTGGCACACTAGTGCAGTGTTTTTCAACCTTTTTTGGGCAAAGGCACACTTGTTTCATGAAAAAAATCACGAGGCACACCACCATTAGAAAATGTTAAAAAATTTAACTCTGTGCCTATATTGACTATATATAAAGTAATTCTCTTGAATTTTTCAATTTTTCCCACGGCACACCAGGCAACATCTCGCGGCACACTAGTGTGCCGCGGAACAGTGGTTGAAAAACACTGCACTAGTGTGCCGCGAGATGTTGCCTGGTGTGCCGTGGGAAAAATTGAAAAATTCAAGAGAATTACTTTATATATAGTCAATATAGGCACAGAGTTAAATTTTTTAACATTTTCTAATGGTGGTGTGCCTCGTGATTTTTTTCATGAAACAAGTGTGCCTTTGCCCAAAAAAGGTTGAAAAACACTGTCCTAGAGACACCACAGTCTCCACTGACCTTCACTCCAAGGAAGCTGGATCCCGGGTAAGTGCTCGAACTCCTGGAATCTCTTGCTGCTCGGAGGCTGGGGTGCAGGCAACATCTAGCATAGTTCCCACCTTCCTCTCTGCTGAGTTCTATAGAGGACAACATCGAGACTAAGGAGGAGGAAGCTCACAGGTAATGCCCCTTCTGGAAGTAAGTATGTAAGAAAGGAGGCAGGTAGGGGCTTGGTGAGGACAGACTGAGGTTGGCGGGACAGTGCCCTATTAGACCACCCTCAGCTCATTTGTTTTGCTCCTACAAAGCCAGTGACCCTGAGATGACTGAGACATAAATTCCTCCCACAAGCTGCTCCCGTTTACATGAAGAACTGACTCACATGTGCATGACAATTGTGTGATAATTGTGTGGTGATTTACCTCCTAGTGATTCACAGCTGAACATGTAAACCGCCTCTTTTGAAAACTATTGCTGAACCAAGGTCAACTGATGATCCATAATGGCTATTTCATGCAGAAAAGCAAATCACTTATTGTAATGAAGTGGTGAGTACCAATTCATCTCAGGTCAGCTTTTCTTTTAGGGAATGGAATAAAATAAACTGAGTAAGATCCTCCCTGATGTTGCCCATAAATGTTCTTCAAAAAGTTGCAATTTCTTATCAAAAATCCAGTTTTTTCTTACATGAAACAGAAATACATTTTGGAACTATTTAAAGCCTTAGTTGGTTCATTTATAATCAAACGAATATGTGAATATAAAGTCATATGTTTTTCTCCTTCTTGTTATTATGACTTGTTATAGGAATAGTAATGGGGAAATGTTATAATAATATTTAATTATAAATATGTATCATTATTACTGTTTCATAAAATTTATATGCCTCTTCATTGTAGAAAAAACTCAAAGCAGTTTACAAAAAACAATAAAATTGTCACTAAAACATTACAGCAATAATTTAAAGCATACAGTTAAAACAACAGTAGACTGATAAAATAAAAAGTCGCGTGTATGCAAGTTTGTGTGTTTCTAATAAAAACATTGAAATGAAAGAAAACCATTATCTCTCTCTCTCTCTCTCTCCCCCCCCCAGTGGCATAGCAACCCCAGACTGCACCTGGTGCAAAAAAAATTAGGCACCCTGTACAGACTGTGCATGTGCGGCATCCTGTGTGTGTGCACTCCGTACAGAATCCCGCACATGCGCAGTCCGTGCTGCTGCTCGAGCGTGGCAACCTTACAAGCCGCTGAGCAAGGCTTTACCGGGTGGCAGGGCTCAGCTTGGGGGTTGCGGGGGGGGGGGGTCGCCCGCCGAGTGTCATCCCCCTCCAGGGTGGCACACGGGATGCGCCGCCCCCAACACACCCACCTTGTTCCGCCTCTCTCTCTCTCTTGCAAATTGAGATACTAAAAGTTGCAAATCCTGATCACCGGATGGCAACCCTGACCAGGCATTTCACTGTCACTGCTGGTGTCTATCCTGCAAGGCCCTGTTTACTCCCTAAACTATCCTGTCACGGCTGGGAGCCAGTGCTCTTTGATTAAACCTGTTATTTTTTTCAGAGTGTTACAGAATGAAACAGAAAGTATGTCGCTTAATTCAACTGAGAACAGGAAAGGAAGCTGGGAGTGGAGCCAAAATAAGCTGTCAAAGTGTATTTCTTTTCACAGCCACCCAGCAGAGGGCTCTCCTCTCCTAACTTGCTTTCCGAATGGGCCGCTGCCATGCTTCGAGAATATTGGTGCCAAACATCAGTGGTGAGAAGTGTTGCAAGGCTTGCATACTTCTAACTGCTTGCCATTCTTGATAAAGAGTGTATGTTTGCTTAGTGATGATTCCTGGATGATAGAGGAAGCTGGTTACTGGAGCAGCAGGGAGAGAGAGAGAGATAGATGACCGACACCTTCACAAGGTCCAGGGTTCAGCAGCAATCATGAAGGCAAATTGCATGTTAGGGATTATTAGGAAAGTGACTAAACTTGATTCTAAAACAGTCAGTGCTATGATGCCTTTATATGGTTGTATGCCCCCCCCTCCAATTCCTCAGACTAGGAGAAGTTTCCCGGACAGCACTACACATGTCTGGCTTTCCCTGGACGAGAGGACACTGGAGACTTTATGGCATTTTTGTAAGGGTGGTGACGTCATCCTCATAATGATAAGCATCTGCATAGTGTTTTCGAGTCTTCAGTGTACTTCTCCTTACAACAGTGGCAGCCTTGTAAAGGAAATATGTACTGTTATTATCCCTTGTTGCAGGTGGTGGTGGTAGTGGTGGTGGTGCTGGGGGAATCAGAGGCTGAGAGGGTGAGATTTAAACCAAGGATCTCCCAATTCATAGGACAGTTTTTTGGCCATCATGCACCACCAACTCTCATATTATTTGCTTTATTTACAAGCACACAAGCAGAGCATAAAGGCAGCAGACCTGCTAGCCCTTCATTATAACCTGGTGACATCCAGAAGTTGTTGGATACCCAACTCCCATCAGCCCCAGCCATTGCAGCCAACGGTCAGAAATAATGTAGTCCAGCAACATCTGGATTGCCTCAGATTGGTGAAGGCTGAATGATACCATATCACATCTACCGGAAGATCTGTACCCTCAAAGGTACATTTACCCAATTCCCTGTGTGTGTTTTTTTACTTTTTAAATCTGGAAACTGCTGCTCCTCTGATTCACTCATCCATACATCTACCTGCCTACAGTTTGCTCTCTCTCTCTCTCTCTCTCTCTCTCTCTCTCTCTCTCTCTCTCTCTCTCTCTCCAAGCTCTGATGGATACATGATTGGAATGCACAAATTGGGACCCATCATGGAAGCATCTCCAGATGATTACTTTCCTCCTACTGAGCAAACATAAACCAATCATTCTGGGCAATTAAACACAAATCAACATAACAAAAGAATAGTCAGTCAGGTGGCATAACAGCACATGACTATGGTGTGGCCACATCTGGAATAGCGTGTACGGTTCTGGCCATTCCAGCTGGGGAAGGTACATAGAAGCAAATTACAAAATCAAGGGGTTTGAGCTGCAATGAAAGACTGCAACCTTTGGAGGCGGAAGTAGAACAGATCACAGGATGACAGCGGAGCATGATGTAGACATCTGAAGTTTTAAATGATGTAGAAAGAAGAACAGAGGCCACTTCTAGACTACCCATTTATTCAGCCTTCATGCAGTTTCTAAAGGGCCCTGCTCAGGCAGAGAGGAAATGGCAATCATTCTTGGCCAACATGGCAAGAAGCATGGCTGCTGTTTCTTCTCTGGCTTGGCTGTGTGACATGAGGTGACTTAGGAATTTCCTTCCCAGGAAGAGCTTTGTGGGAGGTGAGGGGGCTGCTGTGCTGTGACCCTGTTCAGACAGGATGTTTCATCCCTAGTCAAAAAGATTGCAAGGAGGATGGGATGATAACTCTAGCCTGTTGGTGCCCTCCCGCCGAAGCTCTTTGGTTTCTTGGACCATTTGATTGATGAGCATCTCACAATTTCTTTTTCCACAAGTCCCTGCCAGACATAGCCTCTTCCCAGTCTATGTCCCCCTTTGCCTGATGCAAGGACTCCGTGGCTCCCAGACTCCCCCTCGCTGTGGGAAAGGCGGTGCTGAACGGCGCAAAACCACTTCCAGTGCTGTAGACACCAAGGCTGGTTTCAAGGAGCAGGTTTGACAGAGCTGTCTACAGTCACAGAATCTGGGCGCTTGGTTGGATGATGAAAAGCCTTTTCTCTAGACTCTTGCTTGACCTTATCTAGGGACAGGAGGTGTGGCATAGTGGCAGGCCCTAGTCATCCTCCAAATGGAATAGCAGGGCTTTGTGGGGAGAGGGCAGGTAGGCTATTTGTCTTATACAACCAAACAAATCAAGCTAAAAGAAAAAGAAAAAGAGAGGTTGCAAAATAAGGTGAGGTCTTCTAGAGCAGAGGAGGTAGCCTTGCCAGCTCTCTCTGTTTTTTAAAGGTTTTTCTGTGCTTGGCCTGTTATAGTGGATAATTGCTCCAATTCAAAATAATAGTAATAATAATAATTCATTACTTATACCCCACCCATCTGGCCTGTCATAGCATTACAATGACAGACCCTTGGAGTCAATGAATGTTAGTCATGCCTAAGTCTTATTGGTATCAGTGGGCCATAAGCCAGCTGCTGCCCACAACCAAGTTTACATTCTGCTGGTTTTGACCATGACTCAGGTGCAAGTAATTTCCTCTAGGTCAGACTAGAGGATGAAGATGTGAAAAAAGAAAAAAAAAGATTTTAAAGGTGTAGGCACCACACGTGTTTCCCACACTAGTTAATAAAGTGATAAATGTGCTAGCTGGGGGGAGAATTACATTACCCACTGAGATCTGAGTGCTGGAAAAATGTGAGATGCTCACAACTGAGTAGCACCTGAAGGGGAGACACAGCTGGACAGGGGAGTAACAACGGCACATTTCCTGAACCCTAAAAATGCAGTTGTCCAAGCAGGCTTTCAGAATGGGCCATGAAATAAGCCACCTCTCTTCATACCCAATATTAAAGGCAGCCCTGGGGGAAAAAAAACTTGCATCCAAAAGCCTGTGTGGTGTAGTGGTTAAGAGCGGTAGACTTGTAATCTGGTGAACCGGGTTCGCATCTCTGCTCCTCCACATGCAGCTGCAGGGTGACCTTGGGCTAGTCACACTTCTTTGAAGTCTCTCAGCCCCACTCACCCCACAGAGTGTTTGTTGTGGGGGAGGAAGGGAAAGGAGAATGTTAGCCACTTAGAGACTCCTTCGGGTAGTGATAAAGTGGGATATCAAATCCAAACTCTTCTTCTTCAAAATTCAGGTGAGGAAGAAGATTCCTCACCAATGGCTTCCTCCTTCAGTCAGACATGCCTGAATGTTCAGCTTAATGTAATCTGTTGCTCTGGACATTTCAGGTTTTCCTCCGCTCATTTTTAACTTCTGTAACAAGCAATCACCCCTACTATGTTGCACAGCAGCCTTTTAAATATTTGTAATGCTTACATGTTAACTAAATGTATCCAGTTCTTTCACCTTTCCTCAGAAGACTTGTCAATTATGACTGCCTTTTAAAGGCCTAGGACCCTTCCAGAGATTTCGTTTGTGTTGTGCATTCATGATTATTTGTGTCCATGACATTATCAGGGAGGGTATAAGGAATCCCACTTTTAGTACTGCTGTTGTTTGCAAAGATTTCAGGGTGGACATGCTGAATTCAATTGCATGATTTCCTTGATCTAAATGCCCCCCCCCCAGATGCAATCAACAGGGGAGGATTTTAAAAGAGAGTTGCAATGGATAGCTGTCTCCCCCCCCCCAGCCAATATCAGCTTGGGATGTGTGGTATTTAAATCAGAGAGATGGGGAGTGAGGAAAGGGTTAACCCTACATGCTCAATCCAATTCCCCACTCCCCAACATGCCAGTATAAAAACTGGCTGCCTGCCAGTACAAAAACAAATGGGATTTCCCGATAATTGATTTGCTGTGTCATGTCTAGTTTGCCCCTTAGTCATATATTTCTTTCTTTTGATTCATGGAGTTGCTCTGCCATAGTCATGTTTCTGCCCACTTCATGCGCAAGCAGCAAACCTTCCTGCCTTGAATCATTGCAGTCTACAGGCTGTGGGATTAGTAAAGCACTGGAGCCTTGCACTTGCTTAGATGTATGGCGTTGGACATGGTAGGGATCTAGAGCACAAGCAGAACCTTGTGGGAAGCAAAGGGTGGCCACTTATATACATGGCTAAAAAGGGGAAAATTCACCAGGAAAGGAAAAGGGGAATGGAAAAAAGGAAGAAAAGAGTTCCATAACATTTGGAAATAAACAGTGTAATTTTCATATAATACAGTACATCGGACGATGGTGGGGAAGGCCATGGGTTCAGCCAGCTGTTCTGGTGCTAACGGTTCATGGGCAACTTCAGGGTCCTACTCCCTCTTCTTATGGTTCTTTACATTTAAGTCAAACTTTGACTGGGAAATCCTTTACATGGCTGTGTTTCAGGCCAGGTCCCAAGCGAAAGGGCACCCAGATAGGCAAGAGTCTGGTCACACAGAAGCAGCAAAGGACTGGTAGAAAGATGGGCCAGCAGGTCGCCCAAACAGGTAAAGAAGCTTTTGAGCTGAAGCTGCTGGAACCACTTCCAGGGCCCAGATAAATCCCATCAGCTAACATCAAAAAGCTCTTCTCACAAGGAGACATTGACACTCAAGGAGGTTTGCAATCCTCTACCCTTTATTCCATGATTTAAGGGTAAGTAGTCACTGGTGACCGGAGTCAAAATTGCTCCCTCGTCTTCTGTTTGTTTGGGGGGAGTAATTCATTCAGTTGTTGTGGTTGATGGAAGGGCAACTACTCATTACTCTTGTGTGGAAGCTATGGCTCATGAGGAGAGTTGAAGTCCCGCTTCATTCTCATTCCACCTGACTTATCTACTGACCCAAGGTGAGCAGCTGTTTGTGATGTGGCTTTCTGGGGGAACAGAGTCTAATAATTCACTGAGCACAGGAACTAGGAAGTGAACAGGATAGGGTTTAACTGGACACAGGGCTCAATAGGGCCTAGTTTCAGAACTGGTTTTCAGTATTGATAGAAGAATCTGTCAATTTCAGTTCTCTGCATTTCTGCAAGCATAAGAAGAGCCTGCTGGATCAGGCCAATGGTCCATTTGGTTCAACATCCTGTTCACACAGTGGCCAACCAGATGCTTGTGGGAAATCATCAAGAGGTGCCTCCCCCACTGTGGTTTCCAGCAAAAAAAATAAAAAATAAGCGGTTTCTTCTTTTCCAGTCTTAAATTCAGTTCCCCAGATTTCTGCAGCAACTCACAAAAAAAGCCCTCATGAAAAATCTTCAGCATTTTAGTGTGGATTCCTGTTAAAATAACACATTTTTGTATGCATCTTTGACTAATGTACATATTCTTCTCTTAATATAATTTCTCCAAACATGAATTTTAATATGTTAATTTCACTAACATAGTCATTTTTATGCACATTTCCCCATCATATATGCATTTTTGTAAACACTACTTTGCTGAACTGCATTGCAAAACTTGAACAAGTGTGAATTTCTTATAGTTTCAGAAACTACAAATTTGATAGATTCGGCTTTAAATGAGAATGGAATACAATTTCTCCCCCATCCCTAGTCAGTGTAAAGTAATAATAATGGATAGATTGATCTGAACATGTGCAGCATGCTTTCCCCACATCACTGAGTAACCACGAACTCCTCTGAAATTAAAGGTCAACAGGGCAGAGAATGTGATTTTAACACGAACTCAGGAGCCAGCCTTCCAGCAGCTGCATCACTGTAACCTACCTGGATAGCATGATGTACAGCAGTACGGTTAGAGCTGCATGGATGCACTAGTGGTGGCAACCCATGGCTGCCCACCAGGCCAGCTGCTCCCAGTTAAACCCTGGAAGGAACACTCAGTATGACCACTACGAGCTCTATTATTACATGCACAGGTACGAGAAGGCCCCAGCTGACCTCAAAGAGGTGTCATGCTCAGGCTGCATTGACAGTTCCCCCACAACCTCACTTGGCCTTCTGGAAAGTCAGAGATTCCAATAATATTAACCCATTTAAGCAGGTGGGGGTAAATAATCACTTTCGGCAATCAATTTCAAGCAATGCATATGAGTCACGGACAGCATCATTTCTCCAGTGCAGCCTCGCTCCTAAGGCCTGGCCCTTTGCCTGTCTGTCCGCAACTGACACAGAGATGTTTAGTAAACACGCTGAGAAATGATAGCTGTGGAGCGCTTTGCCGTGTCTCATACCGCAATTAAGAGCCCCAACTGCTGCTTTCGACTGACTCAGAGACTGTTGGGCAAACACAATCAAAATCAGGCCTCAAGCTGCAGCAGCCTAAGACACTATCTGACTCCACTGTCCTCCCAACCCATCATCCCTCACCACTGGTCCTGTTAGCTAGGGATGGCGGGAATTGTAGTCCCAAACATCTGGAGGGCCGGAGTTTGCGTATGCTTGTCTGAACCTTTCAACCCCAAACCATTCAACCAAGCATAGCATTGGGATACCCTAGTCCAGGGGTCAGCAAGCTTACTGGACGATGGGCTCGTCCATGCTCTGTCGGAGGATGGGCCGGAGTATGTGCGCACATGCACTCTTCCGGGTCAGAGGAGCGCCTGTGCCTGTGCACACATGCTATTTCCAGCGCACATCCGGGTCATAGGAGTGCCCATGCGCATGCGCACAGGCGGCATCAATCCGGAAGTCGGTCCCTGCGCTACACCGCACCGTGCCGCGCCAGTAAGAGCAGGCGGTGGGGGGGGGTGTGTGCCAGGGGGTGCCATGGGCTGGATAGATGAGCCCCATGGGCTGGTAGCGGCCCATGGGCCTTAGGTTGCCGACCCCTGCCCTAGTCCTTGACTATGTAATGTGAGTTCAGAGCTGCCTACTACTCAAGCTGGTCTGGCCCATTTAAAATGGTTCTGGCAATGAGACTTCCAACAAATTTGGCCTTATCTGTATAGGTGGACATTTAATAAAGAGATTGACAGAGAGTTAGGACTCCATGCAGCTATATCATTTAGGGATATAGTTAGGGATGATGAACCTTTGGTGTTCTAGCTGCCATTGGACTTCAACTCCCAGCAGCCTCAGCCAACACACCATTGGTCAGGGGGCTGGGAATTGGAGACTAACAGCACCTGGAGGCATGCAAGTTCTCCACCCCTGGTTTACATGTTCCACCTACGTTAGCCTGTCAGATTACATGGGATGTAGCCACACTTGTACTATGCTGTTCAAAAAGGTGTGGTGATGGCTACTAAGCTATCACATAATCCTGTGGATCCACAAGGGGGTGGAGAAGGATTTAATAATCCTTGTAGCTGCAGGCAACCCCAGCCACACATGGGGAGCCCAAGTCATTTTGATACTCCAGGTGAAGGGCAAGATGGTGCCTCCTTCCTATTCCATGTACAGAAGTTGGACTGGCAGCTGACTCTTACTACTTCTAGAAAACAACATGTTTAATGTCATGGGAAAGACTATTCCATTGGCTCTGTTGAGAGACAAGTTGTACTTGACTCCTCCTCCTCTCACTGAATTGTTTCCATTCTAGCTGACCATTATTGGAACATTATAGCTTGAGAAATTGTTGCCTGCATTTACTTTGCCCTCCTCCTCCCCTCCTGTACTTTTTGTGTTCTTTCTTTTAGATTGGATGCCTATAGGCATTGGGCAAGGAGTGTCCTGCTTTTATTGATTGATAAGGAAGGCATCTGAGGACATTTTCCAGCTGAAGAACTAGCTAACTAAAGAAATGCTGCAAAAGACAAACTTCTCACTTTTGTTGGAAGGAAGTTAAGGATGCAGAGCTAACCAAAACAGTTGCAAAATTTGTTCTGACCACTTCTAAAATTAGAATTAAAGCCACTAGAGACTGGAGACAACTGGTTTTTCTATTATTTTTAGTTATTGTGGTTAATTCTTTTTAGCTGTTATGGTTTATTAGCCTGCCCTTATTTTTATCCATTCAATTTTTACTTCCAATTCCAATTTTGATATTTGAATTTTTCTAAGGTTGAGTGGTTCTATGGCTAGATGTACTGTAGCTTTGGAATTGTATTTTCACTCTTCAATTATTATGACCAATGCACATAAAAATTACTGACATATCTGGCCTTTCCCAGAACTCTCTCCAGAGATAGTTTTGTTAAAAATAACTCTAATTGAATGAATGTTTAGCGTTCTTCAAGATTTGCTCATTCACAAGTGAAATGAATAAAAAAATTTATTGTCAGGAATAAGCTTTTAGAGGGACCTGATTTAATTATAACTTTATTGTGGTGCTTCATAGCAAACAACTTAAATTGGACTGGTATCATTTCATTGTAATAAATTCAAATCACAGGCAGAATGTATTCCATCCCCCATCTAATCAAGATCAATAATTTCTGTAGGAAATCCAATAAGTAAAAACAAACACAAACAAACCCACTAGCAATGACCTTATTAGGGTTCAGCTGCTTCCCCTCCCCCCTTTTCTCTTTTGCAAAAACTCAAAAAAATTGAAGTTTTTCAGCTATTTTAAAGAAAATTTGGCAAAATCTACACTTCCGACATGGGTTACCAGATTTTCCTGGACATTTCATTGAGTTCCACCCGGACACTGCTTCCAACTGCCAAATCCAGGCTATGTCTGGGAAATTCCAGACATATGGTTACCCTACATTTGTGATATCTCAATGTCCCATTTGCGAACTAAGCCCACATCTGGAAGCACCCTAGGTTTGCACGGTAGGCATATTTTGAAGCACTTTCTAAGGAATCTACTTTATAAAGCATTTGAGAAAACAGCCATAATAATAATAATATTTAAAATTGACACAGGAATTTTTTTTAAGAGGGTGTGTGTGTGTGTGTGTGTGTGTGTATGTGAGTGAGTGAGTGATCTGAAATGATCCACATTGACTCACAGTGATGAAAGGTCTGTTACTCAGCCTCAGAGCCATCTTTTGAATATTCTGGAGTTTGACAGACCACAGTGATACTCTCCAAGCCTCACTGGCGACTAAGGGTGTACAGAAGAAAATCAGAAATGTTCTTGTGCTTGCTTACATTGCCTACTATCAATGAACCAATTCCTTCCTTCCTTCCTTCCTTCCTTCCTTCCTTCCTTCCTTCCACATAATGGACATGATCCAGCCAAAGTAAAGTACTTTGGATCTTACTAATCAGCAAAATTCAAGCATGCATTTAACCTCCACAGCTCAGTCAACAGGAACTGAAAGTCCTGAATGGGGTCATTCACAAAGTTTCAGTTTCCAAACCAAATCATAAACAGAATACTTGCAAATTATTTTAATAAGGAATAGGAAAGGGATTCCCTCTGTGTTATATCTGGAATATTAGAGAATGAATGAGTATTCTGAAACAGAATTGGACTATGGCCTGGAAACATCCAATTTGTTATAGTTTTAGTTAAACACTTCATCAGCACCAATTAGCTAAATATGTGACTGGCAGGCTATTAAATCACGCACTCTAGCTTTAATGAAATAGGGGAAATGAAACTAAGTGTTGATTTCCCACTGGCCTGGAAAGTTCAGTGTTCTGGAGCTTAGCAGCTGCTTTACATAATCTATAGAAAAGTTCATCAAAATGATGTTTCAGCCCATGTTTTCAGCCCTGTACTAAGGCATGGTCAGATCATAGCTGTCAACTTTTCCTTTTTTTGTGTGGGAAATTCCCTTATTCCAGTGCCATTTCCCACTGCAAAAAAAAGGGGGGGGGAGGTTGACACCTATGGCTGTTTCCCAATGCAAAAAAAAGGGAGGTTGACAGCTATGGGTCAGATGCCCGGAATAAATGGGGCTGCCTTTCTCTGCTCTGAGGCAACATGTCCACATGGCTCTTGCTTCAGGGGCATATGGTCCCCCTAAATCCCTGAGCCCATAAATGTCAAAGGGACAATTGTTGGACAAGAATTGGCTGCATATGCCATTTGCATGGCTCTTTCCAGCCTTTGGGCAGCAGGGTTTCCCTCAGCCCACCCCAAAAGAAGTTTCCCACACTCCTGCTGGTGCTCCTCAGTGACAAATTTGAAATATAGAAAGCAGCTGTTTAGGCATGCCTTGGCAAGACTAAGGACTCCGCCAAGTCCAAATTCATGGTGATTAAACTGTCTTCTTTTGTTTATGCTCAGGTAAGCCTCTAACATGAACCTATATTGGTCAGAATGCAGATACATGTTAAACAATTGATCCTGCAATAAGCACTGTGACACATAATACAATAGGGAGAGAGAGGCTGAAAGATGCTTTTCACGTTTTTAAATGGTCTGACAGCATCCAGAGCTAAACTACAAACAGGATATATTGGATGGTCCCAACTCTGAAATCCCTCATTCCTGTCCTCTTGCCATCTCATATACCGGTATTCTTCTCAGACTATTATTTCCAATAGGTCTACTCTGAGTAGGACTAGCATGTGATACAACTCTATATGTCTAATGATTATGAAGTATATAAAAAAGGAAACCAAAGCTCATGCTTGTGGAATACTCTGCATTTTTGCAATTTATTTTTTGAAGATATTAAAGAGCAGGCAATTGAACCTTGCTGTGATTCTTGCCACCTCACCCTGTTTTCTGAAATCTCTTCACCCTCGCTTTGTGGAGCAGGACGGCAGATCATTTGTGGTCTTGTTTGCACAACTGGAGCAGGTCACCAGTCTGTACACTAGACCAGTCTTTATCCGGGAATTTAATGGCAGGATGTGACAGCCTTGTGTCTGGTGCAAAGTGTGTGTGTGTGTGTGTGTGTGTGTGTGTGTTTGCTTCCCATCCTTCCGGGTGGGATTCAGTCACAAACCTAAAAATTCAGGTTGTGTAATTATAGTAGATTGGGAAGCCTTGCTCAATAAACCCACTTCCCCCCATAAAAATGGGCATTTTTTGTTTTGCAATAAGGAAAGTGACAGCTGAAATTCTAATACGACATTTGCTTGCTGCAACATTGTATAACCACCCCACAATAACATCTGAATGCTCAGTAAGTAGCTTATGTTGCGTATCCTCCCTGCAAACAAATCAACTTGAATGCTCAATAAACAGGTTTTCTGGGAGTGACCCCCTTGCTTCCTCACCTACTACACCTGATGACCCTTAACCACAGGCCACTGAGGCACCTTGACTCAAACTTGGCTTTCATCTCATTTTGCAATGCCCTTCTGAGCTGACTTTCACAATAAGACAGCTAATCGTACAAACAGGGTCTCTTCTCTGTGCTGCTGCACCCCTAAAACACTGTTTTGCATGCCACGGGGGGGGGCATATTGCTCCTTGCCCACCTGAGGAGTCCCCATCAGTCCCTGACCGCCACCACCCAAGACAAGCTGTGTCAAAGAGGGGACATCTGATCAGAAACAGATGAAGCCACAGCCAAGTCCCCTCCATCGGGGAAGAGGCTGGGACATATCCAGCTGAGATTAACCACTGGCATGTCCCACAGCGTCCCGCAGACTGTCAGCAAAGCCCATATCCGCCCTCACGTCAATGAGGTGAAGTGTGAGGCAGTGGTTACCCAGACCTGCAGCTTAATTGCTAAGATGCAGAAACCTCCAGGAAAAACAATGACTCCCCAGATGGGCTGTGACTCGGCCCATTTCTGCCAGTTCACCCTTTCATAACCAGGAAAGGGGGAGGTGGAAGGAAGTTTCAGTGGCTGCCCACAAACAGTTAGGAACATGTTACAAACTTGCTGCCCTTTGCAGCCAAAGATCTTGACAGCTTCTTAGATAACTGCAACAATGAAGCTCGAAGGAGGCTGCAACCCACTCAACACACACACACAACACATATTTTTTTTTCCTGAGCCACAATAAATCTGTTAAGCCTTTTACACCTGTGATTCTTGGTGGTTTTTGCTTCAAGAGTCCAACGCAGCTACTTCCCTAGAAGTCAACATTCTCAGGTTCAAAATCAAAAATCCTTTCCACCTTGATCTTGTAAGCAGGGGGGTCAGCTGCTTCCCTCCCCCTCGTCCACCCCTGCTAGGAACACTAGATGGTGGCTGTTGCACCATGTTGTACAATGTGAACATGCTGCTAAGACAAAGAAGGAGCTGGGGGGGGGGGTTCTATTGGGAATATCTGCAGGCACAGCAACACAAGGCCAAGGGCTGTTTTTCAATTTCAATGACTTGGATTTTGGACGCCAACCAAGGCAGATTCTGTAATGAACTGCCACAGCAAGGACAAAATTGCAGCAATCCATGCCGATTCCCTGAAATGTGCTTTTCAGTGGGGGTAGCCCACACAGTGAATATGAAGTCTCAGGGATTTCTGATACTGCAGCCTAGGGCTGATGCTACATCCCCTCCCCCCAGCCCCAGATGTGACCCCTCTCCTGTGCCCCTTGTTCTGCCTTCTTTTTGGTCTATGTAGGTTTCCTTTTTACTCCCTGTCCCATTCCCCCCCCCCTTTCCTGGGATGTCCTTCTCCTAGCAGTTCTTGGTTTCCTGCTTCAGAGGCACCCAGCCACTGTGTCTTTAGGCTTTCTTCCACTCAACACACTGACCGGGTAACAAACCGGAGGAAACTTTTGGCTTGACTCATTGTGAATTTTTAAAAAACAACATTATTGATAAAAGTGACAATTGACGAGGACTTTCTTAAACCACTCTCTTTAAATGAAAGAAATGGAACTCTTTGAAAGCAAGGAGGCTTTGGGTTGGTTCCAGAAGGTTAGAGTCATTAAGTTTCTGACCTTGGACCAAATCCAACTGCTGTTAATTTCCTTATGTTTTCTGAACCCAGTCACAGACCTCCTGTCTCCAGATCTATGTCTCTTCTCCTGCAAGTGCTAGGGCTAGGGCTTTCTTGCAAAAACTCCAGAGCAATTTGGAAAACACAGCACCTGCTGTTTCAGTTGCCTTCCAAACTTATTCCAGAGTTGATAACCCAATATATGTACCGGGGAGTAAATTCTACTGAATTTAGTGAGGCTTGCTTCTGACTAGACAAGTAGACTATACTGCGGATGATGTATAAGCTGTCATTTGGGAAGCTGTATTAGGAGAGCTGAACTCAGGGTCACAAATGATATGAACACAGGCATAGGAGCCAACTCCTAGGCAGAGCTGTCAATCTTCCTTTTTTTTGCATTGGGAAACGGCCATAGCGGTCAACTTTCCCTTTTTTTGCAATGGGAAATGGCGCTGGAATAAGGGAATATCCCACAAAAAAGGGAAAGTTGACAGCTATGCTCCTAGGGTCCAAGGGCCCTTTGCCCCCCAATAAAATATTTGAGGGGGTTGTTCCCCTCCCCCCAAGTTGATGGGCATTGCCATTCAAATGGTGTGGTTATGCAGGGTGGGACTTACCTGGCCCTTCCATTATTTGATTCAAGTTGGCACCCCTGAACACAGGAAACTGGAAACATAAGAAGTTTCCCATACCAAGTAAGACTCATGGTCCACCTAGCTCTGGCTGCCTGTCAGATTTCAGGCAAGGATCCCTGTTGGTGCGCGAGCATCTTCTCTTGGGTCTTCATTCCTTTCTGCAGCAGAGTTCCTTTTACAGAAAAGTTTCCCTGCATCTTTTACCTCTTTACAGCAACAGCTATCTCTTAGTGAAATTCCCATTACAGGAATAAACACAATTTTGGTTCTGTTTCTCAGAGTCTTTTTGATTTACAAAACTTTACACTGGTCATTAATAAAGAACAAAACAAATAAAGCAACGTAATCTTTTCTCTTTTAGCCATCCGGCCAGAGACCTAATGCCGACTCTTTCACATACTCATTTACACTGACTCAGACTGAGTTGATCGCATGCCCTGATAAGGACCCCCTGTTGCTGGGGAAATTTCCCACTGCCTAGCAATTTGTTCAAGACCATTTTCAAGTTTCTTCTAGAATATTCCAACAAGCTGTAGCTGGAGATGTCACAGATTCAACCTGGGACAGATGTTCTGTCATGAGGCCACAACCCTTTGAACTGTTACGGGTGCCCCCATTTTGATCAAAGTTATGCTATCTCCTACTTCTCTGATCAAGATTTCCTTGAGCGAAGATCTTCATTTAAAAAGAAATTCATCAATAGTCCATTACATGCATTAAGTGGAACAAACTTTCCTCTCCACTTAAGAGCTCAGCATGAATAACTTGGCAATCCTGTGCCTATTTATTTGTATATATTATTTAGAACCCACATCTTCAATATAAAATGCTCCTGGGGGCTGCAATTATAAACAGCAGTAAAGAATAAGAAAAACATCACAACAGTAAAACAGCAGTGATGTTAAAACAGCCTGACAACATAATCCTATGCATGAATCTCAGAAGTATGTTCCCTGGACTTACTCTTTATTAACTATTAGAGTCTGAACTCTTTGATACTATAAAGCCCAAGTTCCAGTCACAGTCATTCTCTTAAACTAGGAGTAGGTGAATCTTCCCCCTCCAATTGTTGGACTTCATCCCCATCAGCCAGCATGGACAATGGCTAGGGATGGGTATGTGTGCAGCAGTTCCATGAACTGGCAGGACGAGGGAGTGGAGGAAGAGGGTCCCAGCATGGGGTTTAGCCGGGACTGGGCAAGCAGGGGATGGGGAAGGAAATACTCACAGGGTGGCGAGGGGATGGAGGGCAATGCACAGGAACCAGAGCAGCACGACCCATCACCAGAGCCAGAGGGGGCCCCTTTCCCCATGAACATAGCTGGCTCTGAGGCACAGGGAGCAGCAGGATTGGCATTCTAGGAGGCTGGGACAGGCAAGGAAGGGCCCAGGTGGGGCTCGCTAGCTTGGGAAGGAGGGGTGTGATTCCTCAGCTGGAGGAGGCTTGGAACAGGTGAGGGTAACCTGCCTCCTCAAGCCCAGATGCTGCAATTAGCATGCAAAGTATAAAAGGGAAGCAGAGCTGAGGTGCCCATGTTGATGGACCTTGGCTTGAATGCTCCTGGACCTCTATGGAACTGTGCTTCAGGTTTGACTCTGGACTGTATTCTGGCTACTTGGATTGACCCTGGGCTGCATTGCCTGACGTATGAACTTGGCTTATGCGGCTTGATCCCCCAGACTTGACATACTGACTTGCTGCCATGCAGGCCAGAGGTTCAGGACAAGTAGCAGTTAGTTTTGGACGAGTGAAGCAGTGGGAGATTAGCGTTCACATTCCCACGCAGCAATGAAGCTCACCGGGCCAGTCATAGCCTCTCAGTCTAATCTACCTCACAGGGTTCTACTGAGGATAAAATGAGGAAGGTGGGAAGAATACTGTACACCACCTTCAGCAAAGGTGGGAAATAAACCAGCTTTTGGAACTACTGCTGTGCTTATTAGCTCCTTTATCTTTTTTTTGCTTAGGGACCAGAACCTTAACTAGAGCAGATCAGCAGTAACCACCTTCATTTCAATGAGCTTCAGGGACTTGCTCATGAAGTACAACCACAGCTGTTAGCATAAGCTTAGAGTTCGAGGCCAGTTCATCGTGTGATCATCTGTTGGCTCTCATCATGACAGCAAGCATCACTTTGTTCATTGCGCACTGTGGCGTCTCCCTTCTATGTAACCAGAATTCTTAGAAGGGTGTTTTTGCCCTCCACAACATAAATGCACATTTGCTTCTCATTTGTTGCACACAATCAGCACGTCTTCCTTCATGGTGGCACTTTTGTTGTGGGTTGGTTGCATTCACTAAGCACTCAACAACACACTGTTGTGCTTGGGGAAAATCTGATATGTGCTTCTATGAGAAGATGCAATTATCTCCTCCTCCACAGAAACAATATTGTGGCTCCTGTGTGGTGCATGGTTGCATGAGAGTCATCATAGTGAGTAATCCAATCAGTGACAGAGGCTGCAGTTCTAACTCTGCTTACCTGGGAGTAAGATCCATAGACTTTAATAGGACTTATATCTGAGTAGACATAGTTTGGATAACAGCATGAGCAGCACAACTCATCTCCTTCAAGTCATTTTATGAGCTGGTTGTTCAAGCGTTGTTTAAAAATTCTTCAGAGGCCATGCAACTTCCCTACTGGCACTGGAGCGTTAGTCTAGCATAGACTGGAGAAGGGAAACAAAAACAATGAAGGCTGTTTGTTCAAGGCAGCGCCCTCATTATTTTGTGAAACCTTTGTTTAGTGTTGTTTCAAGAGGACTTTCCCCTATTAGGAAGTGGTTCCTCTCCAACTGTTGAACTCTTGCATGAGAGACCAAATCTGTGAGAACTTTTAAAACCGAAGGAAAGCTAACAGGAACCTGGTTCTATGTTCTCCTCCCTCTCTCCTCCCAGTTATGTAGGGACTAGAGCCACATTCACCCCATTTTTTTTAAGTTAGTGGGATACCTCTCCCCCCCCCACCCCGTATCTAGGTGCTTCCAGATTAAATTGCACCAAAAAAATAAATAAATTCAGTTGATTGGGAGGTCTTGTGCAGAAAACTCACTTCTGCAAAGCAAAATAAATAAATAAATAAATAAATAGAACTTCTTGGGATATGAAAAGTGACAGTAAGCCTCAATGGAATGTGTGAGATAATGCAACTTCATCTAATCCTCCATGCAAACAAATCAGGAGGCAGGTTGCATAATCAGGTGTCCTGGAGGTGCCCACCCATTTCTTCCTGACCAAAAATGTCTCTACCTGAGCCTCCTTTGGACCTTGACACCTGCATGTGAATTCAATTAAAGCCTGCACTATCACCTCCTTGCAACTACACTCTACCCCACATGTTTTTTCATGTTAAATTAAGACAGGTAAAGCCACCGCAAGTAAATCTGGGGTCCCTCTGGGTGTCATTTCAGTTTCCTGCTTCCCCTGCCCCAGTCCAGTTTTAATCAACTGTTGAGGTGAATGGAGTTTGTTTCTGGAACTAACAGGCAGCTCAGTTGTCTCTCTGTGGCTTGCATTCCCGCTTGTGTCATGTCAGTGGTGGTGTTCATTCCAGACCATGGCCGCTTTCCATTCCAAGCAGGGTTGGTTTTTTGTGCCTCAACCTCTTTGGGCTATAAGAAAGGAGATCATTGTACCATCAGCTGGGTGGCTGCCTGGCCAGCGTCCTCCGTAATGAGGGCCTTTTTGCACAATCATCTGTTGAGCAATAAATGCACATTTCTTTTTCCTATGGTGTGCCCTGTCCACATGTTTCTCATCATCTGCTTTTTTGGATGGGACATTACATTGCCCAAGCACCCAAATCACAATCCGTATTGGGAGAAATATGATCGCTATGTGAAATGTGGTTGCACGAGTGCTCCAAGCACCTGTTAGATGATGACTTCTCAATAAGACTTCCCTCCTGCTGATTATTCATTTGTGATTCTTTCATTTTGTTCCTTTTCTTTCTGGAGGTCTGCTGCTTAAGTACACACTTGAGTGATAATATTATGTACACACCAATTCTCCAAGCAATGAGGTTTCAGGGAGTTTGTGTGAGGCAGATTAGGGGGAAGGACAGTAAGCAACCCTAGGAGGTCACAAAGAATAAAATTACCCACACCAGCTCTTTTTCAGTTAAACTCTGGCTGTGTTCTTTATGGCTGATAACTTCAGGAAGAGACAGAAATTCTGTGTCAGGGCTTGGGAACTTCAGTTTCAGGGGCCAAATGTTGCCTCCAGGCCTCTCTGTCTGAGTTTCAGGGTTTCCCCCAAGCCATATCCCTTACCAGCCCTGGTCTCCATGTCCCCTTCAAGTGCTTTTGCCTTGCTGAAATGAAACTTTGAATGCTGATCATGCCTTTGGCCTTCCTGGATGGAGAGAAATGTGTGTGAAACCTGTGACTTTTGTGTACAAAGGTAAGAGTCAATTCTGTTGCTCCACCCACCTTTTGCCTCTGGCACGACCCATCCTGGAAGACCATTTGGCTGAAATTTGGTTTCCCACTCCTGGTCTTGGGTCTGGATGTTATTGCTGCTGCTTTGTCCATGTTACACCTGCCTGTCACAATTTTGTTGAAGTGGAATCATATTTTTCTTTGCTCGGTTTCCGAAAGAAAGCCTCTTATTAAATACAACAAAATGTGATTAGCCCCCGCTTTTTGTCTTAAAAAGTGCATGCCTGCTTATGTACCAATGGCCTACAAGCAATATTTTAAAGCTTTTACTCCCGAAATATTTATGTGTTTAGGTTAAATCTCTCTCTTTTTTGCTGGCTATCATTCTCTTTTTTAAAAAAATAAAATAAAATAATTTTTTATTATTTTATACTAAATTACTACAGTGTTTAGGTTAAATCTCAATGCCATTGATCTCACTGTATTTCTTGGGGCTCCACTGCCTGGTCAATTGCAGACAAATAAGTAATGTCAATAACCTCCTAAAGTCATCTGTCACTTAAGAGTTGATAAATCAAAGGTATCCAGAGAGGTAGAGCAGACAGGAAGCCACTGGTCAAGGGTGTGTGTGTGTGTGTGTGTGTGTGTGTGTGTGTGTGTGTGTCCGTCCGTCCCCCGGGGGGGGGGGGAATACAGCAGCACCCCTTTGCAAGGTAGAAAGAGGATTATAATTTATATCCACGAGTTCATCTTCGTGTATGTCTGTGTATACACATCTGTTTCCAATAGCCTTCTTTCCTTGGAAATCCCCAGGTCAGGATGCAGCTCCATCAAACTAATGTGGGTTGCTTCATTGACGACACGGAAAAAAGTGGACATCCTATCAACCCTTTTGCTTATGCCCCTGCAGCACCAGCTGTTGGTTCAAAGGACTCCGACCCATTGAGTTGCCTTGGACTAGTGGCTTTTGAGGGCCTAACACCTGATGGATAACAAAATGCATCCTTTCTTTTTCCATAGTGGAGAAGTTTAGTCATCAGAACACATTCCTTCCTCATCGGTTTGAGCAAAGATTTGGCTTTTTGCAAGTGCTTTCATGCAGCCCTATACAATTGGCTTCAGCAGTACTGTTGGTGCACAAGCAAGGCTTTCATTCTGCTGGACAAGGGCTAAATAGCTGCGGAAAGTGAAAGCAAAACCCCACTACCCCCAATTTTTTGTTGTGCTAGTTGCATAGACCCAGGCCATCAGTTGCTGCCAGCTCAAGAACAGTTTTTTGTTTCTTCCTCTGCAAGTGAGTGAACGGCGACTTATATCCATAGCTGCAGTTCCAGCCCTTAACACTTAGTGAAGGGAACTGAAGACAAGGGTAGACTATGTGGATAATTCTGAATTGAGATCACCATCTTTCTAAGGAGGGAGAGGAAAGATAGTTGGTCATTGTGGCATTTATTTATTTAAATTTGTTATTGCTCAGCACTAACAGTGGATGAGCTGAAAAAACAGAACATTAGCAACTGGGCTACTGAGAAATACAGGGTGCTTCCACATGGGTGCTGATAGAGGGATGGGTGCTCCTTATCTATGCAAGTTGTTAGCAGCTTGTAGTACACGCCCCCCCATTTAATTTGGAGTTACCCGTTCTAGAAGTAAACAAAAAACACCACCCTCCAAACCTGTTGCTAACAACCCATTTGCAATATCTTAACAACTCTTTTAGGGACACGGGTGGCGCTGTGGGTTAAACCACAGAGCCTAGGGTTTGCCGATCAGAAGGTCGGCGGTTGAAATCCCCACGACGGGGTGAGCTTCCGTTGCTCGGTCCCTGCTCCTGCCAACCTAGCAGTTTGAAAGCACGTCAAAGTGCAAGTAGATAAATAGGTACCGTTCTGGTGGGAAGGTAAATGGTGTTTCTGTGCGCTGCTCTGGTTCACCAGAAGCAGCTTTGTCATGCTGGCCACATGACCCAGAAGCTGTACGCCATCTCCCTCGGCACCAATAAAGCGAGATGAGCGCTGCAACCCCAGAGTCGGACACGTCTGGACCTAATGGTCAAGGGTCCCTTTACCTTTACCTTTAACAACTCTTTAACAATCTTAATTTACAATATAGAAGCACCCACAGTAAATAAATTTTAAAATGCAGCGTGATTGGGATCAGGCTTGGATTGGCAGAGTCTGACACAGGAGAAGGAAGAAATGCAATGCTGGGCAGGGCTGGGCTGCATGACGGGAACTTGGAATGGAGAATGGCAGGTCTCCCCTTTCTGCCTCAACTTGAGCCACTCTAGAAGGGGGAACAGAGATGCCATCTCTCCCCTCTGAACTTTCTGTGGAGCACAGAGCCTCAGTGGAGGCTGGGGAGGATCACCCAAGTGGGGAGGCTGAACATGAGGTGGCAATGACTGAACAGGAGGGTGCAGCCTTGTTACCTAGAACCAGGCACCACCTTCACAGAGGGGAGCAGACCCACCTGCACCGATGGAACATGAGTTTGCAACCTCAACATTCCTGCAAGGTGCAAGAGTCTTGTGTGTGAGTGTGTCATGCCTCATCTTTAAAGCTTGGCGGTGGGGCAGGGAAACTTGTGGGATGTAAGCACAGAGCAGCCAAACACAACACTCCTAGAGAGGACATGAAGGTAACTCAGTCCTCCAGGCTTAACTTCCTGTTTACCTGGACTGAGTTACAGGAACCAGAAGTAGGTGTGGTCTTACCTGGGAACAACATCCCAAAGATCACTCTCCATTTTGCCTCATCTCTTGAAGAAGCAGGATGCTCTCTCAGCCTGCAGCTGAGAGAAGCAGAAGTGAAGCTTCTTTCCTCATGGAATCAGCTTCACCACATGTAAATACATTTATCTAAGTTTGTCTGCCTCCTTGAAGCATGTACTGTAACTCATGGATGTCTGTAAGTAAACTCCTTTTATATCTTATAATCAGTATTGTGTCTTTCTACTTTTAAGAGGGAACAAGGGGAATATACCAGGAATATAGCTGGCTTATGCAAGCCTATGCAAACGTTTTTCTGCTGTGTTTTAAAAGGGAATGTAAACTCTGCTAAGTTTGGAGCTTGCTCACACAAGCTGGGATTGAGATATATAAATAATATATACTCATCCACACTCCTAAACATTCCCACAAAGGGTTATTGGCCCCAGAATTGCATATTTTTGTGTATTTTTGAAGGATTGCATTGGATTGTGTTTTTGAGTTGAGTTGGATTTTTTTTTAAAGTACTTCCTGGTGAGCACATGTTTCTTTGTCTTTGTCTTTGTTCTTTGTGCTGAAAAGGGATTAACCCCCTCCCCTCCCTCAGAGTTTACAGTACTCAGAGGCAGTGAAGATTTATTTGAGGTTTTTGTATTTTTGAGCATTTTTGAGGTTTTGATTTTTGGAATTTTTGACAAATTTTTGGATTTTTGAAAATTTTTCAACTTTTTGAATTTTAAGATGGCTAGTGTAGCTTTTGTTAGTGAAGCAAGGCCAAACTATATGCTGCTGAACGACCATAATTTTGTGCACTGGAAGCAACGCTTAATGGTATATCTGAGTGCAAGGAACGTTCTGCAGGCTATAAAAGATGAAAAGCCTACAGGAGATAAAGAAGAAGATTTAGCCAAAATTGAAGCCTGGGAAAGGAAGAATAGCGAAGCCAAGCACATAATTTTAAGTGCACTTCGCGATGAGCATCTATCCTTAATAAACATTGAGGATGATGCATCCCAGATTTTAAAAGACATTGAGCGGATTTATGGAGCATCTACACAGAACTCCTACAGGCATTTGCTAGATAAATTGCTCAAGTTAAAGATGAACTCCAGAGAGCAGTTCACAGAGCATGTTAAGAGTTTTTCAGAGATTGTGCAAAGAATTGCTCTCACTCCTGAAGCTCTTAATGAAGTGACTAAGGTGACTTTCTTGCTAGCATCGCTAGGACCAGCATTTTCTTCATTTAGAAGCCTAATGGATCACACAAAAGATCTGACTTTTAATGAATTAATCAGCCACTTAAGAGAGGAATGCAGAGAAAGCTTGGATTCTCAAGAACGCAACTCTAGGAGAAGTGACTGTAATTATGCTTCAAAGCAATTTAAAAAGGCCAAAGAAATAACTTGTTTTAACTGCCAGAGGAGAGGTCACATGGCAAAGGACTGTAAATCTCCTAAAGTGAACAAACCCCGCCCCTTTAAGCCAGAAGGGGACAAAAGGGGGAAGCATGAGTGCAACATGCTGCTGCAAGAAAGGAGCTTAGCTGTCCAGAATTATGAAAATGTGCATAATAAGTGGTATTTAGATTCTGGAGCGAGCTCCCATTTTTGTTTTAATGAAAAGTACTTTGATGAACTAAATGATGAAGAATCTGAAATTCAGATACCAGATGGCCGCATTTTGAAGTCGAAAGGTGCAGGTTCTGTGCATTTGGAATTCAATGTAGACAATGAACCATTTAGAACCAGAGTGTCTAATGTTCTGTTTGTACCAGAATTGAACTGCAACTTACTTAGTGTATCCACATTTGAAAAGAAAGGTTTCAAGGTCACATTTGAAAATGGACAATGCAATGTAACCAAGCATGGTGAAGTGTATATCCAAGGAAAGCTAATCAATAATGTTTATGAGGTTGATCTTTCAGAAAGCCAGTCTGCAAAGGTTGACACAAGGAAGACTGTCATTGACTGTTCCAAAGAGTCAGAATGGACTCAAGAACTTATACACTTTCCTTCTGTAACCCCACAAAGTACTAATCTGCCTTCTAGTGTCATAGCGCCCCCTACAGGTGATGCACCAGAAGACGCAGAGGACCAGAATCCTGGCGGCTCCAGAGACGAAGAGGATCCAGAAGGGGACATGCCAGCGTTGGAGGATGATGAAGAAGCTGATGCGGTTCAGGAACCAGAACCAGAGGTCAGACGCTCATCCAGAACCAACAGAGGTGTTCCACCGGTAAGGTTGTCCTACCTTGCAGGGTCGGCGTCACCACAGGAACCTTCCACATGGGAAGAGATTCAGCGGATGCCAACTGCAGAAGCTAGTCTCTGGAAGAAGGCCGCGCAGGAGGAGATGGATGCACTGCATCAAAACAAGACTTGGACCCTCACAGAACTACCTCCGGGTAAGAAAGCCATTGGCTGCAAGTGGGTTTTCAAGGTTAAGAAGGGGTCAGAAGGGGAAGTGCAACGCTACAAAGCAAGGCTAGTAGCACAAGGATTTTCGCAGAAATATGGTGAAGATTATGATGAAACGTTTGCACCAACTGTAAGATACAGTAGCGTAAGAATGCTTTTGAGCATAGCAGCCTCTAAGCAAATGGACGTGCGTCACATCGATATTTCGACTGCGTTTTTGCATGGCGAGATTACAGAACAGATTTATATGAAACAGCCTAAGGGTTTTATAAAACCGAATGAGGCTCATCTAGTCTGCAAATTAGAAAAAGGACTTTATGGATTAAGGCAGGCTGCTAGAGCTTGGAATCAGAAATTGCACAGTATGCTGGTGCAACTTGGATACAAGCAAGGAAACGCTGACAAGTGCTTGTACAGTAAGTCAAGTAATGGACAATTTTCTTATATATTGGCTTTCGTTGATGACTTGATTATCGCAACATCTAATAACAGAGACTATGTGCAAATTGTGAAACACCTCAGCAAAGAGGTGGGAGTCAAAGAACTAGGAGACGTCAAGTACTACCTAGGAATCCAAGTGGAAAGAGAAGAAGACGGATCATTTCTTCTCAGCCAGCGGCAGAAAATAAATGAACTGATTGAATGCATGCAGTTGCAAGATGCAAACACAGTTGCAACGCCCATGGCCACAGACTTCCTGAAGAATCAGCAGGATTCGAAGCTGTTGCCAGATAACAGTGAATATAGGTCGGTAATTGGTAAACTTTTGTATTTAGTTACCACATGTAGACCTGACATAGCCAATGCAGTGGGGATTCTTAGCAGGAAAGTGAGTTCTCCCACTGAGCATGATTGGGCTGGTGTGAAGAGGGTGGTGCGTTATCTGAAGGGTACGGTGAACTGTAAATTAAGGTTGCCAGCTGTCAGTGACCCTAAGTTGGTGGGGTACACTGATGCAGATTGGGCTGGGGATAATGCTGATTATAAATCAACAAGTGGTCATGTTTTTATGTTTGGGGATGGACCTGTTGTGTGGGGCAGTTATAAACAGAACTGTGTAGCATTATCTTCCACAGAAGCTGAATATATTTCTGCATCAGAAGCGTGCCGAGAGATTGCCTGGCTCGATGAACTCATCAAGGACTTTGGTTTGGTGAGAAAGCAAGCTGTCAGTTTGCTGGAGGACAATCAGAGTTGCATAAAACTGACTCAGAGTGAAAAGTTCCTTGCCAGGACAAAACATATAGGTGTGAGGTACCATTATATACGTCAGGCAGTCCAGGATGGACTTGTGGAACTGTCGTACTGCTGCACCAATGAGATGGCTGCGGACATCCTGACGAAGCCCCTCCCAAGAGAGAGTTTCCAGAATCTACGTGTCAAGCTGGGACTCTGGGTGGTTGAATAAAGTTGTATATGTTTGTATGTTGTGTTCGTCTGAGAAGGGGTTTGTGGGATGTAAGCACAGAGCAGCCAAACACAACACTCCTAGAGAGGACATGAAGGTAACTCAGTCCTCCAGGCTTAACTTCCTGTTTACCTGGACTGAGTTACAGGAACCAGAAGTAGGTGTGGTCTTACCTGGGAACAACATCCCAAAGATCACTCTCCATTTTGCCTCATCTCTTGAAGAAGCAGGATGCTCTCTCAGCCTGCAGCTGAGAGAAGCAGAAGTGAAGCTTCTTTCCTCATGGAATCAGCTTCACCACATGTAAATACATTTATCTAAGTTTGTCTGCCTCCTTGAAGCATGTACTGTAACTCATGGATGTCTGTAAGTAAACTCCTTTTATATCTTATAATCAGTATTGTGTCTTTCTACTTTTAAGAGGGAACAAGGGGAATATACCAGGAATATAGCTGGCTTATGCAAGCCTATGCAAACGTTTTTCTGCTGTGTTTTAAAAGGGAATGTAAACTCTGCTAAGTTTGGAGCTTGCTCACACAAGCTGGGATTGAGATATATAAATAATATATACTCATCCACACTCCTAAACATTCCCACAAAACTTACTAGGCCATCTTCACCGCTTCCTTCCAGTTCAGAACTTCTTGCCCTGCTCCTGATCTCTTCACTGGATCCTCCCTTTTTAAGGAGTCAGCAGGAGAATATTGTTAGAAGCTTGCACACCAATCCTTGGAATGCAGTCACTGGAGACTTCTGGCATTTTATGGCATTGGCATTTATTTACAAGTATGCAGGCTGAGCATTAGGTGAGGGTTCCCAGCATTACTACCCCAACTATAATGCTTCCCCATCAGATGTGGTGTGTGTGTGTGTGTGTGTGTGTGTGTGGAGAACGTGAGCCCAAAATGTGCTTTTAGAGCTTCAACGAAGCCCTTGCACTTCAGCCAAACCCTTCTCAGCCTGATTCTTGCTGCATCTCCAGTCTGCGTCATTTGTTCACCCAGACTCAAGCAGTACACTACACAGCTGGGAAAGGGGGAAAGGTAAGCCCTCACCCCAAATTGCAGCCCAGCTAGACAGGAATTTCAATAACTTTGTCCCTCTGCCTCCTCCTCCTCCAGGTCTGTTGTAGCAAGCAACATTCAAGAGATGGAGTTCTCATCAACTCCATCTTGAGAACACATTCGCCTTGCATTTCTTCCTGTCAGCAGCTTAGCAATAGCAGAAGAAACAACCCTGTTCATTTCCACAGAAAAGCTGAATGAAATTCTTACGGCTCCCAAGCAATTCAGATCAGCTTGTCTTATTTGTTCATTAGATACAATCTGGTACAAAGTTAATCAAAAACAGGATGAGAGTTTTCAGGATATTCTGTTGCAAGGGGCACATTGTATCTGAATCCCAAAAAAGTCTGAGAGCACTAGAAAAGGGTTTCGCAGAGATCCAAGACTAAGATGGTTAGGTCAAAATCTTGACTTAGCAAGGGGGCTTGTTGGTAGGGTTCCCCATCTTTTAAATCAAACCCTGCAGCTGTGTATTTAACTATTCGGCAAACATTATGTGATAATGCTAATAAGCTTCACTTATGGATTTCTGCAGACCAAGCTGCTGTTTTATTCTTATTTAGCAATTACATTAGGAGCTAAATGTTATCCCTGGGAAGGGCCCATAGCTCAGTCATAGAGCAATTGCTTTGCATGAGGTTCAGTCCCCGCTTCTCCAGCTGGGCTGGTCAGTATAGACAACAGGGTGTAAACAAACCTGGGATGCACCATCCTATGTTCCTAAATCAAGGTGCTTGTGCTGGCCCCAGGGGTTTGTCCGTGAAGCGAGGTCCAAGTCCAGTCCTGGGTCTAGGGGTCCAAAGGAGCTCAGTCCAGTGGGGAGCGAGGCAGGGAGCAGGTCAAGGTCCAAGGCAGGTGCAGGCACAAGGTTGCAGGTCGAGCATACATTTGCAACTAAGTTGCTCACACAACTTGGGCTGGGTCTGGCTGGCTTTTATCTGGCCCTATGCTTAGGGTGGCCCCGATCCTCCGGAGACTCGCCTCTCCTCCGGGCCTGGAGGCGAGCACTCCTCCTGTAAGCACTTAGCTCTCTTCGCCTCTCTGTCCTGAGCCTCTGCAGCTCAGGAGAGGCTGGTGGGTTACTGGACCCAGGGGCTGCCTCAGCTTCCTCTGAAGAGGCTGGGAGTGGAGCACCTGCAGGCAATGGGTCCTCCCTCCCATCAGGAGCCAGAGCAGACTCTGCTAATGCCTGCACCTGGGGATCCAGCACAGGTGGGGATCCTTCAGGCTCAAGCCCTGGCCCTGGCTCAGCTGGTTCTGGAGGCGGGGAATCCTTTGCAGGCTGGGATCCCTCAGGTTCAGCATCAGAGCCTGACTCCCAGGCCATCACAGTGCTTTTCAAAACACCACTGCAAATATTAAATGAAAAATTGGCAATGCCACACCCTAGCCTTGGGAATTCACTGCCTCTTTCCAACCTTCCCCTTCATTTGTATTTAGAATATTGGCAACAATATTGTTCAAGATGATTGCTGCTTCCTTCCTATAAGGATAATAACCCCATAATAACTTGCTAATGTGCTGTGTACTTCAGAATAATTGGACAGACAATAGCTAAACAGTCAATTGTGAAAATATTTCTTGCTCCCCAGGGTTGCCAACTAATAAGAAATGGTCTGCTTGCATACCTTTAATGTTATGTGCAGAAACCAGCAGGAAAAACATTTCATGATACACATTTATCACCCGCTAATACCTGCTGATAATGCTGCTGCTGGCTGTGGCGCAGTTACAGGGGTTGAGTAACATTTGGCTAGCCAACTTTTTTGCACAAGCATTTCAAAGGAACTCTTATGGGGTAAAATTCTTGAAGGTTCAAGAACTCCATGGATGACGGAATCTCCCGTCATGTGCTTTTAACCAATTTCTTTGGAATGTATTTCCACATGTTAAAGCGTGGTATTTCCTGTGCTCCGAAGGATGGTCATCAGCAACGCTGGGCATATATTAGTATATTAGGCATATTCTAAAGAAGTGTACTCTGTAAATACACATGTTTGACAAATCTATGTCAAAAATTACCGGTAATCTGACGAAAAGGTTGTAAAAGATAGCGAATATGGAATGAAACCAGAAAGTCTTGAAATTTTTATGTCCATAATTGCATCATCTGTTCCCAAATAAGCTATTAACTATTTCCTTGCTAATCCTGCATAAGATTTTCTAAAGGGTAGGTTTCTGGTCTCTTTAGTTCCACAGCAAAACAATAAAACACGTACGTATTGCAGATTCAGCCATGAGGTCAGACTTCATGAAGTATTTGTGTGTCATCCTGCCTGCCTGCCGCTTTGCATTTACTGGCTGCTACAGCCAAATGGTGGCCAAGGAAGAGAGAGACAAACCAATCTGCATGATGCAAATACTACACTGTGGCTTGCAATCAGCATCAGGGCGGTTGACATCATTGGCACTGAGATTAAGGCACACAGGGAGTTTGCTCATAATATCCGAAGAAATTAAAAATAAAACATTTGAAAGGTCACAAAATAGGGCATGCATGGTCTGCTGTGGGGAGGATGGCTCTTTTGGTCCTCCCTAATGATGTTGGAGGGACCCAGGTGGCACTGTGGATTAAACCACAGAGTCTAGGGCTTGCCGATCAGAAGGTCGGCGGTTCGAATCCCTGCGACGGGTGAGCTCCTGTTGTTCAGTCCTAGCTCCTGCCCACCTAGCAGTTCGAAAGCACGTCAAAGTGCAAGTAGATAAATAGGGACCGCTCCAGCGGGAAGGTAAACGGCATTTCCATGCGCTGCTCTGGTTAGCCAGAAGCGACTTTGTCATGCTGGTCACATGACCCGGAAGCTGTCTGCGGACAAACGCCGGCTCCCTTGGCCTATAGAGTGAGATGAGCGCCGCAACCCCAGAGTCGGACACGACTGGACCTGATGGTCAGGGGTCCCTTTACCTTTACCTTTAATGATATTGGAGCCTATGCATGGCAGCATTTCATATGGCAATTACAATGGATGTGTGATCAGTGATGAAGAATCATATTTTGTCAGGGACAAAAGGCTGCAGTTTGAGCATTATAAAAATGCAATATCCCTACAAGGTATTGTTACCTTGAATCCACTTCAATAAACAAATAACACTGCTTTATTTATTGTACTTAAAACAACAGTCCTGTTTTGTAGGGTGTTGGACTAATGACCCTTGGTCCCTTCCAAACACTACAATTCTATGAGTCTATGAAAGGACCTAAACGAAGTGCAAGGGCAGATTTACACAGCAGTTTCAAAACAATCTGATTATAGTTTGATCATAAGTCACCTTTGAGCCCATTGCTACCTACACACAGTTACAAAAGCCCTACATAGAAAATGGTTATGATTGTCCAAACGGTGAGGGTAGGACTAGGCACTGAAAGTGCAGGAACAAGCAATAGTAATTCAAAGAGGTCAAAGCACTGCTGGGTAACTCACAGTTCCAAACCATACATAGAATGATCGTGTATAGGTATTTTTTTGCTAATGTCAGAAGCCTCCAAGCCAAAGTGAGTGAGCTGAAATGCTTGCTCCTAAAGGAGGGCATAGATAGAATGGTAATCTGATGGAATGGAGAGAACCAGCTAGATTTCTGGATACAAAAGCTATAGGAGGACAGGGAAGGGGTTACTGTTGCATTGAAAACAGTGCAAAGTCATTAAAATGACTGGCTTATCAAACTGTTTTAAACAGCTGCATAGGCCTGTCGGCATCATTAAAAAAAAAATTCAAGAGATGTGTGATAGGCAAAAGCAAAGAGGCCTGCCAAATCTCTGCTGGAAGAATGTTCCCCAAGCATGGAACCATTGACACTAAATACCTGGCTTCCAGTTTTGAGTCTCTGTGACATGAGGGACAATAGTGGTGGGAAGAGAAGAAGCTCTAGGCCTTATTAAAAATGGCAGGCCACTGGGTCTGAATGACACCCGCTGGGTAGTTCTTAAAGAACTCAAATGTGAAATTGCTAACAAAAATATATACTGTAACTTGTTTCTCCATGCCTGAAGAATGGCAAGTAGTCTGTGGTTAGGGCAACGCCTTAGGGCGGCCAACTAAAATGTCACAAAGTACAAGCTTTTAGGTTCTCAAGGACACTTCACTGGGTCAGATGGTAAACAAAACAGGGATGGGGAAAGCTGGCTGATGGTGAAGCCGGGGAGGCTGCACCTAGTTCCAGTCTGAAGCTAGAATGTGGCAGGAGGTCGGAAATGATTAACTGAGCTTCTGTTAGGTGCTGTGCAGATTTCGTCACAATGCTGGGGAAGAACTTGGAACATACAAGGTATTATTGCCTGATAGCCATGATAATAATGTGAACAATTTTTCCATATACATTGGTGCCAAGTAAAATGAAATGTGTGCATATAAATGCATATACCTGTACATTCAATGAAATGTGTGTCCCATTGAAAGGTACACCAGGGGGCCAATCTGTGTTCTTTGATTTAAGGGCTAAAGGGAGGCCCAGCTCTTGCCTCGCTCAATAGGTAAACTTTTCTCTCAGTCAGGTGGAAGATGGAACACTATTGTGACTTCCCCTCCAGCTGTGTCTTCCAACCTATGTCATTTTACCCAGGAACCTGGTGCAGTTAGACCATGGGAACTGGGTACATGAACTAAGTGGTTTGTTATTTGTGGTGCAGCAGCTGCTAGGCCAATGCATTTCCCACCACCAGCCTTGATAGCTTCCTGTTTCCCATCCTGTCTCGCTCAGTGTTTCCCACCAAACTTCTGCATAGCCAAAGTCCACATAAAAGTAGGGAAGGAAGAGAGAGGGATACAAATTATCTGAACTAGCAATCTTCCATCTAATGATGAAGCTGCAGTTCTTGGGCCACATCCCTAGAAAACAGATCCACAAAAGCCAGGGGGCCTATTTTGGAATATGTGGTTTGAGGGTCAACAGGATTCTTCCTCGAAGTTCCTGAAGTCAGAGGGAGTTCTCCTTCATCAATGTGAATTTGGAAAGTATAAGCTGCAGAGCCCAAGCCCATGTACTCACAGAATTGTCACACAAGTGCTCTTCCCACTTGAAGGGGCTTGGATCTCTCCACTTCCATACAGTTTTGTGTATTATGGCATAAAACTATATCTCTCTGCTGTGCTTCAGGTACAGGTAGCTCTGTCCTACTGCAAGGTAGAGGACCATAGAGGACTTATTTAGAATGGTATGTACCAGGGAAGTTCTTCTGGACAGTGGGTCTTTTCAAACACAATATACCTCTCTTTGTGGAGCAGCAGCACACAGGGCACTTAACCATGGGGTAGCGATGGTGCAGTTTGCAGGGTCTGCACAGAGTTCTTTAACTATCAAAAGTATTTGCATTGGCAAAACACAGAGAGAATAAGGCATTAGCAAACAAGCAACTCAGTAAAGAAAAGTTAAAAATGCTTCTAGCTGCTTTTCATCAGGAAATTGATGCAGGCCCCTGATTTGGATCAGTGTGCTTTCAGCACACTTAAAACAACAACAACCCATAGTGTAAGGCCCTGAGCTGACAGTGCAAGACTCAGAGCAACAATATATGTTTCTTAATATCTAATGGAGCTCATCACCACTTATTCATTGCAAATGAGTATTTAGGGTGGTCAGGGTTCCTGCACCTTTAGTTGTGTAGAACAGGGGATTTCAGAAGCTCCATAGAAAATCCCTCTTCTGTGCCACTATTAAAGATGTAGGAGCCCTGACATCTTTGTTTCCCACGCTAGGAACACAGGTGACTCTCAGCATACACTGTGGATATATTCTGAGGACCGTGTGTAAAGCCAAAATCGCATATAGTCAAAACACATTTGGTTCAATGGTGGCTGGGGTTGCCAAAATAATTTCTTTCCTTGATCCCTGCCTCCTTTTCACCCCATTTTATTTTAATTTATTTTTACTAAGTGTGTAAAGCTGAATGCGCACAAGTTAAATGCATGTAAGTTGAGAGTTGCCTGTATTGGATCGCCATGGTGTGAAAAGCAGAGGAAGGTGTGCAACTGAGGATACATTGCTGCAGGGGTGCTCAGAACTTTTGCTTTCCAGAGTAATGGAGTTTTCTTTAACAATGAACCGTCACTCTACTAAGGAAGTGGGGATGTCCTGTATAGCAATGCTTCCTATAGTGTGCACTTGGAACAGAAGCAAAGCAAATACCTTGAAATTACTCTGGGAGTAGATTGGATGTAATTACCCAAGGACAGAAAACATGTATGTGACATCTGAAACATTTTTAACCAAATATAAGAGATGGACTTGGCTTAATTTTGGTGTTGTGTTCTTCACTTCCCAACAGGTCCCAAAGGTTCATTTCTGTCCATGCCCACAGACAGCTTAGTGGCTTTACTGAGTCTTGTCTAAACCAGGGGATGCGATAGTGTGGTGGCTACACAGTGAGCCACTTACCTTTGTCCCAGAATGACTTTAGGTCATTATGACACATGTCGGGGCAGCTTTCTCAGAGATTGGGCTACTTGGTCAGTAAAGTGACATAGATTCCCTATGTTTAGGGAGGCAAAGTGTTGTGTTTGGCTTGTTGTGAGGTTATATTGCTTGTTATGTGCAAGGATTTGGATAGACCTTGGGGGTTTCAAATTTAGCAACACTAGTTATTTGTTCCAGAGAATACATGTTATGCAATCATCATGACCATCCTTAAAAATATAAAATAAAATTCAGTGCCTCCAATTAGAGAGAAGAAACACTACCATGTGATACTTTGGGCATCAAATGTGGAATGATCATAGTGAAAGTTGGGTTGCTACAGAGAGCACATGCTTTGTGCCTGTCATGAAGCCATTAGGTTAACAGCACTGCCATGCTTGAAAAGGTTACACCTGTTGAATTTCCACTTACAAATTATCACCAAGGCAGAGGACAGTAATTGTTTGTAGGTCAGTTTCCAAATGCGCACATATTCAGGCTGGATTGGTATCTCCAAGTTCCAGCTAGAGGGTTCAGTCCAGTAAAGTTAGAACAGACCTAGCATGGAAGCTGGAAAATCCAGGAGACAACATGGCAAGCCACCAAATGAGCCAGGGTTGGGGCAGATCTCCACCATACATTGAAAGTACTTTCAACACACATTTTAAAACACATGATTCTGCTGAAAAGAATTCTGAGAATGGTAGTTTCTACCTTACATAGCTACAGCTCCCATCATCCTTAACAGCATTCCCTTAACTGGCAATGAATGGGTGCCTTACATGGGTGGTGTGGAGCTGTCCACGGTCTCAAAGGCCAGAGCTCAGCCAAGGTCTGCAGAAAGATAGTCCTAGAGAAGGCAGGCAGACAAGAGATTAAAGGAAGGCAGCCTAGGCACAAAGACATATTTGAATAGGTCTTTAGCACAGTTATAAAGTTGGAAGTGCAAACCTGCCAAATTGGTGCTCATGTGTACATGAAAGAGAGAGAATGGTTGACTGAATTACCTCCCAGCAGTGTTGCAGTACCACCATGGACAGACAGAGATGGGAGTCATGTAAGAATGGGAAGGGGAACCTGTTGTTGGACTTCAACTCCCATCAGCCCCAGCTAGTATAGCCAGTGGTCAGTGATGGTGGGAGTTAGAGTACAACAACATCTGGAGGTGTAAGTGTTCCCACCCCTGACCTAAGAGAACCCCAGTTGAGGCCAGCGTCTCTTGGTCGAGATTTTTAGAGTGGAATCCCAAAGGAATGTGACTCACAGCTGGGTCAAAAAGACTAATAATGAATTGGCTTGAAACGAACACGTGGAAATGATGAAATTCTCAATGGACAGTACCAGCAGCATCTTCACAGCCAAGAAACAAGTCAATCCATGGAATTTATAGCTTGTGACTACCCTGAATTTCTCGAGTGTGTGACATTCATACAATGTTGAAGAGTGTGGACACGGCTTATCCTAATGACTAATTCACAACTTCCACTGACCTCATTTTAAAAACAAAGCAAAGCAAAGCAAGCAGCTCCCACACACATCTATTACAAAAGTTTAAAATCACCAACGGGCTGAAACAAGTCAAGGGATTTTTTTTACAGAAGACCTAAAAAAGGATTGTTCTTAGCTACTGGACAGGTCTCCTGACTAAGAAGGAAATCTTCCCTCCAGAGAGCATCCCCCAGTCTGGCATCTTTCAGATGTTTTGGACTACAGCTCTTATCAGCCACAGCCAGCACATCCATACTGACTGAGACTGATGTAGCCCAAAGCATATGGAGGGCACCAGAATGAGGAAAGCTGCCTCAGAAGATTATAATTATTTAATTGCACAACAATTGCATAATTATTATCCTGTCATAGAGAGAAGCTGCTCCCACAATCTTGTCTTCCTGTATTTCCCAACTGCTCAGACAAGATTTTGTTCCTGGTTCAGAAGTGGGTGCCGTGCGATTACGGCTGTGCACAGTGTGGCTGTGCCAAGTTCATGGGTGCCAACAGACTGGTGCTTGTGATGACAAAACGGCACCTCTCCCCTCGATGCCAATGCCAGTTTTATGAACTTTTCAACAATGGATGTTTCAGCTTTACATCTTCAATAGAAGCTGTAGACGAGGCACCATTGCACCGTCCCATGAGGAGTGTGCATGCACCCTTTTGAAAGAAAACAAACTTAGGGCAGATCCACACCACACATTCAAAGCACATTTGACACGCATTGAAAGCACATGCCTTCCCAGAATGAACGCGCTTGAAATGTATGGTAGTTTCCCCAACACAGAGCTACAAACTATCACCTATAAAGCTTTAGGCAGCTCAGGACCCTAATACTTCAAGGACCTCCTCTCCACCTATGAACCGGACTCTGCAGTTGCAATTGAGGCCCTTCTCCACCTGTTTTCTCCATGAGAGGTCCAGAGGGTGGCAACAAGAGAAAGGGTCTTTTCAATGATGCCTCCCTGCTCTCCTCAGAGAGGCTCACCTGGCACCATCATTATATATCTTAGGTGCCAGGCTTTTGACTTTTAATTCTCTGTGACCTCCTTCAGTGGGTGGGATCTTTTAATTCTGCCTTTTAAAAACATGGATGTTTTTTAGATTTTTCTGTGCTTTGTTTTATCCTGGTTTTCATGAGTGTTATTTATTTACTGTTGTAAGTCACTTTGGGTTACATTGGGTTTTTTAAAAAGAAACTAATAAGTTTAATAAGCAACAACAAAAAATTAAAATAATAGTGCAGAAAAAACCAGGGAATGCCCTCTCGAGCACAATGCCCAGAAAAGGAAGGTTAGTGACTTGACAATAGCTGGGAATTCAATCAGCTTCTCCTTATGCAAGTGTGAGGCTTTCCATTGCACGGAGTTTGGAACTGTAATTATAGCTTTCAGATAAGCAGTGGCCAAACATGAATGGTGATCTGCTTTTAGCTTACAGTAAGCGTTTCCTGCTTCCGTGCATGTTTTCCCCTGTTTAAAACATGCATACATGGCAAACTGGCAATCAGCACATGTGCACTGTTAGAGATTTGGGGTAAACCCTAGAAATTAATAAATGCTGGGTATTTGGGGTTCTTTGTGATATGAAGGGAGAATATAAGCTGCAAGGGGATTCCTGGGCTGCCTTAAACAAACCCGTCTGAAGAGCAGGGCTGTTAGCATTACAACAGAGAGCCATCCAGGGCTGTCAACAACTCCTTGTCCCAGGTGTGACTGGAGATTTGGAAGGTGGCAAGAGTAACTGCTCTGGGAAGAACAAAGAGGAAGAAAGGGGGAGATCCATCTTGGCAAGGGTGAAGGAGGGACTGCCTGCAATGCTCTGGGCCATGCTGTCAGATCCGGATCCCCCTCCATACAGACTGAGGGTGCAAATAGGCAAATACACCCTATTTATCAAAGCACGACAGCCTCCACCGTGTCTTCTGTTCTCTGAAGGCACACAGACCCTGTGTGAGCGCCTGAGACCCATGCGCTCTTGCCACAGCTTAGCAGAGAGAGGGACAGGCACCTGACTTTTGTAACAGCGCGCGCGCGCACACACACACACACACACACACACCCTGTCTAGCTTTCCCCATGGATCAAAGTTTATTTTGACTACATTTTTTCATATAACCTGGGAAGGTCTTAGTTTTCATGCAAAAATATTAATCCTAGCTGCTGCTGCAAATAATGCAGAATTCATTCCAGCCACAGCATTCTTGTATTCCTGCCAAGCCCCATGTTAAAGGCTGGGGCTTTCCATCGAGTCAAACACACAATTCATGTCCTGCCACTGTTTATTCAAATGCTGCAGTTGCAACCTCAAAGTCTGTGCGATGGCAGGACTCCCAGCGACCTAACAGTAAGCTAATTGGATCCTCAGCTTCATCCCATTTTTCTTTACCACACCCACAGGCATCACTATTCACATCTCATCTACTTTTATTAGGCATTATAGCTTTTATTGGCTATGTGGTAGTCAAAGAGCATAAGAAATAAAGCATGGAGTAAATCAATTACTTTTACTGGATTGCCTCCATGCGGGATTTCAAGTTCCACAAAATTCTTTATCATACAGCTTGTTGCAGTGACGCAGCAACAACGTTTAGGCCAATAAAAGCTATTTCTTTCCCTGCTTTAGTTCCTACAGCCTTCCTATTCCTGGCACTGCAAAGCCAGCTAAACTTGAAGCAGAGGTTGGATGGCCATCCGTCATGTACGAACTAGTTGAAATTCCTGCATTGACCCTCAGGGTCCCTTCAAACTCTAAAATTCTATGATTACAGGCCTTGGTTCAGCATCTTGGACAGCCCCATGCAAAGGAATTTAAGAAACAATGGTTTTCTGGTATGGAGATGATAAGGAAAACTTCTCTTGCTTAATTTCTATATGGTCAGTTGCTGTTAAAGACACAAATTGTATCCATGCCAACACTTTCCTCAGTTTTGTTCCACTTTGTTTTTATTCGCTCGCTGTCCCAGAAATCTGAAGAAGTATCTGAAGAAGTGTGCATGCACACGAAAGCTCATACCAAGAACAAACTCAGTTGGTCTCTAAGGTGCTACTGGAAAGAATTTCCTATTTTGTTTGTCCCAGAAATGACATTCCCACATTCCACCCCCTACTCAAGTATTTTCTCCTCCTGGAATTGGAAGCCCAAAGGGTGGCTGTTCTTAAAAAAACACCGAATTTACACCACACACTTTGAATATCTTTACACATTGTCCCTCATGCTGCTTCCAGACTTTTGCTTGTTTTATGGGTGGGATTCAACCCACAAATCACAGTCTCCTTCACTATCACTGAGATATTCTCCTTCCTCAAGCATTTCCGGCATAACAATCACCTGTAAACTCCTCAAAAATTATTTTATGTTGCATATACTGTACACTATACATTCAAAGCGCATTCAAAGCACATTTACCCCCTCAAGAAATTCTGGACACTGTATTTTATCACGCACAGTGTTAAAATTCCCAGAAATATTTAACAAGCAACACTTCCCAGAATTCTTTGTGGCTGGGAAATGTACCTCAGCAGGCCTGGCCTAATATATTCTGATGCCTGAGGCAAAGGACAAGATAGTGCCACCACTCTTTTCCGATACAGAAGCTGACTGGAGTGGCAGCTGAATCTTACTTCCAAGGCTAGGGATTGGACAGCATCCTACACTGCAGCTGAGGTAGCAGGCAGTCTTAGAGGATGCAGAACAGGCTGCATGGCACACCTAGCTTTGCTTTCAGCACCTTGCTGCCAGTCCATGCCCTCCAGCATCTGGCGCCTGAGACGGCTGCCTCTGTCTACCCAAGGGTCAGCAGTATAGCTCAGTAAGCTGAACCAGCCTTGAGGTGACTTCTACACCTTCCCAACCCCCTCTGTACATCTTCCCCTTTTGTCGGTTTTCTGGGTCCCTTCAGGCCAGTTTAACCTCAGCCCTACTAACAATATTATGATATAGAACAGAGGCAGCTGGAAAGAGACTGTGCCAGCAGCATGTTGATAAACATTGCTTCTGTAAATAAAGTAATCCATCATAGAAGGAAATTAAAAGTTCTCCGTATAAACAGATAAGAAAAGAGGACACTTGGTGGTCTGTAGCAAAAGCAGCTTCTGTGGGTTGTCCCCAGGCAAGCACAGTTTGCTGAGAGAAACATCAGTGGGCACATTTTTCAGGGATATAGGATGGGCTATAATTTGCGGAAACCAAATTTGACATAAGAATTGAATTAAAAAGAAAAAAGAACATATGCTCTGTTTCGGAGGACGTATCTGCGCACAGTTTTACTTTAAAAAGAAGATGTTGAAATGTGACTGTTCAGTAAATCTGATCCTTTCGCAAGTCCCAAAGAAAATGTTCAGAAGCAGTAGTGATTTCTCTGATAGAGTTGCCAACATCCACCCCCCCCCCGAACAGAGGCTCTTTATTGGCAAAGAAAAATCAACAGGAGCAGTTACAATATTCAGGGACGCACACAGGGAGAAGGAAGCTGTCCCCAAGCTGAATTTCTGTTTCTGGTGTGATTGTCAAGGCACAGGGCTACTGATGGAGACAGAAAAGTAATATCCTTCTGTATGAAGCGGGGATGCAGAGACAGGCAGGGCGTGCATGAATGGTGCAACCCATATGTGTGGAAGAAACACTTCTGGTGCTCTTTCTGACCTCTAGAGTTGTCAACCCCCCTCTCCCCCACCCCCACCCCACAAATAGGGCTTCCCTGCTTTTAATGGCTTCTTGACATTGCGCAGAGGAAACTCGCCCCACTCACTGCATCTCCTTGACAGGGAAAACTCCCGTTATTAAATTGCACAGCAGGAAGCTGTTAGAGATAGGAGCCCCGCCAGAAGAAAAGTTGGCAAATCTCTCTGCACCTCTTACTTAGCACAGAAGTAATGCTGAGAGTATGTAGATGGGAAAATACCTCTTTTCTTTCCCCGACTCAAATTTGAGGACACTTCCTACATTTTTGGCTCTGCCTGAAGCAGTGAGATAAAACGGAGCAGTTGGCAACTAAGCAGTGGGCTGGATCAAGTTCAGAGGAGTCTTTCTGCTTCCTATATATATGCTGCAAGATGTTGCAATAGATATTTCCTAGTTTTTATGCAAGCAGGGTAGCCACAGGGCTCCCGAGTCTTCAAAAGCCACATCACAGTCAGACGTGTAACTGGTGCAGCTTTCTTCATCGTGATATTTCCATTTTGTCACCCCTAGAATTTCTGCCCACACAGGTGTAAAAGTCAAAGACTTAGGGGATGGGGAGAGCTGGCTTAAAGAGACCTGCACCATACATTTAAAGCACTGGGCTTTCCCCAAAGAATCCTGGGATTCCCCAAAGAATCCTGGGAACTGTAGTTTGCCAAGGGTGCTGAGAATTGTAGCTCTGTGAAGGGTAAACTACAATGCCCAGGATGCTTTGGGGGAAGCCTTGTGCTTTAAATGTATGGTACAGATGTGACATTGGAACAGGTGTAGGAGATTTTGGAAGTTTTTAAGCAAGATAATTTACAAATCTAATCACAATCAAATAGTTGTACAGTAGATGGAGACATTTCACTTTCTTGCCCTCCCCCTGCTGACAAACCTGCACACCAAAAGGTCTCACGGTTGCTTCACACTGATGACATCTCTACTTCTTCAGGCAGCAGATGGAGGACTCTCAGGAGCTGTGAAACGACACAACAACAAATGTCATTAGACAATGTTGCTACCCTCCCACTTTCTGCTTCCTTCTGTTCCCCCATGAAAATAGCAGGAAAGAATGGTATGCCTCATATTTTGTCCCTCACTCCCATGTTTTTCTAGGTTAAAGAGGTTGCAGATTGATATTATTATTATTATTATTATTATTATTATTATTATTATTATTATTTTGGGGGAGATCAAATAACACAAAAATGAGCCTTGCTTTTTCTGGGCAGGCCCAAGGTGGATGGCACTTAATCAGGCTGCCCCAACGCTGTGTCCCATTCAGCTGTCTTCTTCACACCCAGTTCCAGGGACAGCAGGTTTGTTGAGTTTCCCAGGGGGTCCAGAGGATGAGGAAAGGGCCTTGAATTCTTTGAAAGGGGAAATGTTCTTCAAATGTCCTTTAAAGGTGTATGTAGCTCAGTGCCTGGTGTAACTATGCGTTCTATTTCAACAAAAATTGTTTTGCACAAAGCCTGGTGTGAACTTAAAAACTGACAACCTACTTACAGCCACCACACTGCCGAATTTATGCATGAGCACCTCATTTCTGCATTATGCTTTAACCCCTTGCAAAAATGTACCCAGGATTGGGTGTCTTGAGCTGTTCTTATAAGCCAGGCTTTCCCAACAGCTGTGCTGGCTAAGACTGATGGGAGTTGAAGTCCAAAACATCTGGAGAGCATCAGGTATGGGAAGTCTGTTATGGTTCAAAGGATGTTGTATGAGCAACTGAAAAGACCATAACATATATTCTTTTTCCAAATAAAGAGGAGTAGTATTTTTTTGCTGGGTTTCCTTTATGTTCCTAATTAAACAGGGACATCTGTGTAATCGGAAACAGCTTTCATATCCCCCGTCTCCAAGAATGGATTCACTATTAAACCCTGGCTGTTTGGACATATATTCCTACTAAACTGCTCTTGGAGCAAGAACCAGTTTTTTCTTTTTCATTTGTTTATTCTCTGCTGGTTTTGCTACAATTGAGAGAATGAGCTTGCATATAGCAATGGAGAGTTTGCATTTCTAACATTTCATTCCTGTTCTACCCCCTCAACCTTCCTGCATTGCTTTTCCTACTCTTAGTTTCTAATTACTACTTTTGCCATGTTTACCTCTCCCAGTGGTGGGGCGGTTTGGGAGGCCATTGGACACCCCACCCCACCCCGTGCTCCCTTACGATCCCACTAGCCATAGGAATAATTGCTGATTGCAGGGGAGTGCAGTCTCGATTCGCAGGAAAACTCAGAGGGGAAAAGATTCCAGGATTCTCTGTGGTTAGCAAGAGAAAGGAATGCGCATTACAGATGCTGAGTTATGGTTACAGCTCATACAGCATCATTTAACAACAGGTGGAGCGGCTGCTTGGCAAAGCCGAGACTGCAAGGGTGCAAAACAGCTGTGATCCTGTCAAGTGGGGCCAGGTCACAGAACATAGATAAAAGTTAGGGAGAACAGGATGTGGGACTAGACAGGCCCTTTGGTCTGATCCAGCAAACATCCCCAGTAACGCATGATTGCACCTATTCCCCTTCACCATTTCAATTGTGACCTCAAGACAAGAACATATTATCCTTAGCAGCTGTTGTGCAACATTTGTTTGGAGAGTCTCTTGTCTCTGTTCCTTTCCGTCACGATTTCTTTGACTGGAAGTTGTGTTTGTGTGTGTGTGTGGTAAAAGTCTAATGAAAAGGAGACTCAGGTCCTGGCCAGCACATCCCAGTGGGAGTGAAGATGCATCTGAGGGTCTACCAGCAGGAAGCAAAGTGCCCGAAATCATACTGGGCTTGCTCAAATGTAATATATTCTATTTACTTCCCAGTGGGGTGAGATTTCCTTAACTCAAAACATCTGGGACAGATGCTTGCACAACCTCTTATTAGGATCATCAGTAAAAGCGCTTCTGGGAGGCAGCTTGTTTCACTGTCAAACCACAAACTTGAGATTAAATAAAAGCCCTTCAATGGGGGGTGGGGGGGTTATGGTTTATGTTTACATTCTCTTCAGGATAACTAGTCTAATATGTTATGCCACCACCTTATAAACTATTCTGAGGATTTGTTTCTTTTGAAAAAATAAGTCACAGGGAGAAAATCATGTTAGAGCTGAAATCTTTCTTCGTTAAGAATCACTTGGAATATTGCCACTGACTTCAGTAGAATGGTAGCAATAAAAATGGAATAAAATAAAGGAAAGGCTGTTTATCAAGAGTCAATTCTGTCTGTAAATGATGCGCATCTGCACATCTGCAAGCAACATGTGTTGTTTTTTTTCATTTTGACAGGTGGGGAGAGGGAGGAGCTACATTCTGCAGGCAGGATATGCTAGGAGAAAGAATTTTTGTTTCCAATGCCATGCACACATGAGCAACTGAAAACACAGTGAGGTCATCCCCTTCTCTGCTGCATTTCAAGTTGCATTTGTAAATTGCTGTACACACCAGAGAAAGGATGAGGTTATTTTCATTCAATGTGCAGTACCTGTTTGGGTTTCCCCCAATTCCTATCCATGAAACTGTTGTCTGTGCACACACTCTGCACATGTGCAACAGATGGCTAAATAGTACACATTTGGGCTTAACTGCAGCTTACGGTTTCAGATTGGATGGAAGTCGGTTTGAGAGAATACGCACCAAACAGCAGTTTTTCTCAAGAATCTACAGATTAGATATGCATTGTGGTTAACATCATGTGTACACAGCTTAACAGCTTTGAAGGAACTTTTGACATTCCTACAGAATGTTCCCAGGTGAACAGCAGTATGACATTGGAAACCTTTGAACAACCTGTCCTTGCAATCTTAGAGAAAATTACCCACAACCTACATTTGTTGCAGGGTAAAGAACAGCCACAGTCTTTTAGTGTGATATGGTGGGACTTTGTTTTTATGTACCTCTGAATCACACAGACAAGAGCATCTGCCAGAAACTGCCGGGACAATTTGGCTTGCATGATCTCCTTCTGGTCTTTATTAAGGCCCAACTCTTATTCTTGTATTTATACTTTCTTTTGTCTCTCATTGATTTGCGGTTTTCTTATACTGTATATGGTGCTAATGTTCTTGCTCTCCTGTTTCGTTACAGACAGTGGGAGAGTTTTATGTTGACTTTATGTTTTTTGGTGTGTTCTCTGTACAATTGAAAACCCATTAAAAACTTATACAAAGAACATGTACACAGCTCCAAGCACCACCAGCAGGAGTGCACTGGAGCCAGAGCAAACGGGAATGTGTACACAGCCAAAGTGTACACATAGTGCAGAATCATTGATGGCGGAGAGCACACCACCCAATGGGGTGGGTGGAGAGGTTTAGCTCTCTTACATCTGTGTTCCAGCTTGCAGCCTCTTTCCCTTGTTCCACTGATCTCAGCCTTGGGAGCCACGGAGAATCGGGCCAGCCCCTCTCTGCACAATCTCACCCTATGTCCCTTTGATAAAGAGATGAAATCTAGTGACCCACACACAATCAGCCTACACATCCATCTAACCAGTGCTCACCCTGCTTTATCAGTTGAGCTGCCCACATAACTCATGTTGCAATATTGGCGTAGCAGGTCTTCCTGGGCGGGACTGCTCTTCAGGGAACTGATGGGCATCATTGAAAACATACACCGAGCAGGGTTTGTGCTGCATCAGAACCACCAGGATGATTGTCATCTTGTATCGCTTGTTTCAGGAGCGGGGGAGGGGAGGGGAATCTGCCCCCATGACCCGTTCCTTCTGTTTTCTCCACATATGGGCTTGTAGCAGCCAGCAGTGTTGCCACACCCAAATGAAATAACTGTAAAGAGATTTGCGAAAGCCGTTCAGATGGTGGGTGGGAAATTAATCAACAGCAAACCTGTCAGGAGTAATGCGTAGTGTAAAGTGATACCGGCTCAGAAACTGGTAAAATGATGTTGGGAAGCACACAAAAAAGCAAGAAGCCCACCCTTCGGTTTGGTATTCCCTCGCTCAGTCTTTGTGATAGACTGGCCCCAGTTGGTGGACAATAGGGTCCTGTCTTGATTAATGGGCTTTGGTGTTGGTGACAATCACAAGCCCGAGGAATGTGTCACACCCACTTGTGTGAACTGGGGCTGAAAGGAACAGTTTGTGCAGTCTGAATTTGGCCAGAGAAAGAGAGAACACTTTTGAGTGTTGGAGTTGGCTGGAAAAGTTTGCCAATAGGCTTCCAGCTGGCAAAACCAGCTTTTTGGGATCTCAGGATGTTGGGGAAATCTTCTTTGGAATTAAACAGTGTGTTTCAGTGTGCCTATTTGCTTCTCGTTTATCCAACGTGCATATTTTTAAGTATTTTTCTCAAATATCTTGTATTCCTTTTCCCTTGAGAAAACCTGTTGCATAAGAGTTTTATGATAAAGCACAACGAATGTGTCAGGTTTGTATAGCGGTCTCAAGCCTTCCTCTGCTTCTTGCATACAATTTAGAGGCTGGCCATGCTAGGACATATCCCCAAATGACTAATTTGGTGCTTCCAAACTGACACTAGCAGGGTGATAGCCATGTTGAGAGCCGCCAGCATGGTGTAGTGGTTAAGAGCGGTAGACCGGGTTCACTTCCCTGCTCTTCAACATGCAGCATGCATTGCTCTTCAGTTTCAAGTTAGCATCTCTGGTAGTTATGGCAGCTTGGGCTTCTGGAAATTGCCATTCATGTTCTTCTGTAGGACCCCAAATGATAAATCATTACTACACACACCCCGTCTAAACATGGGAAGAGAGAGAACCTGTTGCTCCTCTCCTCAGATAGGAGATTCCATACCGGTAGCTGTGGATCACTAAGGTAACAAATCATTTTATGAAAGATACAAAACAGGAGCAGGGAGCCCTTTTCAGTCCGAGGGCTACGTTATTTCGTAGGAAACATCCAGGGACCACTTGCCAGTGATGGTGTGGTCAGAGGCAAAAATGGGTGCAGCAATGGATGCAATTCTTCCAATACAGTTATGATACATACTTTAAAACTACCCCCACAGACATTGGTATATGCACCATTAAAACAGCCATGAATAAAAGCCAGCAAACAACAGAGGATATAAATCACCAACGAAATGCCTGGGAGTAGACTTGAGTCTTGACCTGGTGCCAAAAAGATTCCTCTGGCACAGACATGGGATCAACACCACTACTGGAAATGAACTTATAAAATGAACAAAGCTGACATATTATTGAAGGAATTAGCTCCATAAGGAAGGAAGTGTTGCTTTTCAGCTACCGGTAGTAGGATAAGATTGCTTATTGGCACAATCCTTCATTCTCGAGGGTCACATATGTTTTGTTGCAGTTCCTAATGTTGAAGAGGGACCTCTTCTTCAGCTAAATAATAATTCCTCAGTAGCTTTCTCCTCAGGCCATTTCCCCCTAACCTTCACCCAAGCCAAACCACACACAGATGCATATGACAGTTTTCCTCCACCTCACACTTCTTTCTGCTTCTGGTTTTTAGGCTGGCTCAACTCTGGCAAGGACCAGCGGTGGAGGAAACCGCTCGGGCGCCTGGGGCAGCGAGCCCAGGGGCAGCGTGAGCCGCACATATGGGTGAGGCGAGGTGAGGGCGGGGCGAGCTGCCCATAGGGGCAGGGAGCAACGTGGGGCCTCCGGAGTCTGCCTGCCTCCTTCCACTCAGCCGCCCTACAGCAGGTGAGCCGTTTGGGCAGCACGGAGTCTGTGCACACCCAAGTCTCCCAGGAGAGACACGTGGCTTGGGCACGCTGCAGGCCCTGTGGTGAGTGCCACCCGGCATTTTGTCACCCCCCTCAGTGGTGACACCCTGGGTAGTCGGCGCACCTGCACCACTCTTCCTCTGCCCCTGGCAAGGACTGCTTGCTAAGATTATCCTTCTGGTCAGGAGTCCTCTAGTGCCAGGCTCTACAACGACTATCAGCTGATAGTAGGAATGCAGGATAAATTTGAACCAGTTCGCAAAGGCAAATCTATCAAATTCACTTTCCAAAACCATTATGTGAACCCAAACGCAGCCTTTTTGGAATTTTCACACGCCTGAATTTTGGGGTGCATTTCTCCAACCTAACAACGCTCGCAAAAATTTGTATATTGAGGGAAAGCGTGCCTAAACATGATCATGTTAGTGAAAACAACATACAAATGTGCATTTTATCAGAGGAAATTGCCTGCAAAAAATGGGCACCTTAATCAAAACTGCATGTAAAAATGTATTTATTATTAGAAAATTATTCAAAAATGCTGATGAATTCTCAAGAGATTTTTTTAATAAAAAAATTGCAAATTTATGCAGAAATGCGGAGAACTTCATTTAAGATTGAAAATCATGAAAGGCTGAGAGAATTGAAATTGGTAGATCCTTTCATCCCTAGTTGACAGTGCATCCCAAGTACCAACTATCAGCTGACTGTTAGTGCTTCAGAAGTTCTGGGTATTCCATTTGTGATTTGATTTAAGATCATGTGAGCAGAAACAGGTCACCTAAGGTCACTGTAGTATCAGGCAATTGACAAGTGAGTTAAATTGGAAGCCCTGCTGATTTGATTCAGTCCCAATAGCTCTAAAAGAATGATATGAGACTTCCGGTTTTGCCGCCACCAGCGAACGGACGCGCTCCGTGAAGCTGTAAGCTGGAGCGGTCGCCACGGAGGTTTTTACGGGCTTGTGAGGGCTGCACAGCCCCCAGAAAGGTTGGAGGGGGTGACCCTCAACCGAAGGATCCAGCGGCGCCAGGCGAGAACCCCGAATTCCCTGGCTTAACGGCGAGGGAGCGGAGGAACTCGGCGCGAGGATTAGACACCTCCCGGCGGAAAAAGCCCCGGATACCGGAGCGGCGTGAGAGCGGTAAAATTTCCAACTTTTACCACCCCCAGACCATTGCCTAATTGGCGGAAATTTTGGACTGAAACATTAAACATCAAACCTAGCCGATTAGAAGGAACGAGCGTAAAAACCGTGGGGGGAGCAGGAAGAAAACGGAAATTATCCTTAGTGTAATTGTATCCAGTACAGGAAATTAAAGGTTCAATTCGGAAAATGGACTATGAAATAATACTACTGTGAACCTCTCTTTTTTCCCATATATTATGAGATAAAAAGCAAGAAAGGAGAAGGGAAGAGAGAGAGAGAGAAGGGAAGAGGTAAAGACGCTTATTCTCTGAGACCCGATAACTTGGTGCTAGCAAACGACAAGGAGCCTCGCAGTTCTCAGAAGGTTCTAGAAAAAATTGGAAAGTGGAAAGAGACTCCCGGTTTAAAAAGCTAAGCTAAGCAATTGACTTACATGAGGCAAAGATGGAGCGGCGTGGAGTGATGAAGGGTGGGGAATTGTAAGGAGAAGAAGAAGGAAGTAATTAACAAAGAAGCAAGGGGAAACAACTAAAGCGAATAACCCAGCAAAGAGAGGGAGCCTCTGAGAAAAGCGACACCAGTGGTCACCAGCGGAACTGCAAGGAAAAGAAGTGGGGAAAAAAGGTGGAAAATAAGAGAAGGAAACAGCGACGCAAGAGGCGAGAGGGGCAATTGCAGCTGGAGAAAAACTGGTGAAATCGTAGGGGACTGAAATCCGGGAAAAGAAAGGAATAAAAAAGAAATTAAAGGACAAAAGGGACTGCAGGATTGTGGACTGTATAATGACAACAACTAAGAAATACAACACAAGAAGAAATTCAGGGGCAGAACAAGACATGGAGATTAAATAATTAATCCGAGTTTAAGAGGAGATATAAGAGGAGACATAGGAGAAATGAAGAAAGAATTCAATGACCTGAAAGTGGACGTGATAACACATGAAGGAATTGAAAAGAAGCTAGATCAATGAACGGGAAATATGAGAGCAACACAAAGGCAATTGCAGATTGAAGACGCAAGTATTGGAGTTGACAGAGGAGAATAAGGGACTGGGTAAATACAATACAGGAAAAATAAAACAAATACAGTCTTTGGAAGAAACTGTTAAGAAATTTCATAAGGAAATTAAAGAGTGTAAAAGGGAAGGAGAGAGGGCAAGGAAGGAAAGGGAGGAGTTTAGGATAACACAGGAGCAACCTGGGATGCCATGTCGATGTTGCAAATGCAAGTTAAGGGGAATATTCTCAGATTCAGGGGTGTCCCAGAAATGGCCAGAAGAAAATTTACAAAAACGATCATTAAAGAGATAGCCACCTGTTAGAGATGCAGGAGGAAAGAGTGACGTGAGGGTATAGAAACTGTGTTCAGGGTCAACTCCAAGAAAGCAAAAGAAAACCAGTGGCCAGGAGATTGCCTGATTTCTTTGATCAAATAAGCTGAGAATCAAATTTTACAAACCAGAAGGAGAAAGATGCTTAAGATAGAAGGAGGAAACATAGTAGTGTTGAAAGAAATTCCTCCACGTTTGTTGAGAAAAAGAGAAAGGTACCAATCTCTTACGAAGGCATTGAAGGCAAAGTCTATCTCCTTTAAGTGGGAATACCCTGAAGGAATATCCTTTAATTTCAAAGGGAAAAGGAGGAGGTTTGATACACCTGAGGATGCTAACCTCTCTTTGGGAGGTATAGGACAGAATTAGGAGGAGAGAGGACTACAAATAGGAAAAGAACCCAACCCAGGGACAGCACAAGAAGAAAGTAGCTCCGAGAGTGATAGAGAGTTTTAAGCTAACGGTTTTGAAGTTTAATACAATAAAATGAATCTCAAAATACTATCCTGGAATGTGAATGGTTTAAACAATAAGGTAAAAAGAAATAGGATAAGACACATACTATTGAAACAAAAATTAGACATTATATGCCTACAAGAAACCCACATAAAAAGAGACCATAAGAGATTATTAATTGACCCAAAATTGGGAATTGAATTTATTGCAGCAGATGAGAAAAAGAAGAGGGGGTAGTAATTTATGTAAGACCAAGTCTAGAGCCACAATTAATTTTTGCAGATGGAGAGGGAAGAACGGTTATTCTCAAGATCAACTATAGAGGCGAGCCAATATATATTATAGGACTATACGCACCAAATGGGAAAAAAGTAGAATACTTCAAAAAGATTGAATCTAAAATGATGGATTTTGCCGAAGGGAAAATGGTGATGATGGGGACTTGAATGGGGTAGCCAATCCGCAATTAGATAGAACGGGGAAAGGAGAGGAGAAAAAACAAGGGAAATTACCGCATACCTTTTTCAAAATGGTGGAGAAATTAGATATGAAAGATAGTTGGAGGTTTCGACATGAAATAGAAAGAGAGTATACATATTACTCACATGCAAGAAAAATGGCGAGTAGAATAGATGCAATCTGGTTATCAATAGAGTTACTGAATAGAATAAAGGAAATAAAATAGAACCAAGAACAATCTCAGATCACAATGCAATCCTACTCCAAATAAGATCAGAATGGGCAACAGGTATAAGAAGATGGAGGTTAAACAATGACTTATTATATGATGAAAAAAATTTTGGAAGGTGCAAAAAAAAGAATTAGTGGAATTCTTTAAAATGAATAAGGATAAGCAAATAGAACAGGGAATAATTTGGGATACAGGGAAAGCATACATCAGAGGCTACTTCATAAAACAGAATATTAGGAAGAAAAGAGAAAAAGAAAAAGAAAAAAAGAGAATAATAGAAGAATTGAATAAAAAAGAAAAGGAGCTGTATAAGAACCCAAAAAACGAAAAGTTAATAAAAGAGATTAAGATGTTAAAAACGGAATATAAAACAAAGATAGAACAGGAGATGGATTGGAACTTAAAAATTTGGAAACAAAATAAATTCGAATTTGCAAATAAGCCAAGCAAATTTCTTGCTTGGCAATTGAAGAAAAGGAAAAATGAAAAAATGATAAATAGAATAAAGATTGGGGACAAATATATAAATAAACCACAGACGATAGTAGAAAACTTTTTGAAGTATTATGAGGAATTATACAGAAAAAAAGAGGAAGATAGTAATGAAATAAATAAGTATCTAGAGAAATATAAATTAGAGATTAACATAGAGGAAAAAGCAAAAGAAATAGATACCCCAATTACAGCACAGGAGATCAGAAATGTAATGAGAAAAAGTAAACCCGGGAAATCACCAGGACCTGACGGATTGCCGACAGAATATTATAGAAAAATGGAGGAAATCGTAATTGACCCATTAAAGGACCTAATGAACCAAACACTAATTAAAGGAAGCATACCAGATTCCTGGAAAGAAGCATACGTTACGCTTCTTCCCAAGCAGGATGCCGACCTCGACTTAATGAAAAAACTACAGGCCAATTTCCCTCCTAAATAGTGATTATAACTGTTTGCAGGGGTGATCGCAATAGATTAAGAAATGTGATTAAGGAGATCATACATCCCGACCAAGCAGGATTATACCAGGTAGACAAATTCAAATAATACAAGGAATATAATAGACATATTGGAATATTTAGAGTTAAAATAGACAAAAAAGCAGCATTGCTGCTGCTGGATGCCGAAAAGGCATTTGAACAATGTCTCCTGGGAATTTATGACAAGACAAATAGAAAAAATCGGACTAAAGGAAAATATGAGGAGGGCTATAGTAGGCAATCTACAACCAACAGAGAGCGAGGTTAATAATAAATGGGAATGTAACGGACAGCTTCAAATAACTAAAGGAACTAGGCAAGGGTGTCCTCTTTCACCCTTACTTTTTGTAATAGTACTAGAGGTCCTATTGAATAACATCAGGAAAGAAAGAAAACTAAAAGGAATAGTAGTGGGGAAGAACACATATAAAGTAAGGGCATTCGCCGATGATTAATAATTACGACGCAAGACCCAAAAGAGAATATACCGATAGCATTAGATATAATTAAGGAATATGGTAAAGTGGCGGGGCTAAAATAAACTATCAAAAAACCACCCTGATGACCAAAAATCTGGATAAATATGAGAGAGAAGAATTACATCAATTAACAGGACTGGAAATTAAAATAAAGCCAATACCTAGGAATAAACATAACACCTAAAAGTATCAATCTCGTGGACGATAATTACAAAAAGGCATGGAGAGAAAATAAAGTCAAATATGGAGGTCTGGAATAAACTAAGATCTTTCACTATGGGGAAGAATATCGCGGTAAAGATGAACATCCTCCCAAAATGTTATTTTTATTTCAGGCAATACCGGTATTGGGGGGCAATGAAAAGTCTTTAAAGAATGGAAGAAAGATCTAGCGAAATTTGTCTGGAACGGAAAAAGACCAAGAATAAAGTTTGAGCTATTGACTGACAGGAAGAGAGGGGGAGGATTCGCCATGCCCAATCTAGAACTATACATGCGGCAGCAGCACTAAATTGGATTAGAGATTGGATATTATTAAAAGATTACGAGTTATTGGACTTTGGAAGGTGTTGACAACAGATATGGCTGGCACTCCTACCTTCTATACGAAAAGGTGAAGGTCCACAAAGGTTTCCTGAATCATTTGATCCGGAAATCATTATATTTAGTTTGGACAAAGTATAAAGGGATTTTAGAGCCAAAAATCCCGCTCTGGACATCACCTTTAGAGGTAATAACAATCAAAAAAACAAATATGGAGGGAGGAAGGGCCACCTATCGAATGTTATTAGAAGAAAAAGAGAATGAGTTCCATCTGAAAAAATATGAAGAAATAAAGGAATACCTAAATGATTGGCTGCAATATTTTCAAATTTACCAAAGATTCACAATAGATAAAAGAAATGGTTTGGCAAAAGAAAATCCAGATTCGAGAAAGAAGTACTCCAAAGCAAGGGGAAGCATATTTCGTTGATCTATAATATATTGTTAGAATGGGATTTGAAAGAAGAGGAGGTAAATCTGTAATGGTGAGGTGGGCGCAAGACTTTGGGTATAATATACTGATGGGAACAATGGGAAAGATTGTGGAGGGAGGACTTAAAGTTTACAGCCTGCTATAACTTAAAAGAGCATACACTGAAAATGATGTACAGGTGGCATCTCACCCCAGAAAAAATAACGAAAATGTATAAGAATGGATCCCCATTGTGCTGGAGGTGCGAAAACGAAATCGGGTCTTATAAACACATCTGGTGGGCATGTCCAAAATAAACAACTATTGGAACTGATTTATGAAGAATTGAAAAAATTGATAAAAATTAATTTCAAAAAAGACCAGAAATATTCCTGATAAGTATTTTGCCAGAGGAGATCAAAAAGGAGAAGAGAACACTGTGTATGTATGGCACCACAGCCGCGAGAATATTAGTGGCTAGAAATTGGAAAAGCAAGGAAATACCATCTATAGCCGATTGGCAAAACCTAATGATTGAATATTTACAACTAGCCAAATAACGGGCAAATTAAGAGGACAGTCGAAACAGGTAGTCTGGAGGGAATGGAGGATATTCAAAGAGTATTTAGCAGAGAGTGGTTTAACTGAAATCCTAAAGGCAGACCAAGATTGAACCTTAAAACTAAATGGAGAATATGTGAAAATAGCAAGAGGAAAGAAAAAGAATAAAAACTGTACGTAAGGTTATAAATTAAACAAGAAATACAAAAAAGGATAATTGGAAGTATAGAGATCGAATGAAGCAGTGTAAGACATAAGTATGCAAGACAAGATAGAATGGGTGGGTTTCTACAGGATGTTTGAAGATATGAATGTAAGGTCTGTATATAGGTATGTGTTTATGTATGAATGTAAGGTATGTAATTATGTGTGTTAATGTTTGATGATGTGTTATCAGTTATGATTTAAACAATAAAGAGATATTTTAAAAAAAAAAGAATGATATGTGATTTGTAAAATGATTTTCTATTAATTATCATCATTTGAGTGAGCTAATAAGAAGTAACTTTTAGTTGGAGAGGTTCAAAAAAGCTAGAACTTCATCTTAGCAAAACAATCCTTTTGAGATTGTTTGAATAAAACCTCAAAGTGCCTCTGTATCAGGCTTTGTAGATGCTATACATTAGATATTGATGGAAAGTGTGTGCGGGGGGGGGGGTTATATTCAGAATATCCAGAAGGTGGAGACAAGTGGCCTATTCTGGTCAGGGTTTAGCAGTATCTGAAAGGAACTATCCATTTTCAAGCTGAAATTTGGCAATGAAATGGTCAGAAACAAAGGAAGTCATGATTATTTATACAGTGGTTACCTCGGTTAAGAACTTACTTCGTTCCAGAGGTCCATTCTTAACCTGAAACTGTTCTTAACCTGAGGTAGCACTTTAGCTAATGGGGCCTCCCGCTGCCACCGCGCCACCAGAGGACGATTTCTGTTCTCATCCTGAAGCAAAGTTCTTTAACCCGAGGTACTATTTCTGGTGTTAGCGGAGTCTGTAACCTGAAGCGTCTGTAACCAGAAGCGTCTGTAACCTGAGGTACCACTGTATGGCTATGCTGTTTATTTTTATAGTATCCTACTCAGATCAGTATCTTACACAGAGAAATGCCCCACTTATTTATTCATATAGTGCTTTATGTAATTGAAACTCACTACATGATTACACAAAAACAGTAAAACTACAATATTCATTAAATGTCATTTTAAATAGCTAGATAAAAGCAAAGCAAAACAACATATCACAAATAAAACTGACCAGTGTACAAAACAGAAAATTATAAATTAAGAGTCAAGAGTCTACAAAAGAAAAAAAAATCTACAGTGGTACCTTGGTTAAGAACTGAATTCATTCTGGAGGTCTGTTCTTAATCTGAAACTGTTCTTAACTTGAGGTACCACTTTAGCTAATGGGGCCTCCCACTGCGCCGCCGCTGTGTGATTTCTGTTCTCATCCTGAAGCAAAGTTCTAACCCGAAGTACTATTTCTGGGTTAGCAGAGTCTGTAACCTGAAGCGTCTGTAACCCGAAGTACCACTGTAATTCTAATAAAAAATTCTAATTAAAAAAATGGTTGGTCAGCAACTGATTCTTTCCAAAGACAATCTATTGCTCCCAAAGTTGTAACAGGTCTAAATCACCCTGGAAGAAAAGGATCTATGGAGAGGTTTACCAGAAATAGTCAAAAGTAAATTGCGAGCCGGTTACATATTAGAAAGGCAATATTTGCCACTACATGTTCTTCTGTCTAGGGGACACTAAAACCACCAACTTTTATTATTTCCATTCAGATTATCAGTGTCTGCCATGCAAGAATGTTTTTTCCTCTCTGTTCACAGCTGTTGCCCTACCCTTGGTTACACACTTTTCAGCACGAGGATGACAACTGTCACTCCATATTTGACACACCCAATGCTTCGGCAGCCAGTGCAGGAGAGGTTTTTGCTGAGCAAACGAGCGACGGCACCACAAACGAAAATAGGGGAAAGTGCAAACATCTGCCCCGTTGTCATCTCTGAAACATTGGTGGATAGTGGTGTCACTGCCGGTTCACAAAGCCGTAGAGAGAATGAGGCTTGCAGTTGAGTGTAATAATAGCAGAGTCTTGGAAGCGTGCCCCCAGTTTCCAGTCTTTCCCGCTCATCATTTACAAGCCTGGAAATGGTTCGCTGCATTTTGACAAACGAAGCTAGAAATCATCTCAGGGTGTACCCCAGCCGGGGATGAGTTCTCCCAAGCCAGTGCATTCCCTTGTTCTGAGAAGAGGTCTTAAAGACGACTGCGAGGAAGAACCGTCACCAACAGTTCTGACGGTCTCCTTCCTCTGCTTCCCAACAGGCTCGCTGTTGATTCAGTGACAGGAGGACCTGAGTCACCAGGAAGGCATCCATGGAATGGAGACATCCAACTCAGCCTCCGAATGACACCCAGACGCCAGCAAAACACAGAGAGCAGGAATTCTTTGGGCCAAACTACTAGCCGTGATGAGGAAGCCACAGGTGCTCTTCCTATGATTGCCCTTTTCACATTTAAAACAGAGGCTGGAGGCGTCTATTTTTTAATTTTCCTTTTTTTTACAGCAGAAGGCCACACAGATGAGGGGACTGAACCCTGCCTTGTCTCCCTGTTGCTGCAAGCCCAGGATTGGAACTTGAGTGGAGTTTCCAATAGTTGAAGTCAGCTAGATTGGGGAGAAAGTGATTTAAGCGGCAGAATACTGCAAGGGAAGGGGCGGAAGTTCCTGTCTTCTCACCCACATGCACATTTTCTTAGATCTGAACGGGACAGACATGGACATAAAGAAGCCCAGCTTGTCGTGTCCCATTTGCCCTTCACTCCAGGGTGCTGGTATCAAAATTTTCATAAAACCCAGAATCTTACTTATGGTATCTACCCTCTTCTACCTGGGCTTATTGATTTACATAATGACATTTATATCTTGCCATTCCTCGCAAAGGAGCCTAGAGTGGCAAACACATCTAAGTTTTTTTTTTTTGTGTGTGTGTGTGTGTGTGTGTGTGTGTGTACTATCTTCTTCATAATCATCACCATCATATTTATACCCCACTGTTTCCCCTGATAAAAATAAGAACAGTTAAAAACAGAAAAAATATAATTAAAACTAATATATATATATATATATATATATATATATATATATATATATATATACTATATATATATATATATATAAAATACATATATATTCTATAAAATTGTGTGTGTGTGTACACACACAAATATTATATATGCAAATAATTACAATAAAAGCAGCATGGCACCAGCCCTTTCATTAAAATCAGTCAGTTCTCAAAAGCCTGCTGGAACAAGAAAATCTTCACCTGCCGGCAGAAGGGCAAGGAGGGAGCTAGTTTCAAAAACACAGGCAGGTTTGTATGAGGGAATATGGTCTTTCATGTAGCTTGCGCCTAGGCCACGTAAAACAAAAACATATTTAAAATATTTAGCATCTGCTAAAGACAATAAAACATCTAGCTCACAGTTAAGAACAGATGTAACCAAACCATAGGAACGTGGGTGGCGCTGTGGTCTAAACCACTGAGCCTAGGGCTTGCCGATTGGAAGGTCGGCGGTTCGAATCCCCGCGACAGGGTGAGCTCCAGTGGAACTTGGGTGGAGTCTTCATTCCTTTTGCTGGTGAGGTATAATAGGCGCACCACTCCCCCCCTTTATCCTTTATTTTAGGTATGACAGGTGTTTTTTTTTTTTAAAAAAAATTATTATGCCAGATCCTTCCTTGATGATCAAGCTACGCTTTGTCCTAATTTGATGCTGTTTGGTGCAGCGGTTACGGAGAACATAGGTTTCCGGCCAGGGCCGTCTCGTCATAGGTGCTGGGTGGCGCGGCGCGCCAGGGTGCCGGGCCCCTCAGGGGCGCCCCCTCCTCAACCCGTACCCGCCCCCACGGGTGGGCGGGGCGGGCGCTCGCGCTCCGGCGGGCGAGCTGCAAGCCGGCCGCCCTCTGGAGCCCCAGCTGGAGCGCTGGGAAGGGTGCGCAAAGCCCCGCGCCACTCCAGTGCCATGCGCCTCATCCCCCACTTGCCCACCCCCCTCCCAAGGGGCGGCCCAGCGCGGGGAGGGAGGTTGGTGGAGAGGTGGCACGCCGGGGGCGCCGAGGGATCATCGCGCCACGGCGGCCGATCCCTTTAAGACGGCCCTGTTTCTGGCGTACACGCAATGGGAACATTTTTATATATACAGATGAGATTTTTGGGGTGTGATGTTACCAAGGCAAGGTGGTGTTTTGATCTGCTGCTCCTTCCTTCCCCAGAAGCATGGCTTGATACAAAACACAGTCTTGCTCAAACTTTTAACAGCCCCAAATAGGCCGTGAGTGGCAGAATCAAAGAATCACAAAGCAGCACTCTAGACAGCTGGTTTTCACCTCCATCTCAGATCATCAAAGATCACAAGCCCAGGCCGTAGCCATTTCCAAAATGTTGAAAATGCATGCCAAGCCAAAGAGTGTACAGAAAACTCTTAGGAAAAAGAGCAGAACTTAGATCTCTAGAAATCCCACAGATACTTAATTCACTTCAGAAGATAAAGCAGTATCATCATAAATTCAGCCACAAAAATCATGTCATCCTAGCGAGAAAAATACACAAAGCAAGCAAAATGAGTGATGCACTCTTAAAATGTAAAAAGGTGAAAAAATATGTAGGAAAAAAGAAATTCTGAATATATACACACACAAAACTATGAATATGAACTACTGGACTCTCAAGTCTACATAAAATGCCAAGGAAAAAAAATAATTTCCAAATTTTACCAGACTCACCAGGAATCACTAGCTCAATCTTTACTCTAGCAGAAATCCAAAATAGTACCTAGTCCTGATGGATTCATTAGCCTTTTAAATTTTAATTCCCCCCCCAACAAATCTCACATTACCTTTTGAAATTGTTTCTTGACATACACAATAGAGGCCAAATTCCTGAAACTTGGTGTACCTCAGTTATCACAGTTATAGCCAAAGCACAGAAAGACTTTGAACAGGTTAAACGATATAAACCTATTCGTTGATTAATATGTATGCTAAATTATTTACTGGATACTGACCAGTAGGATTTAAAATTTTACTCAGCTGTGTCCACCCATGATGAAGTCAGATTTATAAGGCAAAGATCTGTAGCCTTCCCTATTAGAAAGGTTCCCAATAATTTCTTTTTTTAATCAGTCATGTCCAGAACCCACTGTTCTCCTAATGCTGGATGCAGTCAAGGCATTTGATTATTAAAAGTGGCAATATCTCTTTACAATTCTATGTTCCTTTGGTAGTAGTACATCCTAGGCTCTCCATCGACTCATGGAACTTTATGAAGAGACGCTTTAATTTAATTGCCTTTCTTGGAACATCTAAAGCTACAACCACCAGGCACTATTTTTCTTCCTTTTCTGTACAACCTCACCCTTGAATGGGTGCGTTTTGTTACTTGAAATTAACAATTCATTAAAAAAAAACAGTAAGTCATATCTAAACAGCCTTGTAGAAGGGTAGAAGTTTGCCCATGGAAAAAAAAGTTTGGCTTGTATAGGATGCGTACATTACCAATAATTGCAAGGGCTGGCCCTACCATTAGGCAGACTGATGCCGCCACCTCAGATGACATAAACTGGAAAACAGCAGTTTGGTGCTGGAGGACAAAGCTCTGCATGCAGCAGGACCTCCTCTGCACCCCTTCTGCTAATTTGCTGTCCTCAGATGTAGTGAAGCACAATGTCCCACTCTCAGTATTTAAGTTTCAACTGCTGCTCCAGCTGGTTTCTGCATATGGAACAGAGGCCTGGGGTCCTGTGCCTCAAGCAGCAAAATATCAGGGGTCAGCCCTGTTGCTTGCCCCTAACTACAAAGGCAAGGCAAGCCACAAATCCAAATGGATAAAAGTGCTAGCCTCCCATCTATGTGAGTTGTTAATACAACCTGGCCCTCAACAGCTGAGTATCTGCATTCCTGAAATGTTCATTAACAATATGAACTAAAATGAACCTAACATGACTATTACTCAGCAATACTCATCTTAACAACCTGTGTTCACCTAGAAACCAGTGTTCTTATATGTATTTTTTAATGTTATGTATTCTGGTGAGTTCTTCCACATGGAAGAAAAAGGGGGTATTGTTTTCTTGTTCCCATCAGTAGGGCACACATTTGCTTCTGTAAATTTACATGTATATTATGTGTGTCCTGCTCTTAGCATACACTAGGAGTCATAGTATTCTTTTGCAAAGTGCATACCTGTTGTGTGTGTGATTAAAAAGAAGTTGAAATCAATTTCAGCAGTAGACAACCATGGGCTACATTTAAAAAGAAACCAGAAGCCTTCTTACTGGGCATCCTCGGCCAGGAAATTCCTCAAGTGATAGAACTGTATTTATGTATGCCACAACAGCAGCTAGAATTCTGATAGCTAAAAACTGGAAGATAGAAGAATTACCAACGATTGAAGAATGGCAGATGAAAATGATGGACTATATGGAGCTCGCAGAGATGACTGGGAAACTTTGTGACCAGAGGGAGGATGCGGTGGAAGAAGATTGGAAGAAATTTAAATTGTACTTTAAAATTATTGTATGATTGATAATTTTTATTATTATTATTATTTTTAAAATATTTTTTATTATTTTTCGTATAAAGAACAAAAAAGGAAAACACTATACATACACAAATGCACAATAAAAAACACAATAAACACAATAAACAATAAACAAATTCAACAACAATCACAATAAACATAAAAATAAACATATACAAACCTAAATAAACACTTATCTTTATACTATTCTAGTTTCTATCTTGTCAACACAAAGTGGAACTTCCCCCGCTCCTCCACTGCATTCATAATCTATATATATTTTGGGTAACTTTGTATCCTTTTCCTTAAACATTAACCATATCTCTTAATAATCTTTTAGATTTAATTAATCAAATATAATTCATCACTTAAACCAAATATCCTAAAATATTCTTAAGCAATTAGATCATTTACAATAAAACCTCTTATAAGCAATTTTATCTAATATTAACTAGCTAAAGCCAATTCTACTGGCTAATTCTGCTCAAATATTCAATTTTACACAATTGACTAAATAGTCTTTAAATTTCTTCCACTCCTGCGACACCTTCTCCTCCCTCTGGTCTCGGATTCTCGCGGTCAGTTCGGCGAGTTCCATAAAGTCCATTAACTTCATCTGCCATTCTTCCACTGTCGGGATCTCTTCACCTTTCCAGTTTCTTGCAAGTAAAATTCTAGCGGCTGTTGTGGCATACATAAAAAACACTCTATCCTGACTGGGTATCTCATCATAAGTCATGCTTAGGAGGAAGGCCTCTGGTTTCTTACAAAAGGTAATTTTCATTACCTTCTTAAGTTCATTATAAATCTTATCCCAGAAAGCCTTTACCCCTGGACATGACCACCACATATGGTGAAAGGTACCTTCTACAGATTTACATTTCCAACATGCATTACTCGTTGTAGGGTTCATCTTAGCTATCTTAACTGGTGTCAGATACCATCTATAGATCATTTTCATGATATTTTCTCTTAAACTATTACAGGCCGTAAATTTCATACCTTCCTTCCACAACTTCTCCCAGTCATCCATCATAATATTGTGTCCCACATCTTTCGCCCAGTCTATCATTTAACCAATTCATCTTTTGTATGCCACTCTAGCAACAAATTATACATCCTGGAAAGGTTTTTAGAGTTCGGTTCTATTAACTCTGTTTCCAACTTTGATTTTTCCATTTGAAAACCAGTCTTTTTATCTGCTTTGAAAATCTCATGAATTTGATGATATTGCAGCCAGTCGGCGACTTCATTTTTTACTAGTTCATAACTTTTCAACTTGAACGAGCCGCCTTCTTGCTGCAATATATCTGCATATCTTAACCATCTTGCTGACATATTGGGTCTCTTGTAGGCCTTGGCCTCCACAGGTGAAATCCATCTAGGCGTCTTTCTCTCTAACAAATCTTTATATCTCGTCCAAACCTGGTAAAGGGCTTTTCTCACTATATGGTTCTTAAAAGTCTTGTGGATTTTTACCTTGTCATACCAAAGATAAGCATGCCATCCAAACATATTGTCAAAACCTTCCAAGTCCAACACATCAACATTTTCTAATTTAAACCAATATTTCAACCAGCAAAAGGCCGCAGCTTCAAAATAGATCTTTAGGCCTGGTAGGGCAAAGCCTCCTCTCTCTTTAGAGTCTGTTAAAATCTTAAATTTAATTCTTGGCTTTTCCCCCTGCCAGATAATTTTGACAGATCCCTTTGCCATATCTTAAAACAATCCAGTTATCTAAAATTGGAATGGCTTGGAATAGAAACAACATCCTTGGTAGAACATTCATTTTGATGGCAGCGATTCTGCCCATCAATGAAAGTTTCAATCTTGTCCATATCTCCAAATCTCTCTTTATCTCAGTCCACACTTTTTCGTAATTGTCCTTATACAGGTTCAGATTTTTTGCCGTAAGATTGATACCTAGGTATTTTACTTTCTTAACAAAATTGAGGCCAGTGCAGTCCTGTAATTTCTGTATCTGCTCTGAAGTCATATTTTTCGTCAATACTTTGGTTTTCAGTTTGTTTAATTTGAAGCCGGCTACACGCCCAAACAATTCAATTGATTCTAAAGCTTTGGGGACACTGCTTTCAGGTTCTTGTAGGGATAACATCAGATCGTCCGCAAAGGCGCGTAATTTATACTCCTTCTCCCCCACCCTTATTCCTTTTATCTGTTTCTCCATTCGTATCATATTTAGGAGGACCTCCAGGACCGTGATAAATAACAAACGGGAGATAGGGCACCCTTGTCGTGTTCCTTTCTCAACTCTAATTTCTTCCGATATCACACTGTTTATTATAATTTTAGCTTTTTGTTCTGCATAGATGGCATTAATGCCATTTAAAAATCGTTGTCCAACTGCCATCTTTTCCAAATTTTTCTTCATAAATGTCCAAGATATATTATCGAAGGCTTTTTCAGCATCTATAAACATTAGTGCCGCATCCGTATTTATGTTTTTTTCCAGTTTCTCTAGAATGTCCACAATAATTCTTGTATTATTATTTATTTGCCTTCCTGGTAAAAAACCTGCTTGGTCTTTGTGAATATAATCCTTCAGCACTCTTTTTAATCTTGTAGCCATGATGTTTGCAAAAATTTTATAATCCACATTTAACAAGGAAATTGGACGATAGTTTTTCATCAAAGCTTTATCTGAATCCGGTTTTAAAATCAGTGTGATATAGGCCTCCTTCCATGTCTCAGGTGCCCTACCTCCTTCTAGTATCTCATTGCAAACTTCTTTCAAAGGCTGTGATAGCCAATCTTTCAGAGTCTTATAATACTTTGCAGTCAATCCATCTGGTCCTGGGGCCTTCCCTATCTGCATGTTGTTAATTGCCTCCTCTATCTCTTGGGTAGATATTGTGTGGTTGAGCATGTTTATCTTATCTTCTGGGACTTTTTGCAATCCATTTTTTTCCAGAAACCGGTCAATCTCTGATTCTTCTATTTTATCTTCCTTGTACAGTTGTTTATAGAATTTTTGAAAACACCATCTAATTTCCTCTGGGCTCTCCACATTTCTTTCATTTACTACCAGATTATTGATGACATTTGCTTTCTGCCTTTTCTTCAGTTGCCAAGCCAGTAGTTTTCCACATTTATTTGCAGATTCAAAGGTTCTCTGTTTCATCATTTTAATTTTCCATTCAATATCTTGGTTTATAATTTTAGCATATGGGACTGCAAGTATTTGATTTCCTTTTGTATTCTTGATTTTTAGGGTGTCCTCTTAATTCTTTTTCTTTTACTTTGATCAGTTTCAAAAGTCTTTCCATTTCTGCATTTTGTTGTTTTTTCTTTTTTGCTTTTTCACTTATGAGGAACCCTCTCATCACCGCTTTACTTGCATCCCAAACAATTCTCTTTTCCACTTCGGAATTTAAGTTAATTTGAAAATATTCTTTCATCTTTTTTATCACTCTTTCTACCAGCTTGGTATCTCTCATCAAGGTGTCATCCATTCTCCATCTAAAAGAGTCCTTGGAGATTATTTTTAAATTCACTTGTACAGGATTATGATCTGAATATGTTTTTGGGCCGATTTCTGCTTTTTGTATTTTGGTGTCAATTCATTCGAGATCCAGATGTAATCTATTCTCGACCATGACTTCTGAGGTTCTGAGAAATAAGTTGCCTCCGTTTCAGTGGGGTTCCTTAGCCTCCAAGCATCCACCAAATTCAAATTTTCCACCATTTCAAAGAAAGTCTTTGGGAGTTTCCCATCATTTGTTAATTTAGCTCTTTGCGATCTGTCCATTAATGTAGAAACTGCTCCATTAAAATCTCCGAGGCGAACTATTTTATAGTCCAAGTAATCCAATAGCAAGTCATGTACTGTCTTGTAAAAAATTGACTTTCCATCATTCGGTGCATAAAGTCCCAGAATCAGAAATTTTTCGCCTTGTACTTTAATTTCAATAGCGATGTATCTCCCTTCTTCATCTTTGAATAGCTGTCTTGGGCTGTATTTTTCCTTGGCATAAATTATCACTCCTCTCTTCTTGACTTTATCCGATGATATAAATTCTTGATTGATAATTAGATATAATTAGGAAGGAAAGCTAAGCTGTAGATTTAGAGTAAGGTTAAGCATCTAAGATAGATGAATTTGAGTTAGAAATTTTTTTATAGTAAATAAGATTTTGCAAGATATTTAGAAATTACTAAAGATGATAGACAAGGAACGTGGGAAGAGGAGACAAGGGGAAATCTATTTACAATGTGAGGACAATTATGTTAAGAAATGAGTTTCTTGTTTTAATGTTTTTGTTTATGTTCGTTTTTTAGTGTTGTTATATTTAGGATTGTAATGTATATTTAAGTGGTATTGGTTTGTTGTTTAATTAGGTTTGTATTTGTTTTAATTGGTTTTTGTTTTATAAAATTTAATAAATATATTTAGACAACCATGGGCCAGCCAGCCATCAACACACACAGCTACCTTTATGAACATTTGTTTGTTTATATTTATTACATTTATATCCCACTTAATGCGGTAAAGCAGAGTGCAAAGTACAAAGTAGCTACAGATATTCACAATAATCTCAGTTTTGTAAGCAGATGACCATTCTTAGGATCAAGAACGCTCACCTCCAAATTAATTTTCATATTGTAAGTTAGGCAAATCTGACAGACATATACTGTAGTTCAGTTTCCATCACTACTCAATACAGTTTGAAAACAAGTGAGTTAAAAGACAGATCTGTGGAAGTCATACAAGGTGATGACAGACACTTGTTACACAGTGAACGTTGAAGAGGATGTTAAACATCTAATTATAGAACCGTTGGGAAACTTTCAAGAAAATGATGCAAAAATGTTGTGAGAAGTTATGAACGGGAGATGCAAAAAATGAAGCAGCGCTAAAAGTAAGTTCATAGAAACTCAGCATTCTAGGGAAATGAAGTGGTCTAAAGCTTATGGAAATGGCACCAAGATAAAATAGAAAAAATATTTTGAAGAGAGATGACATTGCCTCTGCAAGTTGAGTTGAGCTGAATACATCAAATTTCTGAGACACATTTTTCTTTTTTTTAAAAAGACACAAGGCTTCTTTATATACAAAATTCAGAAGAAGAAGACAATAATACAAAACAGTATAAACCAAGGGTGAGCAAATTTTGGCCCTCCAGATGTTGTTGGACTCTAATTCCTATTAGCCCAGTCAACATGGCCAAGAATCCGAGCTAGTGGCAACTGCAGTTCAGTAACATCTGAAGGGCACCACATTGGCTATCCTCAGTATAAACAATATTAGGATATCTTAACAACCATACCAACTCAGCAAACAAAACATCAGGGAAAATTAGGGGAGGAGGTTATCAGTTTGTTCTTGTTCTTATTATATATTTTGGGTTTTTATCTTGTGAACTGCCCTGAGGTCTATGGATGAAGAGTGGTCTAAAAATTTAATAAATAACAACAACAACAACAACAACAACAACAACAACAACAACAACAACAACAAATGAAGAAAGGCTTGAAAGTGACCATCACATTCCATCAGATGCCTGGAGTGGAGGAATGTCTTAATGGGGCATAAAAAAATGACAGCGCCAAGCAGACCTTGCTGGAACATCATTCCACAGATGATGATGACAGTGCCCCAAAACATGCAAGATTGTGATCTCGCGCAGGTCACATGACTCACACGGGAACACAGCCCAGAAGATATGTGTCACGGTTTTCGGCTTCAACCTGTTGAAGGGCATTTGATGATGATTTATTAAATTTATCAGTTGCTCTTTTTTTTGCCAGTGCAATTCAAAGTGTCAGAAGCGATCCTTCGATGCCTTCCACAGGTGCTGCCTCAAGAATATTTTTGGTATCGCATGGCAGGACAGAGTCTCAAATAAAGATGTGCTCTCCCAAGCCCACATTCCCAGCACGTTCACACTCCTGTCTCAGTGACGTCTATGCTGGCTGGGTCATGTCCACAGAATGGAAGGTGGCAGGACTTGCTCTACGGCAAGGTGCCTTCATGCAAGATGTCTGCAAACATGAGATGAAGGCTGGCAACATTAACCACACCATGTGCGAATCCCTTTGCTGAAAAGGCCTCTTCCTTTATAACACCCCCCCAAACCTCTCTCAGAAGGGGTACTTCAGGTGTTGGCCTAAGGGGATGGGAGGGGATGGGCAGCTTTATAGAGGGAATATTGAAGTTCCACGTCATGTAAAACTTTATAGGTTAGAAGCAGCAGTTTTGATGGATTCTATAGGCAGCCATTGCAGCAAGACCACAGTGGGCATTATAAGATCAACTTTCCCCAATTATAAGAGCAACAGTTCCCAAACTATCTTCAGGGGCAGACCCATATAAAGCACATTGTAGTAATCTAACCTGGAGATTACCAGACCATCTGAAGCTATGTTGTCCCTGTCCAGATAGGGGTATAGCTGGGCCACCACCCAAAGCTGCTAGAAGGCACCCATACCTTAGGCGACAATAATGGACATGGGGAGGATCTGCAAGCCATGGACATGCTTTGTAGGTTGCAAGGCGATGCAACCACATCCAGAACAGACGGAGCAAAACTCATGTGGTCAGAAGGACCACACGCTAACAGCACTGCTGACTTATCTGGACTGAACTTGATTTTGCTGTTCTTCATCCAGTCCATCATTGCGGCTGGACACCAATTCAGCACACCCACTGCCTCACTTCCTGAAGATGAGCAAGAGAAGTAAAGCTGTGTGCAATCAGCCCAGTCACAATGACACACTCCAAATTACCTCTTTCGTACGTTACATACAGACCTTACAGCATGGAAGATATTACCAACACTTGCAAAATGCCATGTTGCGGAATCCATGGGACCAAACGATACGCTCCAAGAACTGCCTTTTGGAGTCGGCTATACAAGAAGGCTGATCGCCGTAGAATTGATGCTTTTGAATTATGGTGCTGGAGGAGACTCTTGAGAGTCCCGTGGACTGCAAGAAGATCAAACCTATCCATTCTCAAAGAAATCAGCCCTGAGTACTCACTAGAAGGACAGATCCTGAAGTTGAGGCTCCAGTACTTTGGCCACCTCATGAGAAGGGAAGACTCCCTAGAAAAGACCCTGAATGTTAGGAAAGATGGAGGGCACAAGGAGAAGGGGACGACAGAGGATGAGAGGGTTGGACAGTGTTTCTTGAAGCTACTAACATGAGTTTGGCCAAACTGCGAGAGGCAGTGAAGGATAGGCGTGCCTGGCGTACTCTGGTCCATGGGGGTCACGAAGAGTCGGACACGACTGAACGACTGAACAACAACAAATACAAGTATGAGCAGATTCACTGGAAAGCAGTGCCCTTCACTTTCAACTCCAGAAGGATACAGTGGCTTATGGTATCACAACAATAAAATCAAGAATGCCAAGATAAGGATAAACAAAATAGAAAATTTTTCCAGTAACACCTTAGAGACCAACTGAGTTTGTTCTTGGTATGAGCTTTTCGTGGCATGCACACTTCTTCAGATACACTGAAACAGAAGTCACCAGATCCTTAAACATAGTGAGGGAGTGGGGAGGGGTATTACTCAGAAGGGTGGTGGGAATGGGGTTGATCAGCTGATAGGTGTGGAAAACCTGTGACGACTCTTAACGGCTGCAAATAGTCTTGCAGGGAAAGGCAAGGGGGTGAGATGGCTAAAGATAGCTTGGTTATGTATAATGGGATAAGAATCCAATGTCTTTGTTCAAACCAGGTTTCTCCATGGTTTTAAGTTTGGTGATTAGTTGCAATTCAGCCACTTCTCTTTCCAGTCTATTTCTGAAATTCTTTGTATTAAGATAAGATATTAAAGATATGGAAAGAGAGTATCATTGCAAAGTTAAAAGAGTCACTGTCATCATGGGTCATATCCAAACACATTGCACTTCAATGGAATCCCATAATCTGATCTCAGAGGTGAACTTTGTCACCTACAGATTCCTCGTTCATCTGGCCACAAAACAGCAAAAGGAGGAACTAATAGCGCAAATAAGTTTGCTTTTTTCGCTAGGGAGAAAGAAGCCAGCCATGTTTATAAATCATTTACTTTACAACTATGAGACACTTCTGGCTAAGTCCGACACCCGTTAATCTGCAAGAGAATGTGGTTTATTAGAAGAGTGCCACCTTCTGTCAGCGCTGGTCATTTGTTAGGGCCTTATAATGACAGGATGAACACTGTGAGTCTGCTGATAACAATAGAGGAGCAATTTAGAGACAGATATTGGCTTGGCATTCTAGACAGGGAGCAAATGGAGAACACAAAGCCACAGAGATGGGAAGGCAACCCAGATAAAGGTAGAAAGGAATTTGGGAGCGTCTTGGAAGAATTAACCTCTCCTCCAAGAAGAAGCCTTTTTTGTTCCAATGACAAATTTATTCATTGTGCATCAGCAAAGGCAACGCCAAACAGAAAAAAAGAAGTCGAGACAAAGTAGTCCAGCCATTTTTAAAGCACTCTGCAGCAAAAGGCCTACCATATGCACAAGATGTAGCAAAGTTCTGAACAGTGCAAGGGCACAGGGCAGGAAGTGTTGAAAAGCAGGGCGTTGGGTGTCATGTGTCATACCCAGACTGTGAAAGAATTGACCACAGCGATGGATGGCCAGTTTTTTCACGATTATTTCCCCCCCACACACACACATTTTGTAAAAACAAAGACCCTCCCTGGAAATAAACTTAACTAGTTATGGGGCAAATGTCCTTTTCAAAAATAGATTTAGGAGCTGATATCACAGTTAATTTTGAAGGAGGGGCTGTACAGGATTCCAGACCTTGAGTTGCACTGTCTTGGGTGCTTTACAACACAAACAGGCTATGAAGAAGAGCAGATTTTGTTCTCTCTGTGTGTGATATGAGGTCATTGCCCAGACAATTTGCTCAGTCATGGAGCACTGCCAGAACAGGACTACTGGGAAATGTAGATACTGGTCTATTAAAAAGTGATATTGTGGACATAGTTTTAACTGAGGGTGTGTGTGTGTGCCAAACAGACTTGTTTGGAGCAGAAGGTTGTTTCCACTAGAAAATAAGTGTGTAATATAATTATTTTTTTAAATGATAAGATAAATGAAATGTTGAATAATGCAGAGGTTACATTTGCATGGCAGTCAATTTTAGCACATAGTGATTTAAACGTAATACCTGAAGATGTCCCAAAGACTTGAGCATGCAAAGTGACAATTCTGAAGTAGAAATCAATTTCTCACTACTTCAAGAATGGAGAAACTGAGATCCTCCAGAAGTTGTTGACTCCAGTCCCCATCATCCCTCACTATTGGCCATCCTGGTTGGGGATGATGGGAGTTATAGTCCAGCAAACATCTGGAAGGCCACAGGTTCCCCACCCTTGTAGTACTCGATCTTGCCTTGCAATCCAAACTGTATAAAACAGTCCCATTAATATTCAAAGTCATTATACGTTTTCCTTGTCTTACTCAAAGTTCCCATGATAATTTACTTAAGACAGCTGTGTCCCATAGCTTTACATACTACTCTTCTCTCTTAATTTCAGTATTTATAAAATCTGTCATACATCAATCTTGCTGTCACAATCATATAAACAACATTTTCCTTTAGGTACTATCACTTTCAATATTGTTCATAATAATATCTTAGGCTCTGAACGTAAGGTCTTTTTCCTCAAAGTGTTATTAATAGCTTTCTATATTTGATTCCTGAATCTTCTTGCATAAATCCTTTCTAGCTTTCTCACACATCTAGTAAAACTCAGATTATTATTTTTTTCAACCATTTAACCATTTTAAGTCATGCTTATATTATTCCTGGGGTTTGATACCATTGTGAATCCATTTTCCTGCAACCCAGAAGTCTTAATGTATCAGTTAAGTTTTTCTAATAGGAAAAATTGTAGTCTTCACTAGAAATTTCATTTTGTAAAACTCTTGCAAAGTTGTTGTTTTAAAAAAAAAAACACGCATGCCAGACATGGTTTTTAAGACCTGTAACCAAACCACAGGGGTCACCAACCTTGGCGGCCCATGTGGAATTCTGAGAAAGTGCAATGGGCACCATCACCAAATGGCTGCCAAGTGGGTGTGGCATATCTTAAAATGGCTGCCACATGTAAAACATCAGCCCAAGTCCCTGGTATACTTAACTGCAAAAGTGTAAAAACCAACAGGGAAGTGATATGGCTGCCTTTCTGGGTGCTCCCTCTGTGTGTACGAGCAATTGGGGAAATGCCACATAGTGTGGAGTAGCAGGGCTGAAAATCCCTGTATGCATGTATGTAGCCATCATGATGCACAATGGTTACATGGAGAGAGAGAGAGAGAGAGAGAGAGAGAGAGAGAGAGAGAGAGAAGAGAGAGAGAGTTAAGAAGAAGACCAAGGCAGTAGTGTCAGTTAGATTTCACTGAGATATCCCCCCCCAATATCTATGGGGTAAGACTGTGTTTAATATAGCAGCTTTCTAAATAGTTACGGTTATGTTGTATCCACAAAGGAAATTTTGAGAAACAATGCCACATGATAGTTGAGACACCTCATGCAGTAAGTTTCATGAGAAGGTGGAGGGGAAAAACAGAGACATGATGTTATTTATAGCTCAGTCATTGGGCTATCTATGCCCATAAATAGAAAATGCAGTAAATTCTAGTTTATGGAAGGGTTTCCTATACAGCTGTGACCTGTAGGCATAAGAGTGAGATTAGAGTCACTGCGGTCATGAAGGAGAATTTGACATGACTTTGTCATGTGTCTGGAAGACACCACAAAGAAGCTAATTTGGGGTGGTTTTCATGACCACATGGGTGTTAATCTTTGCATGTTTTTAGATCACTATAGCATCCATTTCCTTGGGGCTGTTGGACAAGATCATCAGGTGACATATGCTGACTTTTCACAAAGTATGGTTACCACATGATGTGATAGGAAGAACAAAAGCCACAATGGAGATTCCTCTGCTTTTAGGAATGTGACTTAGATAGCTTTCCTTTTAATGGAAACCTATCTAATTCACAGTTCCATAAATAATATACAAACCAAAAACTCTGCTAACCTTCCAGATTCACACTTTTCTTAATTTTGCGATGCAATTCTCCAACCAAAAATGTTCACAAAATTATGTATGCTACGGGAAAGTGTGCATTTAAAAAATGCATCTATCATTGAAAATAGTATATACAGATGCATTATTTTAGGGACAATTGGTTGCTAGAATGTGCATATTTAGAGACATGCAACACTAAAATGCTGACAAATTCTTCTGAGGACCTTTTAAAATAAACAAATAAATCACAAACTGATGTGGGAATGTGGCAAATTGAATTGGATTAGTCCTCTCCCATCTGCTATGCCCATTTTGTTCAGAGCACTTCAGATGAAACTGCCCAAATTTGGCAACAGCATCAAGATACCCTGAGACCTGTCCCTCCTTGCCTTCTGTAAGAAGGGAGAGAGGTCACTTTCTCCCCAATATTTTTCATTGCTCCACAATAGGACCTGCCCACACAGCTATTTCATTTGGACACTGGTGTTTTTTTTGCTGCCCAAGGAGAGATGTGGCCTACCTATTGCCCAGCACAGAAAGGCCAAGACTCCCGCCAGCCAATATATACTATTTCCAGATGTCTGGCAGGTGTGGAAGGCACCTTTCCCCTTCTGGCCTGGCCTTGTTAACTCATAGGAGTGCTAATCACAACACAAACACTCCCGAGAACTTTGTAGCTCAAGACCACCACATATGCCACCAACCCTGAATGTTCTCCATTTAGGTATAATGCAGGCAACTTCCTGAGTTACGAAAACTCTTGGTTTTGGGCAGAGGGAAGCAGCAAGTATAATATTCTAGGTCTTTGCTCAGTAGCATCTAATGGAAGCAATGGGTAGATTTGACACTGTGGTACCCAAGAGAAGAAGAGAGAACAAAGACCAGACAAAAGCATGAAAGGGTAGCAATCCCAAACTCATAGCCTAGCGCTGCTTTTTACAGCAAGTGTGCTGACAAAACAAGTCCCATCTTGTATCTGCCATAGAATCAGAAGAAATCCCTATTGTATTATTATTGTATTATTATAACTCACTCTACGTGGGGCTGCCCTTGAGACTGACCCAGAAACTCCAGCGGGTGCAGAATGCCGTGGCGAGGCTCCTTATGGGGAATACAGGATCAGGTTTAAGGTGCTCGTTTTAACCTTTAAAGCCCTATACGGCCTAGGACTCTCGTACCTACAGGACTGCCTCTCCTGGTATGTCCCACAAAGGACCTTACAGTCTTCAAATAAAAACATCTTTGAGATCCTGGGCCACTGGGAGGTTAGGCTTGCCTCGACCAGAGCTAGGGCTTTTTCGGCCATGGCCCCCATCTGGTGGAACGCTCTGTCATAAGAGACTAGGGCCCTGTGGGACTTGACATCTTTCCGCAGGGCCTGCAAGACAGAGCTGTTCCACCAAGGCCTTTGGCCAAGGCACAGTCTGACCCCCTCTCTCCTTCTGTATTCCTCATAGAACTCTAGCCCAATGGTTGCCATTAATTTGATTCTGAATTGATTATAGAATGTATTTTAATTAATTGACTGTGTGATTTTATGTACACTGTGCTATTTTTACTTACTGTTAGCCGCTCTGAGCCCAGCTTTGGCCAGGGAGGGCGGGATATAACTAAAAAATTATTATTATTATTATTATTATTATTATTATTATTATTATTACCAATGTAGTCATTATCCTCGTCCTTCCAAGATAATCAGATGCTTTGGAATGGGATATGTGCACTGCTTAAGCAACATTTCCCTAGGCTCCGTGCCAGCTACTAGCTGTCGGATCTTATTCCCTCACTGTTCATGATATGTAGGTGGAATGTGGGAGGTGGAATTCCCCATTTAATATCTTCATAACAAATATCTTCCTATATGCCAGAGGAACTTTGCTTCCTGCAGCACCTACTCACTGCTATGCTGCAAGTTCCCTGTGATGAGCAAGTCAATTCCCTAGGCTCAAGTCTAGGAGTACTTTGTGCCAAGAATAATAGTTCGAAACCACGATGGTTTTGCAAGGAAGAAAAAAAAAACACATCAGTTTCCGAACTCAGCATTTCTGCACTTTGGTGTGCCTTAATTCATATAATAGCTTCTTCTTTCACAGTATTGGGAGTTTTCACAGACCATGAATGATCTTGCAGGAACTATACTGGTGAAGGGACTCCTCCATGAGGGATGCGGGTGGCGCTGTGGGTTTGCCGATCAGAAGGTCGGCGGTTGAATCCCCGTGACGGGGTGAGCTCCCGTTGCTCGGTCCCAGCTCCTGCCCACCTAGCAGTTTGAAAGCACGTCAAAGTGCAAGTAGATAAATAGGTACTGCTCTGGTGGGAAGGTAAACGGCGTTTCCGTGCACTGCTCTGGTTCGCCAGAAGCAGCTTAGTCATGCTGGCCACATGACCTGGAAGCTGTACGCCGGCTCCCTCGGCCAGTAAAACAAGATGAGCGCCGCAACCCCAGAGTCATCCACGACTGGACCTAATGGTCAGGGGTCTCTTTACCTAACAACTCTTATCACCTTGACAAACCACAGTTTCCAGGATTATTTGGGGGAAGCCATGACAGTTTATGAAGTGCTCTGATAGGGCTTTAAATGTATACTGAGTCTAATACTGCAGCACAAACTGAGCCTCCACTTTATACATCTCTTTCTCTGAGGCTGGTGACTTCATCACAGCTGTTAGATACGAGTGAGGAGGAGCTGCAGGGTGGAGTTTCTCTAAAAATCTGGCTTAACTCCTCAGGGTGGGAATTGGCTTCAGAACAGATTGTTGTTCAGTTATAACAGACCAAGATTTAAAGTGCTCAAGGAACATACGGGGCCGGAAATATCATTGGCACCTGTTATGATAACAGGAAGAGAAATCCTTAATGGAATGACGGTGCTTAATATCACCCTCTTTTCCAGACTGTAAACACTGACATAACTCACCCTAAGCCCTTGGGAAGCTGGACTATCAGTATAGACATTTTAAACAAGTCTGCTAGGCTCATGTGATCTAGCTGGCAATTTCCCAGCTCTGGATTTGGAATTTGCACACTGTTGCTTCACAGGTTGTCAAATTCTGATATAAGTACACAATAATTCCTCAGCGGCACAGAGGGGGCTTTCCCAGACTGCACACCAAAGTCACAAACTGCTTTGAGCGTCTTGGTTTTGATGTGAACTCTGTGCGGCTGCTGATTTTTAAAAATGCATTAATGCTTTTACTTTATGATGATTTTGCAATCATAAAGTCCTTACCTTAAGGACTCTAGTCCAAAGGCAGGAGAGATATATTCTAATGGTATTATTAACCACCTATTTAGTCTTGTGTGCCTGGCCCAAGGTCCTCTGGTTACAGCCAGAGATGTACTGAATGGGGGCAGAGATGGGGAAGGCAACTAAATCACACAGATGCCTCTGTGTTTGCCTTGTCCGGCCACAGCACTGGGAGCAGGAGGCCAGACGCTGGGCAGGGTGCAGATGGCTGATATGAACAGCATTGTTTGCAAATAAACAAGCAGCCCTGGAAAACAGTTCGTCTTTGTTTGGATGCTATCTGAGCCAGCAAATTGCCCTGGAGAGCTTATTCCTCCAAGTTGTGCTCTAGGCTCCATTTCAAGGAAGGGTGGAATATAAGAATAAATTACCACTATCATCACCTCGATCCTAGTCCATTCCCTGCTTACAGCTCAACAGCCTCATGTATGAGGCCGTCCAAGTATATTTGACTGCCCAAGGCAAAGAACAAGATGTCACCCCCAATTCCATGTAGAGAAGCTGATTGGACTGGCAGTTGGATGAGCCATGAGGCACCTTGCTGAACTTCTGAAAGCAGGAATCACTATGGCATGAGAGGATCCTGCGCTGGCACATCCATAGCTGTCAACCCTCCCTGCTGTTTCCCAGTGCTATAATCAGGGAATTTCCCGCAAAAAAGGGAAAGGTTGACAGCTATGTGGACATCACTCAGCCCCATCCTGACCCGAATAGTGCAGTCACACTAATTCCATCCTCGGTGTTCCACAAGCTCCAGGCATAAACTTAGGCGAGCCACATCTGAAGGGATTCTTCCCCACTGCAATAAAGGGAGAAGACATTTAAAGGAGAGGCCTAAAGATAAGTGACTTTCCAAAGAATGCATCCTGATATCTGGATGCAAAGCATGAAAGCATAATGTGTTTTCTGCAGCAGCATCAAAGCATGAAGAGGATACAAAACAGCTGGTGGGACATCATGAGGGAGGCAATTAGTTTTTATAGTGAAAGGCCTGAAGATATTTCATCTTTGCCTTTGGATCAGGTGTGCCCCTCTCCGCTCCTCACACCAACCAATGGTTGCATGACAGACAGAAGGCAACAGGGCAGCTCCCTCAGCAAAAATAAAAATGCAGATCTGCATTTATTTATTAGTTTGCTGCCTGCCATGCTGTCTGGGAGGTGAGGAGACTACAGCACCTTTAGCAAAAAGAAAGAAAGATGACAACTCTTCCTTGAACTGCTCTATTTCCTCCCTTGACATAGTTCACTGGCTTGCCTGTGAAACTCTGTCAATCTTCCCTTTGCCCTTTAATCGTAGTAACATATAGGAAAGTTGTTAGAGAAAGCAACACAACATAGTAACCGGTCTTGGCTTCCCCATTTTTGCAGAATACCATCAAGGGCTCCCTTGCAGCTTCTGCTTTTAATGGGATGTGGAGGTCATCGGAAATGACCTCACTGAACAGCTACTGAGGAATCCTTTAGAAGGCAAGCAGAACATGGTTTCCTAGACAGCAGACATATGCATAAGCTGATAGACTTCCCTGATTCACAGTCACGCTTCTCTTTTCATACTTTTTCCCCTGTTCTACATGGTTGTCTCAAGAGGTCAACCTTAGTAACAGGAGCTGCAATGCTTAGCCAAATAAATGAATGGATTATTGCGTCTTTTTTATTTATTAAATTTCCACACTGCTCTTCATCCGGAGATCACAGGGCAGTTTACAATATAAAACACAAAAATAAATCCCATATTAACAAACCAAAACAACACACCCACCCAACATGTCCCTTGATTTAAAAGAGAGGGGGGAAATCAAGTACTTACAAAAATTGTATGTGGTAGGCACTACCTTAGAAGAACACATTCCCATTTCTCTCCTACATATCAGGGCATATTTCTTCAAAGATGGGACCTGATGTGACATGAACATCCTAAAACAAAGCAGAATTCCCACCTACCTTGTGAACTATTGCCCATTTTATGTATTAACTGGTTGATTTAAAAAGTCATTTAATCAATCAACCAAGGTTTCTTAAACCAGCTGACAGCCATAGCTCATAGCCATATATAAGGATAACTCTCCCCACTACACACACACAGCAGGCCAGAGTACTGAGATGTCTTAGGATGTGGTGCTTATTGGGGATGTGAACATAAAACATAAGAGAAGGGCTTCTAGGTGAAATGCTGGATCCATATTATCCAACCTTCCCCAACCTGGTGGCTTCCAGAGATGTTTTGAACAAGCTGCCATCAGCCCCAACCATCAGCTGGGACTGATGGGAATCATATTACAAAAGAATCTAGAAGGCACCAGAGTGGGGAAGGTGGATTTAGTCCAGCATCCTATTACCAACCATAGCCAGCCAGATGCTCCCACGTTGGACAAATGCAACTGTCCTCTCGCATTGTTTGTCACTCAACAACTGGTATCTGGGGTTTTTCATTTAGCTATCATTTAAAGCAGAGCTTCCCAAACTGTGATCTGTGAATCACCAGAGGTCTGCAGACTTCATTTAGGTGGTCTACAGTGTGTCTGTGGATTTGTGTTTGAAGATGGGAGACAGCACATCCACCACATTGAATATTCATAATTTTTAATTTTATTCATATTGCTTCTTTCATTTATGTTGTATTTTATGGTATATATTGTATGGAAGTACAATTTCTACAACAGGCAGAAAAATCATTACATGGTCTGCCAAGGCAGCAGATGGCTGCAGAATCTCATAGCTCCACCTGTATGGGCAGCAGAAAGGCCCAAATTTGTACCGGTACTTTTTTTCTGAGGAAGAAGGGGATCCCGCATATCCTTTGTTATTGTAGATAAATATAAATTTTAAAGTTAGCATTCTAAATATTTCCGGAGGGACCTGCCTTCACATTTTCTTCTTTGGCTTGCCAATATCATAGTTTGATTTCCTTAACATTAAAGTCAGCGCGGCAATTTTCATGCCCTGATGCATGACATTTACTATTCTTTTCCTCTGACATTTTAGGAAACAAAACATTTCCTGTCATATCTCTGCGTATCAATGTTATCTTTATTCAGTATTCAATGTCTCGACTCAATGGAAGTTGCTGGCCTTGATAACATCTTGTAGCAGTGGGTTCCACAAGCAAGTATCAGAACAAATAGGTTCATTCTTTCACGTACCCTTTCATTGAAAAGCCTCCTTGTATTCCTGCACTGCATGCCTTAAAAGCAGAAGTGCGTAGGAGGACTCGTTTCATTAATGAGTTCCCTTCCCTCCTCCCCTCCCCTCTTTTTGCTGGGTTAATGTGGGAGCCCAGCATGACTTAGCACTGAGCTATTTCTGGAATGGTTCATGCAGCCTCCGAAAGCTGCTGAGGCTTCTCTGTTCAGAAATAACTCACGCTTAAGAGCTAGCAGGTCTCAGTGCTGTCATTGTTTTGCACTAGTGAGCACAGATTTGCTAGGATGGCTGAGTCAGTTTTGCAGAGGAAGGATGTATAATTTTACTACCCATGCTGCTAGTGCATGAAGAGGCAACTGATAGGCAATCCTATGGAAGGCTGCAATGCAAACAGGCCTATGCGAAAGATAAAAATCCATTATGAGGATGTCTAATATTGATTTCTCTCCCCAGTTTGTCTCAAAAATATCTGCACTAAATATTTGTGCATTGACTTTTTCAGCCAATCAACACATGGTGACATCACAATGCCACATAGCCAATCAGATATGGCATTGTAACACTACTGAGGGCAAATGCAGCCAGTTCAGAGTGAGGGCAATGCTTCCCATATCACATTGCCCTCATTTTGGAGGGATGTTTCAAGAGAGTTTATTGAATTATGATTTAAGGAAGGATAGATAGGGAATTTCCTTCTAGGCATGTTGAACAAAACTTCACAGGCCCTTGTACAGGCCTCTCACCAAATCATAGTATAGGCCTCTTTTCACCAAGCCCTTTTTTTTGCTGTCGTAACTGATTGAGTTCACCGCTAAATCTTTTAGCCCAACCTATAAAAGACAAAGCATTTATCAGTTGTTATAAGATAAATAGATAGATGATAGATAAATAGATGATAGAGCTAGATAGATAGATAGCAGTTGTAATTGTTACATTTTACTTGTCTTCTAATGCTTAGAGGTATCAGGTGGAAACATTCCTCTTTTCTCAGGTCTTTGGCTAATTAAACAATGTATGGCTTTTTAAACTGGGATGTGTGTGTGTTGTTGTTTTGTTTGTTATTATGTTATATATTTTTGTGTTTTCATATTGTAAACTCCCATGTGATCTACAGAAAAGGACGGTATATAAAATAAATAAATAAAGCAAGCAAATATAATATAATATAATATAATATAATATAATATAATATCCCAGAGCATGGAAGCTGAGCAGACCTTCGGAATGTGGGAGCTGAGGGGACCACCAAGCTGAGATCAGTGGCCGTGTTTTTTTTTTAATGTGCTGTCTGTGGTGAGCAAGGGTGTCAAAAAGCAAGGGACTGTAACCTTTTTCTCAAGGTTCAACGGGGTTTTTTTGTGGGTGCCAACTACAAAAATGACCTTCTTCCAGTTAGCTTTGAAGTATGTTTCTTTTTCAGTTTCCACGTCGATGTCATTTGTGCTAGATAAATATCAGTGGAACACAGCGTTTACTTTGAGGCGACATTACCAAGCACTTAGCGTTTTGCCAACTATAGACACTAGAAGCACTATTTAGAATCGCAGAATTGTAGAGCTGAGATCCACAGAACCATCCAGTTCAACTCCCTGCAGTGCAGGAGCCACAGCTAAAGAATCTCTGACAGATGGCCATCCAAACTCTTCTGAAGGCAAGGTGCCGCTGCAGAGTAATTTTCTGCGGCAATTGCCACAGGAAAAGGTGTAGGAAGGGTGTGAGGCCAGGCCTTAAGGGAAGAATCCTTTCTGTAGGAGTAGCTGAAAACGCTCACAACCAGAAGACCTGTGAGAAAAGAAGAGAAGGAAGCTCTGCCAGACAGGGGTTGGGATTTGGATGAGGTACTCAGGTGTAAGTACAACCTTGTCCCTATTCCCTGTAAGGAAGCATCATTCTGCTTCATCCCAGGGCAAGGAGGAGCTGCACCCAGACACAATCATTTATAGCCTGTGCAGGCAATAATTCTCGCTTACGGTCCCCTGCTTTTTACACATGTGTGAACCCTTGTAGGGGGTAGCAGCAGACCTTCCAACATCATACCTCCAGCGGTTCCCATAAACCTTCTGAGTGGCCCTGCAAAGCTGGCCACTGGGGGGGGGGCAGGCACCCAAGGCCATCCTGGCCCAGGGCAGTATTTATTATAGGGTCAGCCCTGTAAGTAAGGTCTGAAGGAACGCGATGCAGCAGACTTGCTGGAGCTAAGCAGCTCCTGAGTTTTTTTCAGTGCCCAGGTGGGCGACTGCTTGACAATCATAAATGTATCCCACCTTGAGTTCCATGATGGAAGAAAGGTAAAGATGAAATGCTTGTATAACATACAAATTTCACTCCATGAGATGCGGTGATTAGGTTTTGGAAGGTATATCTAGGTATTCCTGAGACATCTAGACAGATCTTCCATGATCAGAAGTAGTCTACCTCTGAATACCAGATGTTCAGGACACATCAGCAGAGAGCTGTTAGCTTCCCAGAGACATCTTGTTGGGTGACCACTGGTGAAAACAGGATACTCAGATTTCATCAAGAAGGGTATTTTACGTCTTCATATTTAAAGAGTACAGTATAATATACTCAACACATATTCAGCACTAATTAGTGTCAGCTCTGTAGGTTATTTTGCATTTTTGAAGGGTGCTGCTGATTCAGATGACTAACTTTTTTAAAAAAAATACAAAACATTGCAGCATGTCAGAAGGACATCCTGTGCCTGCATTGCAAAGGGTTATTTGTGTTATTCACACTGTCCTTTGGGATGTGTGGTTGTGCCTAAGAGGAATGTATGGTCATTAAAACAGAAAGTATACTGTATTCAATGGGGAAAATACTTATGTTAGCACAAGGTTATATTATTAAGTTAATATAATTCACATAGCCCGCAGCAAGGAAATGCAAAATTGATACAAAATTGAGCAGTTACTGAATGATTTCATTGTGCTCTGAAAAACCCTCCATATGTCACATGTATGACTGATAAATCATTACGTAACATTATTGTTTAAATCAGGACGGAAACCATATCCACGCCTCTCTTCAAGAGCATTGGCTAGTCTCCTACAGTTCTCCACAACATATGGTTATGAAGAGGGATTTTCAACTCTGACAAGTATGAAAGATCAGAAAAGAGAAAGGGTTCTTTGCGTTGATGAGGAGATGAGAGTTTGTTTGTCTCAAATTAGACGCAATGTAAATGAGATTGCCCAGAAAAAGCAAGCTCACACCTCTCACTGAGTTTGTATACATACTTAGCTTACATATGTAAGAGGCTCGTTTATAATTATATTTTGAGAATGATTCATGTTCTTCTGTAGCTGCGTTGTTGTATACTTTTTGGATGTCCCATGATCATATTATAAAGTAGTTGTGTTCTATGTTATAAATCAAGCACTGCTAGGAGTATACACTACCTCACTTTTAATGGCAAAGGTTACTAGCTCAGCTACACACATTTGTACAGTCCTCTACAGCAAGATCCTCTCCACTTCATGGTCTTCTTGCTATCTTGCATCACTAAACAGAGTCAGAATTTCTCAGACATGCATAGGTGGTACACAGAAAGGTCTACAGGCATACGCATTGGCAAACTATAGGACCTTGTTGTCCAATGCATCTTTCAAGATACAAGGGCTTTGTATTCGAAATGACAACCCCTTCAACATCCTAGGCATGCAAAAATAAAAATAAAAATTAGACAGAGTTCAGAATCTGATCCAAACTACCGATAGTTCCTGTGAGTATGTGCATTTCCCCCTTTGAAGATAAAGCAGAGTAATAAAGCTCATTTCTTGAAAATGAGTGAACTACCCCAGCAGGTTCTTGCGATCAAGTTTTTTTAAAGAAGTAAACATAAAAGAGAAATCATTATTCTGCTTGACGTTTATACGGCATGTGACCTCAGCAACTTTGCGGCATTTGCTGGGAGGGTGAACAGAACCCACTGCACCAGCTTAGCCCTTGCCACTGATGCCAGTGGGCGCATGTGCGCAGGACGCATTGGGTTCACGCATCCCATGCTCCAGCCCAGACCTCACCGCTGGAACCAAGCGGGGCTGCACTGCGCCACCTGTCTGCCCTCGCAGGGAGAAGCATGGCCAGCCGCTGCAGCCCTTGGCAGGTGAATCTCCTCAACACTGGCCAGGAGGGCATTCAGTGAGGGGGCTGGGGACATGGCGGTGAGGCAGGGCATGACAGGGATCCCTGTGTGGGGGCGACTGGTTCGTGCCCCCTAAAAATCTTTTTTTTAAAAAAAATATTTCATTTTCCATTTTAGAATATTCAACAGTGAATATAAACCTTCACAAATCAAATAATATTTTCTGCGACTTCCCTCCCTCCCCTTCTGCGGCTTCTTATTTTTGTCATATTTTCACTGCATATCCAAATTTATCATTTTTACAAATTTATCCTTTATAATTCCTTTAAATGTCTTACTGCTTGTGTTTAGGTCAATCCTGCTAATATTTTTAATGGTTTGCAATTTGTTTTCATATATTCAATAAATTTCCCCAGTTCTGTGACAAAGTTGATCATTTTGATCTTTGTGCCCCCTAAATATAATGTGCCTGGGGCTCTTTCCGCTCACCGTGCCCCCCCCCATTACGACCCAACGTGACCTGGAATTAATATAAGTTCCGAGTAAGTCCCAGTGAGCCTTTCCTCAGATTATGCTCTGGTTTCACACATTTAAAAAGAAAAAAATGACATGTTAGGTAGGGAGACCTTAACAGCGTGAGTGCAATAAGACTGGGGAAATAGGGACTAAGGACTCTAGGAGGGCAATAATGGCTGCATTCTCCTCCCTGGTGGCTCCACCAGATCATATGCTAGGACAAGGAGCTGCAGTACTGGCTATCCCAGGAAGGTGCCTTGTGCCCGTGGCTCAGCAAATGCCTTTCTCTAAACATTAAGCGGAAAAGGAACTGATAGAAAACCAGGAATGTCAAAATAAACATGGCCAGTCCAAGAGAACAGCAGGCTTGGGATGGTGAGGCAATACCCTAGTGAGAAAGTGGCTTCTTTGGATTTGCATGGCTGCTTTTCACGCTGCAAACAAATATATATTAGGGATAGCTCACAGCTCACTGAGGCAAATCCCCGAGAGACAGGGCATTTACATGGTGTAACTTCAATCCATTCTTGAGACGCACATTGTGGGTTTGGAGATCTGGGCGAAAGGTACACTCGCAAACCCCATCATTACGGCTCTACGCTTCTCATTCCCGTCTAGGAGAAATGCCAAGGCAGCATAGGAAACCGCTGGTGGAACAGGGCCCCTTTGCACAATAAGTACCCTGTGGTTGGTAGGCTATCTCAATCTTTTTGGAGCAGCAACTCGTAAGGACAAGATGGCAGAGCCAGAGGCTAATTTCTTTCTTGTTTTTCTTAAAGGTGTTGAGACTCAAGCTGCATCTGTTGTGTATTGATTCAAGGGTTATCATATCTGTATTATTATTGTCTGTATTCACATTAGGGGAAAGTAACTGCCTTCCTGTTCCAGAAGGAACAGCTACTATTGGTTCATTTAAGTTGCTGTATTTGGATCCTCAGTCTTATTGGTTCCCACCAAAAGGCAGCTTTGTGATTGCTTGAGATTGTTCCCTCCAAAATGTATCCTTTTTAGCCATTCTTTTTGTTCCTATAATGTAGTTCCCTGGTCTTGTTTGTCTGAATAAAGAGTGTTACATGAAGAAGCTGTCTCCTGCCTGCTATGTCAGAGCTGAAATCACTTGCTGAATCATGATCCCCACGTTACAACAGCATCCACATTTAAGGCAGTATCATCTGCTGAGAAGTGCAGATGGGCTGCCTAGTGGTCCAGGAACTGATGTTGCAGTCTTGCAGCTGCTCCCCCGAGCACATGATGTGCATAGTAAGTGGGATAGGTGTGAATGGCCTCTCTAGCTGCCAGTTGTCTAAGCCTCTGCCTGTGCCACCACCATAGCTCAGGACTGCTATGACGAAAAAAAAAGTGACGCTCCTAAATTCAGATAAAGGGTTAGTATGACGAGCAGAATGCCGTAAGGACAGGAAGTAGTAGGAAAGGACAACAGAATAAAAGTCCCATATATGGGGCAATCCAGTGCCACATTTACATATAAGCTAAACAAGCTATAGCTTCGGGCCCCACTCTCTTGGGGGGGGTCCCCCAAAAAAATAAAAGGGGAAAAAACCTGGTTGTACATTTCCAAAATATAAGATAAAAAACAAATAAAATAAAACCTACATACAGCAACAGTGTTTTGTGTTGTGTAGGCTCCTAAGATGTAAGTAATGGGGCCCGCCTGCTAGCCTGCTCCCTAAAATATCACTGGTTTGCTCAGTTCTATATATAGGTTGCTTACATTCTGCATGTGCTAATGGCTTTAGATACCTATTAGGTCCATAAATTACCATATAGCATATATTCAACACAAAAAACAGCGACAATTTGTTGTTGACAAAGGACAGCTGGACATATGAAGGGCCCCATTACCTTCAGTAGCTTAGGGCCTTGTCAAACCCAAATCTGGCCCTGGGGCAATTGCAGATTGCCCTTTGATGGCAGGAATGTCTTTGGCCTGCTGGACAGAGGCAATGGGCTGGTGGGTGAGAGCAGTTGCTGCCCTGACTCCTATCCAATGCTCTGACTAGCCACATGACTCATTAGTTAGTGGTAATGCAAAGTCTTGTGTTCTAACTACTGATTACCGTTTTCCCACAGCTGTGGGTCATAGTACTGTTTTATGCACTGCAGATGTCTGTAAAAGGCAGCATCCTGACCGTACCACGGGATGGAATTGGTTTCTCTGAGAGCTTACTAAGAATGCAATTTCTATAAAAACAAAACCACGTGATTTATGGCTATTAGTCTCATTTCCTCTCTTCGACTTAACTTTGCCAGCTCTTCGGAAGGCTGCTATCCTGACCCAGGGGATTTCTCCGCCTGCTCATCAAGAGCCGCGACACGCCCTTCAGCCTGTTCCTGCAAAGAATGAAAACTACCGCTGCTGCTTTGTGGGTATTGAATGCTCTCTAGGGATAGGCACAATTGGGCATGAATGTACCCTGAAGGCTTGCTTGGTAACATTACAAACCTCTAGCACAGTAATTGTGTGCTTTCTCTTGCTTACAGAGAGATTTTGCTTATAAATCTTGCCTGGTCTTGCCCAGGAATCGTGACCTAAACCCACTTACTTAGCTAATAGAACCTATTCCCAAAGATGCTTGTTTACAGATGTGCCTCTAGGAGATGAATTAAAAACAGACAAACCCAAATGTACCACCAACATTGATTGTAGGTCGTTTCTTTCTTTCTAAGGAGAAAATACAGGAATGTATTCAATGTAAACTTTAAATTGATTGACAGCCCAGTCTGTGGAGTCACTTCAACAGCTGTGGTGCAACATGGGGTTGAAATGGCATCCTGTTCAATGCAAAAGGAGAAAGGGCCCAAAGCTTTGTTTCAATTGCCTCACGTTCCTTAAAACTCCCCTTTTCCTGTTATAACTATAAACTGCACTGACCCCAGAGTTCACTGGGGTATTCCAACAGCCCTTCAGCCCCATGTAAGGATTATCAAACATCAGCTGCATATACGCATGTAGGAATGGGGGAGAAATTCTATCCAACCCACATTCAAACTCAAATCTACCTAATCCTCGCTTTCTGAAACAATACATGAACAGAAATACAGACATCCTTCAAAATTCATGCATCTCCAAATTTTGAATGCAGTTCTTCAGCCAAATCATGTGTACAAAATTGCATATACAAAGAGAAAGCAGGCACAAAAATCATATCTTTTTTAAAAGGCCAATAAAAAATGCATTATATTACAAAACATGTGCGTTACAAAAATGTGTTTATCAGGTGGAATGGCATACAATAATGTGCATGTGTGGAGAAATTCGCACTAAGATGCTAATGAAATTTCATGAGCACTTTAAACAAAAAAACAAAACGAAAAACACCCCATAGATTAATGTAGAAATGTGGACAACTGAATTTCAGACCAACGAAACAAAAAATGACGAGTTACACATGTTACTTAAAATTGTTTCTTAGAAAGAAAATAGATTACAAAACATATAAGTTGATACATGGTTAGCTGTATACAAAGGTTTTCCTATGAAAAGTTGTTTTTTAAAAACTTTTTAAGACAAAACTATTGTTTAAACTTGGAGTTTCTAACATGGCGCCTGCAGACACCATGGCACATTCAGACAACCCCCATGGTTCCTGCCAAGGCCTCATGCCCTTTCCTTTTTCTTTTTTCTTTTTACAACAAATTTGAAGGGTGTGGCTGTTTAATTGCAGCTGTATGCCTGTTTTGTTTTTGTTTGTCTTTTATTTGTCTTGGAGTGGGTGTCAGTTTTTTTGCCTGTTGTTTGGTGGGGGGCAGGAGAGACTTCTGAGCATTGTCTGTTTTCCTTCTGCGAAATGGTGGCCATTATAGCTTCTAAGATTTCAAAATGTGCCCCTGCCCCACCAAAAAAAAAAAAAAAAAAAGGTTGGGGGTCCCCTGCTTTAAACAATTTCCATTCAGGTAGTATTGGCCATCAACAAAACAAACAATATTTACCATTTTTGCAGAGCTGTTCTCAGTTCTTTCAGACACACAGTTGACCTACAGACAACCATCTTCCCTATTCTTCCTCGCTGCTGGCAAACACAGGTTAGATTTTCCTTCCCCTTTGCCAGCTGCCACCAAGAATCTCATTGCTTAGTCGATTCTGAGCTTCCCTTCGCTAACATTGGCAAGGTTAAGCTTCAGAGAATGGAATCTGACTTCCAGAAAGAACAAACTTCAGTACTTGAAGTGTTGTCATTAACATTTGCTCTCCTGTACCACCTGGAACTCAAGAGCAGCTGAATAGTCACATTTCACAGGGCTGTCTATCCCCTGCAAAGGTATGAGGATATTTGGTGACTTTGACACGGTGGGTTGGCAAATTTTGAAAATTTTGTCTTATCTTTGAATTTTATTTAAAAGTTCTATTCAATTAAATTTACACCCTGCACCCTCCTCCAAGGGAGCCCAGGTTGGCACTACAATGTGGATATTGTCAGGGTTGAGCCAGATGAGGAGGAGTGGTGGCAAGCCCCCCCTGGTGAGGCTGCACCCACGGAAGAACCTGGGGAAATGGAGGAGTTCGTACCTGGAGAAGACTGGTGGCGGCACTCCTCGGAAGAGGAAGAGTCAGATGGAGAGGGGGAAAGACCAGAACAGGAGGAGGAGGAAGTCGAGCCAGAATCAGGCCCTTGTGAGGAGAGAAACAGCCCTTCCCCTCCTCCCTTCTCAGCTGTAGAGCGTAGAGCTGAGAGACGCAGGGAACAATTAGAGGCAGCTGCAACTTGTAAGAGACGTGGTTGCAGGCCAGCTACTTAAGAAAGGCTGGCTCCTCCCTTCACTAGCACCTGCAACTGATATGCTGAGTGCGTGGTTGCTCTTGCTCGTTCTGTTCCTGATTCCTGGCTTGTTCCTGACTCCTGGCTTGTTCCTGGCTCCTGACTTTTCCCTGACTGACTTGGCTGGTTCCTGACTTGGACTGTTCTGACTTCGGCTTCTCCTTATCCCATACTGATACCTAACTTCAGCTGGCTTCTGACCCGGACTGTTCGACCTTGGCTTATCTGACTGCTTCACTTCAGCATGCCAACTTGTTGGCACGCTAACAGATATGTTGGGTGTCTCTTCTTTTCCCTCCCTCCCTCTGCAAAACTCATCACCCCAGGCACATTTTCAGCACCTCTCTCCCCAGGTATCTCATCATCCCACTTTTTTGTTTTTAATAGGAAGTGGGCATCTCAATTCCTGCTCTCTTCAGACAAGTCAGAATGGACCCTGCACACACCTTAAAAATTCATCCAAGAAGTCTTTTCTTTTTGACATCCTGCATCTCCAGGCATCTGAGAGAGTAAAACTGGAACTTTCCAGAGCACACAGACTGATTTCCCCCCCTTCCCCACTCTACCAAGTAATATATGCTCTCTCCCTTCTGTTTTGGAGGATATATGTGTTTTGATGTCTACTTTTGCCATCTGATCCCCCTTACATCATTAGTAGTTATCCAGCAACCAGCATGAGTCTGGTTTCTACATTTCCTTCCCTCCTCCTTTTAGCTTTAAAAAAAATCGAGTACACCATATGCTGCCTTACCCCTGTGTATCCCAGGTTAAGTGAGGGGTTTTGGATCACGATTTGAGTGAGCAAGTGTCTGCCGGATCAGACTCCAGGTTGGGAGAATACCATTTGCAATCCTGAAGTTTGGGGGGGTGGCAGTGCTCTCTTGAGATTGGGAGGAGCGAATTTCCCTCCTCCCAATGGATTAGAAAGGTCTCCTCCAGAAAGTCCTTTTGCAGGCAATGCAAAGGCACTCTTCCCTCTGCTTGTAACTTCAAAAGCAGTCATGAATTTTCTTGTAGCCAAAGCAAACCAGAATGAAAGAGCTGCAAAAAAAACAAACTACCAGGAACAGCCACCTACCGGGATGGGCTGAGCTGAACTTCAAATGAACAGGAAGTGAAATGGGAGGATATAATGAATTCAATCTCTACCTGTGACACGGGTAGGGGAACTTTTACAACCCAACGGCCGCATTCTGTTCTGGGCAGCCATCCAATGGCCACATGCCAGTGGTCGACAGAACAACAAATGTTAATTTTTACCTTTGTACGGTAGGCTGCTTTCTACACACACCTCTCTCTACCCTCTATCTAGGGAAGTAAAGGTAAAGGGACCCCTGACCATTAGGTCCAGTCGTGTCCGACTCTGGGGTTGCGGCGCTCATCTCGCGTTACTGGCCGAGGGAGCCAGTGTACAGCTTCTGGGTCATGTGGCCGGCATGACTAAGCCGCTTCTGGTGAACCAGAGCGGCGCACGGAAATACTGTTTACCTTCCTGCTGGAGCAGAACCTATTTATCTACTTGCACTTTGACATGCTTTTGAACTGCTAGGTGGGCAGGAGCTGGGACCCAGAAACAGGAGCTCACCCCGTCGTGGGGATTCTAACCGCCGACCTTCTGATCAGCAAGTCCTAGGCTCTGTCCACAGTGCCACCCGCGTCCTATCTAGGGAAGTAAGAAGTACTGTTAAGGGGTTCAGTTGGGGGAAGCATTCAGGAAGGGTACAGAGCAAAGTGTGGCCTGGGGAGACTCCTGAGAACCAGGCAGAGAGACTTGGGGGCAGTGGCAGAGGAAGGCTCCACGCTACCCAGGGCGGCGAAAGAAAATGCCCCAGGGCCGGGGCATCGTGATGTCACATTGTGATGTCACGATCGGTGGGCCGCCTCCGCTTCTGCAACCCCTTTTAAGCCGCAGAGCGAAAAGGCGGCTTGTGGGGCTGCCGAGCGCTATCGGCGGCTCCCCGCCAATCACGCACGGCAGCCCCACGAGCCGCCTTTTCGCTCTGCGGCTCAAAACAGGGCTGCGGAAGCGGCGGATCTGACGGCGGAGTTTTCCTGTGCAAAATGTCGCGCAGGCGCACTCTGTCGTCGGGCCGTGCGCTGCTGCTCCCGGGGTGACGGAGGGAACGACGGTGCGTGGGAGTGGCGGGAGGGACCACCGCTTGTCACCCCCCTCCCCTGTCACCTGGGGCGTCCCGCCCCTACCGCCCCCCTAGCAATGCCCCTGCTTGGGGGGCCACCATTTGGTGTCCAACCTCTGCTGTAGCAGAACACTCCAATGGGAATGGTGTCATGGCACCCTTCCTACAAGCCATCCTGAGGGGGAGGGGGAGATGGCTGCCTGCACTGGCCATAATGGGACATTGTTTCCATGGAATTTTCTTTCCCAGACACAGGTCTGGGCTGCAAACCACGGGCTGAAACAATGGCACAGGTGGCTTGTTTTTGTTGTTAAAAACAGAACACCTGGAGAGAACCCCTAGGGCACCACATATTTAAAGATAACAACAGCATTCTCAACACTCACCCCATCCCTTGACATCAAAGATTTTGCTGTTGCTTTCTGTTTGGGTTATCTCTTGCTTCAGCACTAATTGCAAGCAAATATTCTGTTCTCTGTTGATTAAACTTGTAATCATACCCTTTTCATAACGGGAGAAACATGCAGTGCAAAATATTTTCAGTTGCCTCCTCACCACAAATGCATGATGTAAATTGAAAGCTGGGTTGCACTTGTCTAAAACAGCGGAGGAGTTGTTTTTTTGTTTTGTTTTTTAAAGAAAAATGTAACAAATCCACTAATCTTCTCAAAGAACACTTTACAATTTTCCAAGGCATGCTGAAATGTTGCCAGTATCAGAGTCCTGCATTATTACTTGGCAATAAATATAACTATCTCTGCACCAACACATTCCTTAGCGAATTTCCAAATTGAAAGCTATTAACTTAGTTCCAATGAACAAATTTATAGGGAGAATGCAGTTGGTTCAAATGAACTGCTTTCTTGCAGCAGACAATCAGTCTGGGGAGTTTTGATTAAAATTGTTCATATACACATAACCCCAAGAATTGTGGGGATGTTGAGGATGGTAGGAGAGGATATATTGATTCAATATTATACTTCCTCGCTCATGCTAGTGAGCTTATAGTAGAACACATTCCCTTGTACATAGCAGGAAGCTAGTTGATAGATTTGTTAGAACCATTTGAGTTAAGCAATCCAGTCTGGCTTGTCCAGATTCATTGTTCCTGGTAAATCCCCTTTAGTTCCCTCTAAAAACAATAATGAAATGACAGTCTTATATTAGAAAGTAATGATAAGGTCTACTTACATTCAGTTCACAGGACACACATTGGAAATTGAGCAATGGACTATCTCCAGAGAAAACGGGACTCTTTGTACTGCACTTCCTTGATTACAGAATTACATTAATGCACTTGCCAGGAGACAGGTTTCTTCTTCCTTCTGTGGAGTAATGGCACTGCCATTGAATTGATGGATTATTGTGGCACAGGTACTCCATGTTCCGGGAGAATTAGATCCACTCAACAAGGTGACTTTTGGTTTCCAAACATACGTCACCTGCTCTCAAAGCCCAGGCATACTGTTTCGGAATCACTAAGACTGCCTGGTTGTGTATGATGTGTCCAAAAAGCGTACTGGCTATTTCTGTCTATGTGTTCTGTCTATTTGTATACATTCCTGCTTCTCAATATACACACATATGTGTGTCCACACCATTTGAAGATTTAACAATGAGTGAACTTAACCCCTTTGCAGATTGGAATCAGAGGGCTGATGTAAGATTTCTGCTCTGTAAACTTGAATGCAGGTCCTCCTTTTTTTCCTGAACTTTCCTAATCATGGCTAAATGTTAGTGGAAGTGCATGGCTATAGGGTGCACTGAGGACATAATGGACGGGAATACCTAACGCGCCCCATCAGCAGAAACTCTGTGCAAGGTTTTCCACTGGCAGAACAAGGTTTCCCCCCTTCTCCTCCCACCTGTGCCCCCAAGATGGCTGAGGGTGCATGTCAGGAGAATTCCCCAGAATAGCTCATGGGGGGGGGAGAACAGGGACAATTGTTCCATGTGGCAAGCTACAATCCTTGTGCAAATGCAATGTTCATAATAGTGTGACACTGAATTCCACCCAGTGTCCCCTTTCCACCTCAGAACTTTATGGTGCAACATTCTCTCCCTAGCTATAGCCACATCTATTTTGTTAACAAATGATTGACATGGAGCCACAGGCATCCGTTTAGAGGGAACAAGTGGCAGAGGAAGCAACCACAAGTCACCTGCAATAAGGCGCAGTTCTGATAGCAATTTTGGCACCTCAGAATCAGGGCTTATTATACATGCAAACATTGTCTAGATTTGTAGAGTGGATAGACTAATGAGCTTTTGTGGCTTCACAGCTTAAGACAGACAGACAGTTCATCTTACATCCCATCAATGTGTCCATGTCATATTAGGATATGGTCCAGATTCAAGTGTCCTCCAGCCATGTGTGTTCTACAGGTCCCATGATAAGTCACTTGCAGTGAGAGCTGCTTAGTCAGAGTTCCCAAGATAGACAAGTTCATCATTTCAGTATTTCTCTCCATTTGTGAATCTGGGCACATCTCTCTCCCCACCCCCTTCCCTTTTCCTGCCATCACATCATCAACTCAGCTGATAATGAGTGGAAAAGGTTGATAGCAAATGAACCTACGCCCTCCCTAGTAACCATCACCAGAATACCCACAAAGTTATCTCACACTGGAAAAGAAGACCACAGCAAACAACCCTTTTTCCTATTAGCATGGTTGAAACAGACATGTTGCCACTTTAAATGAGAACACACCTAACAACCAATCACATGGCTGTAGGCAGTGGATGCCTGGTCACTGGCAGTGGTTTTGACAACTGTGCAGTGTGTGTGTGACTGGAAGGAGTGGGCAGCAGGATGTGGAAGACTCAGAAATCGCACAACCGTTGCCACGGCAGAGCTGAGAATCTTTTTGACCTTTACAGTACATGCCCTCTTGACCTCAATACTATGATTGTGTTGATCACTGGTGCTGAGCTCTGTGTGCCACTATTTATTTATTAAGATTTATACCCCACCCTTCAAGAACATAGCATCATAGAATTGTAGAGCTGGAAGGGACCACGAGGGTCACCTTGTCCAACTCCCTGCAATGCAGGATTTTTTTGCCCAGTGTAGGGTTCGAACCCATGACCCTGAGATTAAGAATTTCATGCTCTGAAATTCTTGCTGAGGTAATCAGGGCGTCTTAATGTTTTTGGTTGTTTTTTTTAACACTATAAAATAATACATAAAAGCTAAAATCATAAGATCTATAAAATTATCATAAAATTAATATCATACCGGTAGTATAAGACATCGTCAAATGCTGAATGCTGATGGGGGAAGTTTCTGCTCTTTCAGATTGTGTGCCAAATTATCATCATCATCATCCTCGTCTCACCCTTCCTCCCAAAGGAGACCAGGGCTGGCATACACAGCATTGATAAAACATTTCAAACCCCACTTTTTACCCTTTCATGTTTCACTTCACTTTCCTTTTTCAACTGTGAGCCTAGGGGCAGGCAATTGTCCTTTAAAATGCATTGTGGAAAGCCTGGTAATTTTCCAAAGCCTTATAAATTAAAGGGAATGGCAATTATGAGAATACAGTAACCAAGAAGATGAAAAACCCTATTATCAGCAATCAGTTTATGGTTCTAGGAACATAGGAAGGGCAGACCATTGTTCAATAGAGCTCAGTACTGTTGGCACTGACTGGCAGCAGATTTCACACAGGGTTCTCTCCTGGCACTATCCTGGCACTACCAAAATGGTCAAAGGCCTGGAAACGATGCCTTATGAGGAACGGCTTAGGGAGCTGGGTATGTTTAGCCTGGAGAAGAGAAGGTTAAGGGGTGATATGATAGCCATGTTCAAATATATAAAAGGATGTCATATAGAGGAAGGAGAAAGGTTGTTTTCTGCTGCTCCAGAGAAGCGGACAGGGAGCAATGGATTCAAACTACAAGAAAGAAGATTCCACCTAAACATTGGAAAGAACTTCCTGACAGTGAGAGCTGTTCGACAGTGGAATTTGCTGCCAAGGAGTGTGGTGGAGTCTCCTTCTTTGGAGGTCTTTAAGCGGAGGCTTGACAGCCATCTGTCAGGAATGCTTTGATGGTGTTTCCTGCTTGGCAGGGGGTTGGACTAGATGGCCCTTGTGGTCTCTTCCAACTCTAAGATTCTATGATTCTATCTAGAGATGCCAGGGATCTTATGCATCTGAGATCTTCTGCATGAAAAACAGGTGCTCTACCACTAAGATGTGGCCCTTTCTGATCATCTTGGAATATGACTTAAAGCTTATGAGTTCAGCAGTACTGGCCCTTTAAGACTGCAGAAAGGAGAGGGCTGAATTGAGCTTTTGCAGATCAATTTGGAATGTTCAGGCAGCTGAGTAATTTGAATGATTGAATCCAGGCGTTCAAAGTGGGAGGGTGGGAAGAAGCATAAGAGTTCTATGTAAATTCCAACACCTGCCTCATATGCTGTCTTTCAGGGCCCACACCTTTCAATGCCTCTTCAATTGTTGTGGTTAGGGATTCCAAATCTTTAAATGTGCTGGATGGTTAAAAAAAATTATGTTAGCCGCCACTTAAATTACTGTTTAAAAATGAAAGTATATAAAAAGCATGCAAAGCTTTCTGATTCAAAGGAGAGTTATTTAGATCGACAACATGATAACACTTGCAACATACAAACGGGATTGCCTATAGATGCAGACTTGGGACAAACATATTCATTTCTGGAACGAGTTTATACAAAATGTAGTAGGTTATTAGCAACCATATCTATATGAGGATAATAATATCACATAGCTATACAATAATCCATAGAAAGGAAATTGATTTTATTTACTGTATTACACTGTACTTTTCACATGGTTTTCCTTTTCCCTTCTCTTTTCCACATTTCTTTTTTCTTTAATTTTTTCTTTTATCACATTATTCCTTCATTAAAAAAAAAACTTTTCAATAAAATATCAATAAAAAATAAAAGGCTTGTAAAGATTTTTTTTGATTGAGTTATTTTTGTTGTTCAGTCGTTCAGTCGTGTCTGACTCTTCGTGACCCCATGGACCAGAGCACGCCAGGCACGCCTATCCTTCACTGCCTCTCGCAGTTTGGCCAAACTCATGTTAGTAGCTTCAAGAACACTGTCCAACCATCTCATCCTCTGTCGTCCCCTTCTCCTTGTGCCCTCCATCTTTCCCAACATCAGGGTCTTTTCTAGGGAGTCTTCTCTTCTCATGAGGTGGCCAAAGTACTGGAGCCTCAACTTCAGGATCTGTCCTTCTAGTGAGCACTCAGGGCTGATTTCTTTGAGAATGGATAGGTTTGATCTTCTTGCAGTCCATGGGACTCTCAAGAGTCTCCTCCAGCACCATAATTCAAAAACATCAATTCTACGGCGATCAGCCTTCTTTATGGTCCAGCTCTCACTTCCGTACATTACTACTGGGAAAACCATAGCTTTAACTATACGGACCTTTGTCGGCAAGGTGATGTCTTTGCTTTTTAAGATGCTGTCTAGGTTTGTCATTGCTTTTCTCCCAAGAAGCAGGCGTCTTCTGATTTCGTGACTGCTGTCACCATCTGCAGTGATCATGGAACCCAAGAAAGTGAAATCTCTCACTGCCTCCATTTCTTCCCCTTCTATTTGCCAGGAGGTGATGGGACCAGTGGCCATGATCTTAGTTTTTTTGATGTTGAGTTATTTAGATCACCATTTTTACGACATGATATGAAAACTCTGCTTTGATTTTAAAAGCTGACTTCACACACACACGTACATATCACATACTAACTCCATCTTTCCTTGTTCTATGTTCAGGCTGCAGAGCTACAATTTCATAGGGGTTGATACAGAAGACATTAACAATGCAATCTTAACCATTTCCCCTCAGAAGTAAGTTCCATTGAAATTGATGGGGCCAGCGGCAGAGGAAGCTGCTCGGGCACCTGGGGCGGTGCGCCCAGGGGTGGGGCGAGACGCCCATAGGGGCAGGGTGCACCGTGGGGCCTCCAGAGTCTGCCTGCCTCCTCCCACTCAGGCACCCTACAGCTGGGGGAGGGAAGCAGCGGGCAGACCGTTTGGGCAGCGCAGAGACTGCACACGCCCAAGCCACCCAGGAGAGATGCGTGGCTCGGGCACGCTGCAGCCCCGCGGTGAGTGCCACCTGGCATTTTGTCACCCCCCTCAATGGTGACACCTGGGGCAGACCACATCCACCGCACCCCCCTTTCTCTGCCCCTGGGTGGGGCTTACTCCCAGGTAAGTAGAGGAGGACTGCAGTCTAAGGGCGTACCATTTAAGCCATAGCATTTTCCTCTCCCCTGACTTTATACTGTAGGTGACAACGGTGTACTAGAATCCAGCAACTTAAATGCTGCTTCAGTGGTCATTTTGCTTCTCTGCCCATGTTCAGATGGACTGCCAACTTCTTTTTTTAAGTGCTACATGTACATTCATTCATTCATTTATCTATTTATGCAAAACTTTTTTTTTTTTAAAAAAAAGCATGATTGTTTGTTAAAAATTATTGTGAAAGCACTTCAAAGATTACTGGGAGGTGGGTTCATCACAGCCACAAACCAGTCAGACAACTAGCTTCTGCAGCAAATTGGTTTAAAGGGATCTTTCCCCCTGAGTTCAACTCCATTTTATTAAAGCAGAATTCAATCAGTCAAATAACATTACCTACAGGACTGCAATCCTATACCTCGGAATAAGCCCCATTGAATTCATTCGGTCTACTTACTTCTTTCTTTCCTTTTGTAAATATGTTTTTTTGTTGTTTTTTGTCTTTCCAAAATATAGTGGGACTTACTTCTGAGTAAACAGCATTGGATTGCACTGTTAAGTTTCTTTTTGTTATCATAGCAAATAGATTTTGAGCCAAACTGGAATTTCATGTTTATTTATTATCGTTTAAATATTACACTGATTGATTGTATTTAGCCTCAAAGTGGGTTGCAAAAGATAAAACAGTAAAATCAAGAAAAATATTACAACTCTACCTTAAATCCTTATATCCACACTTCCACATTCTGGGAAAATCCAAAAGCATACCTGTATTATGATGAAGTTTTATAGATCACGTTCATTGAACATGCAAATATGTTAATGTCATAACAGCAGTAATAATTACTGGTGTAGTTTCCCCTTCCTTCTGCATGCATTTTATCTTCTCTAGCAACCTAAACTCAGATTTTGTTGGGCCTTGAAACAGTGGTTCTTCCATGAGATTCCTCATTGTCTCCCTACATTCTGTAAAATTTCCACACGTATGGAAACACGAAATGCAGAACAACCCCCACCCACACACCATCGGGCATGCATTCCATGCACTCTTGTAAGCAGCACATTCATTGCAAAAGCACACTCATGCACTACACCAGATTCTCCAAGACTCAAACTGGATTTTGTGTAGGAGATTTGCCAATGTCAAAAATGAAAGGAAAAATTGTGACAGCCCTATTATAGTGCATAAGTGTTGTGGTGTCATCAGCACTAAAACGGAGAACGCAGATTTCATCTCATCTTGCCATCACTGCGCTTCAGTAGCGGGCCTTATTTGCTTCTGCTGTATATAAAAAGATGCTGTAAGGAACTGACAATTGTCTATTTGGCTACAAGGAAAGTACGTGTAAGGTAAAGGTAAAGGACCCCTGGACGGTTAAATCCAGTCAAAGGTGACTATGGGATTGCAGCGCTCATCTCACTTTCAGGCCGAGGGAGCCGGTGTTTGTCTACAGACAGCTTTCCAGGTCATGTGGCCAGCATGACTAAACTGCTTCTGGTGCAACGGAACACCGTGACAGAAACCAGAGCGGATGGAAACACCATTTACCTTCCCGCCGCAGTGGTACCTATTCATCTACTTGCACTGGTGTGCTTTTGAACTGCTAGGTTGGCAGGAACTGGGACAGAGGAACGGAAGCTCACCCCATTGTGTGGATTTGAACCACTGACCTTCTGATCAGCAAACCCAAGAGGCTCAGTGGTTTAGACCACTGCACCACCCACATCCTGAAAGTACATGTAGAAGTACAAGGTAAATATAGAGGCATAAGATGATCTCAGCTGGTGAGAAGTGGACCACTAGAAGCTTACTTATATTTTTGCTTTTAGCAAATGTAGTTGAAATTGACATTGCTACAAAAGATTCATAATACACCTCCATCTCATTCTTCCAATATTTACTATACAGGAAATGATTGGGTGTAGAATAGACAGGTGCAACAGGTGGAGGAGGTCAGTGATATATCGACCTACACATTGGACCTCCATCAAATTAGCTGATGTGCAGCTACTCTTTGCAAAGGTATTACTGTAATATGACTGCTGTTTTCTAAATCTGTACAATTGTTCAAGACAACTTTTGTTTCATTTTGTTTTAAACAGATATGAAATTTCTTATTTATACATAATAAATACAGGCCCTAAATAACCACTCTACACCCTGCGGGAATCTTCTGCACAGTGAATTTCTTGAACACATAGAGGATTTCAGTATAAATGGATGCAACAAATCTGCTGGAAATTCCCAGACCTGTTTCCTTCCTGCAACTGGAATTTTATAATAGGGACCAGCCACCACATGTCATTGTTTCCACAACACTAATCAAATGGCAGGTGCCCATCTTGACCCATTTTCTGACTTTTGGTTTTGAAGTGCTTGCATTTCATAGCATGTGACATTTGGCTGGCCTGCAGTTTCTCAGCTAGAAATAGAACCCCCTTTTTATGTTTAACAGCACAAGCTGCCCTCTTTGTCTCCATTCTGCCCTCAAGGGCTATAGAAGTGCCTGTAGTGTTTCTGGTTTAGAAGATGGGGACGGGCAGCTTGGATGGCACAGCAGCTGGTAGTTGGAGGCAGAGGGGCTCAGGAACGCAGGGTGGGTCCCTGACACTCACCCAGTGAACACCTGCACTTTTTAAATATGACCAAAGTGAAGTGTGTGAGAGAGTGACTTACATCCAATGCTTGTGTTATGCCAGAATAAAACAACCAATAATAAATTTTAAAAACCCAGACATATAAGAAAAGACAAAACCACTACTCAAAGACATGTGCATTTAATCCAAGGTGTTACTTTGCCAAGACTTGCTATTAACCGTTCTCTGTGCGGCAGGCCGCTATTATCCCCATTTTACAGGTGAGGTTGCAGGAGCCTGGCCGTTTATCGGACTGCAACCTCCGGCTCAACCTGGGAGCAAGCCCCATTGAACTCAATGGGACTTACTTCGGAGTAGACATGCCTTGGATTGCGTGGGGAAAGTCTCTACTGCAGCAATTCGGGATATGCGGATGGGGCTTTGGCAACTTGTTGTTCCCACGAGAGAGATTTCTTTGCCATACTCGGGACGTCTGGGTGAGGGATAGGAAGGAAATTCCCAGGTGAACACACCCACCCGGGCATCGCGATGCGGAGAAGGCCCGTCGTCTGGAGAGGCGAGAGGGGTCGAGCAGAGGCTTCTTTAAGTTCTTCCTAGTTCTGCAGCTTCGGTGGTTTCGCAGTGACAAATCTGGGGAGGGGACTAGAACAGTGCAGACAAAAAAAAGAGAGGGTTTTTTAAAAAGAGTTTTTTGTTTTTTTTACAAAGTGGGGGAGGGCCCGTCGAGAGGAGGGAGCGTGGCGCCGATCCAAGGTGATTTCCCGTAAACCACATGTTCCGGAGGGAGCGCTTTATAAGGCCGACGAGCCAGGCAGGCGGCACTGCGCGGACGGAGGCAGCATTTCCTGGGCTTCGCGCGAACTGAAAGCACACAGTCCCAGCCCCCTTCGCCGGCCGCCGCTGCAAACGGGATTAGCCTGCAAGAGGGAAAGAAGGCGCGCCCGCCGACGCTGCTTTCTCGCCAACCCGGATCTTAAGGCGGCGGATTGGGGCGTTTTCGGAGCGGGCTGCGTGCAGGGCCAAGGTAAGGAGGGAGCCGGAAAAGCGGAGTCCATCCGGAGGGGACTGCCTGGGTCTTTTCTGTAACCCCCCCCCCCAAAAAAAAATATTCGAGTTGATAAGACTAGCAAGTTAGGCAGCAGCGGCTCACGAGCCCCCCCGCCGAAGTAAGGGGGTCTGGAGTTGCCAAGGGCGCAAATTCCCCCATTGCGTTTGGGAGACGGGGGTGGCGGGCGTGCTTCCTCGCGAGTAAGTTCGTGGCTGCACTTTCATCCGCGCAGCCTGCTCCCCCGAGGCGTGCGGGCTCGGCGTGTTTACGCGGCGCTTTACTCCGCAGCAAACACGAGGAGGGCCGCAGGGCTTGGCGCAAACTTTGCAGCCAGGTATTCCGCTTTTGGCTGGAGAGGACTGCTGACGCGCCAAGCCCCGCTGCTGATCCGTGTGCGAGAAACTTTCCCCATCCAAGTGTCCCGGTTTGGGCATAGGGCATAGGAGCCAATTTCTCGGGGCCGAGGGGTCCGTCCCCCCCAAGTTGATGGGCATTGCCATTCAAATTGTATGGGTGAGCCCCGTCATGTGATCGATTATGCAGGGTGGAGCTTACCTGCCCCCCCTCCAATATTTTATTCAAGTTGGCACCCTTGGCATAGGGCGACTCGGTCTTGCTTTGCGCCCACCCGCTGCCTGGATCCAAGTATTGAGGCTTCCCTTTCCCTGCGTTGTGCGCCGCTTGCTCTCCGCCTCCCCACCTCCCTTTCACGCCCTCCTGTCATTCTGCGCGGCCGACGCTGCAAGCTGGTCAGAAATCTCAGGCTTAGGAGGCGGATGGGGTGGAGGTCTGACCCTGCCGCGCAACTCGGACGCGTGTTCTCTCGGAAATAAGGCCCGCGGCGTTTTGGATGCTTCAGCTGAGATTCCTGCGTTGCAGGGGGTTGGCCTAGATGACCCTCGGGGTCCCTTCCAACTCCACGATTCTATTATTCCACTCCCCGAGCAAGCACAGGGCTACATAGCCTTGAGTAGTTACAGTGCAATCCTACTCATGCCTACTCGGAAGTAAGCCTCGGTGAATTCAATTGAGCTTCCTATCCAGTAAGTGCGGTTTGCATTGCAGCCTTAATTGCCTCTGGCATGGTATTTCAACTTGCCGCACTGTCAATACCTCAGGTTGTTGTGTCGGTGCCATCTGCCATGAGACATTAACAGTGCAAATATTGACTGGAGTGGAGCTGCCCACATGATTCTTGTGGATTATTGTCCTCCACTAGCAAGTGTGCTGGCTTTGCAGCTCTGCCTTCCTATGCCCTAGCTGCAGAAAAAGCTTTATGATGCTCATATGAGGGTGGGTTTCACTGAGATCTGGGTCTGAAGCTGGCCTCCTGCAACACAGACACCAGGAGTGCCCTCTAAGCAATATGCAGATTGTTGTCCCTTGCTGCAGATTGATGGCTGTGCATCCCCACCTCTCTGGAGTGAAAGGAAGGGGCATCCCGTTCAGAGGGTGGGACTCCTAGGAGGACTTGGCTTCCAGTTATCTCCCAATGCAATTGGTTTTTAGGCTGAACAAGCGGGGTTAGCCCTAGCGCTGGGCAGAGTGAGGCAACTGGCAGCAGATGTTGAGTCGCACTGAAGTGTTTGAGGGCAGAGCTGTGTGTGTGTCATACACGCAGCCTCCTTTGTGCCCTTGGATGCAATTGAGGTTAAGATCCTGTTCCTAGTGATGAAGAAGATTCAGCTGTCAGTCTGGTCAGCACTTGCATGCAGAGTGTATGTGTGCGTTTGGGGAGCAGAATATTGTCCTCCTTCCCTCATAGCAAAATGTCTTGATTCTGAGCAAGGTGAGGATTACAGTCTTTCGTTTTGCACTGAAATACCGGGGAAAGTCCTAATGTGCTCTGCATGCACTCACCTGCTGAAGGGATGGAAACTTTAATCTCCAGAGCCTTCTGTGATTGGGCAAGGTTAAATAAACAAAGCATGGCTATGAAGCCTCTTCCAAACCTTATGTGTGATGTTTTAATTATTCCCTCCTCCCCTCCTTTCATGTTTCCTGTTTTCTGTGCCCAGTGACTGGACCGGCAGCTAGGTGCATTTGAGGGACTTTCCCAGTAATGCTTTCTTGCTGATGGATGTCATGGCATAGAATGAGTCTCATGTGAGCTTGGGAGCAAAGTGTCTTTTGTGAACTGTGGAATGGAAGATGCCAAGGAAAACGGTGGGTGGACATGCAAGGACATGTCAGGGAGAGAGACTGTGCTTGAGTAGGAAGGAAGGAGGAATGAAATGCCTGGGCCAGCCTTTCCTACCCCTGTGCCCTCCATTTGGCTGGGGCTGATGGGAGCTGCAGTCCAAAACATCTGGAGTTGTAGTCCAATACATCTGGAGGACATCGAGTTGGGGAAGGCTGGCCTGGACTAGCTGAAAGAGCATGAGAGGAGACTAGGCAGAAGGTGGATTTAGTGTCTCACTAGGGTGGCACCAGAGGCTTCACAGCTGTTGCTGGAACACTAAATACAGTTGCTTGAGAAGTGACAGGGAGGCAGATGTACGGGGGGGGGAACCCCATCTGCTAGTCTCTTATATCACACACACACCAACTGTGTGTTTGTGTGTGTGTGTGTGTGTGTTGCACCCAAATTGGGCTGGACAACTGGTTTTGTTCTGTGCTGGATACAATCCACAGTATTAAAAGTTCTACTTGGAGTACACCCGTTTAATGGACCTTTGTTAGTCATGTCCAGTAATTTTTGTGGGTTTGTAGTTCTGCGTAGAACAACCAATGGTTGCAACCCTTTTTGGTTATGGAGATCTTTCCTGTTTTTCCCCCTGGAAGTTATTTTCAAATAACTCCTTGCAACAGAACCACAAGGAAGCTGGAGAAGGTTACAAACTAGCCCCTCCTGCCTGCCATTGGATACCCACCACATTGTCCTAGGCAAAGCCTTCCTGAGGAGGGGATTCCAGAGACTGGTTGTCTCTGCCTTGCCGCAGACAATGAGCAGGACCTCAGAGGCCAGTATCAACATCACGTGGGCGAAGGCAGTTAGCACTCTGGTTAGTAGACTGCTGAGTATCATCCAAGTGCCCAGCTGTTCAAGGGAGCTCCTGGAGATGAGCTGCCAGAACCCTTTAGTGGGGAGAGAAGTAGCGAAACAGAGGCAAAGTTCCATCTATGGCAGTGGCCTGTGTTGGCTGCTTTGGGGGAAGAAGGAAAAAAGCATGTGACACTTACCCTACATAAAATGACCTCAAGAAGTTGGTGGATGCTTGAACCCAAGTTAGACTACAGCCCTCCACCCTAGTTTTGCTACTGTATTTAGTTTTGCCCTCTGTCTGAAACAGTTGCATAGCCTGTTAAGGTGAGCAGAAGTGTCTCCTGGCACTGAGCTCCAGAACTGAATGCATTATGGAAGGAAGAAGAGATAAATCCTCTTTAAAAAAGAAAAGGGAAATGCCTTCATGATCTGATGGAATGGCCAAAGATGCAAAGGGGGAAATTCCAGGTGGGAAGGCTGAAGAGTGTCAAATGAGGTTTGCTCTCTTCCAGTGGCACCTGGGCAATTTGAGGCCATGTGACCCTTGTTTAGAAAAATGGAAATTGGTGCTATGGAAGAAAAGAGGATTGGGACAGAGACGGCAATGAAGGGAGGATAAAATAATTTGAAGAGGAAAGGAAGGCTGATTAATCGTGAGAGAATTTGAGCAATAAAATCTCAACATATTGCAGAGAAGCAAGAGCTGTTTTCGTTTCCTTCCTGGGGGAAAAAGCCAGTGCTGTCACAGACTGGCAAAGGCATATTTATCTGAATGTGCAGAATCCAGCTGAGGCCTAAGAACTGGGAAATTCCCAGCTTGGCTACAGCTGACCTCTCCTTCTCCTAATAAGAAAGAGGAAAAGGCGGTGGGGTGTGGGGAGGAATGGGAAAGGAATGCTTGCAGGCCAGATTTAACTCTTCCGAAGCTGCTGGGAAGGGTCCTCTTTCTGTTTTAATTCTTACACATAACGGAAGCATCTGTGGAGAAATAGGACACCTCTGTGGTGCAGACTCCATACATAAATAGATGCACAAGTGAGTGCTTTCTGCAGGTCACCATGGGTGGCAGAAGGAAACGGTTATCTTTGGAGGCACGCCCAAAGTGTGGAATTGTAATGTATTTATTTATTTTATGTAATGGCATAGTCTGGACACCAAAAAGCCTAGTGGGAAAGCGCGAAGCGTACGAGTCTCGGAAGGAAGTAACGAGACAATAGTTAAAACCTCATCTCTCTTCATTTAAAAAATGTGAGGTGCAGTCATAGCTATAAAGTCTCCATCCAGAAGATGTTAATAATTCCTATACATAGCAATTAACTCAAATCCCCTATAGTAAGATGTCATGGCTAGGTATTGGCAGTGGCGGGTGGGCGGGCAGGAGTGAGAGGACAGAGTTAGGGGAAGCGACTGATTCTCCAGCACTTGCGGCTTGGAAGGATAATGTGCGGCAGACCACACTGCAGGGGACAAAACACTGGATGCTCTTGTAAAAAGAGTTAAGTAAATTCTACAACACTTTATTATATCTAAAAATAGCAAAACAGGCACATCACTGGGCTAGCCAGACATAAATGCTTTGGGATGCGTTTTTGCAGTGTAGTGTGAATTTATGTTGAGCAGAAACAGAATTTGAAAGGAGAAAGCAGATAGTGTTTTCTTTGCCTTCTCATAATGCTAGAACAAAGGCCACCCAACAAATCTGAATGTCGGTAGTATCATAGAATTGTAGAGTTGGGAGGGATCCTGAGGTTCATCTAGTCCAACCCCCGGCAATGCAGGAATATGCAGCTGCCCCATATGGGGATCAAATTTCCAACCTTGGCATTATCAGCACCATGCTGAGCTATCTAGGTTGACAGGAACCCTATAGCACTTAGTGTTCCCAGGTGGTCTTCCATCCAAGTACTAACCAGGCCTGACCCGGCTTAGCTTCCAAGATCAGATAAGATTGGGCGAGTAGATTCATGACTACTTCTTCCGTCAGTGCATATGTTAAATCATGGGATTTGCTCCTGCAAGATGCAGTGATGGCTGTCAATCTGGCTGGTTTAAAAAGGGTTTGGACAGATTCATGGGATATGAGGTTGGCTCCTAAGCATGGTTGCTCTGTTCTACCTCCAGTATTGGAAGTGGTATGCCTCTGAATAGTTTGCTGGGGAGCAACCATGGGGAGAAAGGGGTTGCACTCGGATCCTGGTTCTGGGCTTCCTATAGGCATCTGGTTGGCCACTGTGTGCGGTGGGAGGATGTTGGACTAGATGAGCCTTGGGTCTCATCCAGCAGGGCTCTTCATATTTTCTTAGGTTTATGTTTATGTCCACAAGGCTAGAGGGTGCATGAAGGTACAGGCTTCCCCCACGTTTAATCCCGACACTGTCTCATTTGTTGCACAGGAAAAGATGATCTCCCACATTGCAGCGGCCTTTCTCCTCCTCGTGGCCTGCGCTATCCATGGAACAGAGCAGAAGAACAGAGGTTGCAGCCGCTTAATCCACGATGTTCACCTGAATCGGCTGCTGGACCTGGTGAGTTTCTTTGCAATTAGTACAGCAAAGATGGCAGGAAAGAATGGATCAGAAGATGAATCACCTGGATCTTACGCTGGGCAGAGGCACCTCTCCAGACAAGCCACAAACCATAGCCAAGGTTTGTTCTTGGCTTACCACTTGTGGTATGTCTGGGGGAGACGAACTACGAGCCTGGGTTCAGGCCCAAAACAAAATATACATAGATCGTGTGGTGATGGCATAAAGTTACCAGCTCCTTTGGTCAACAGAAGGCAGTGGCCCTGGTGTTTGTTACTTCAGTCTCACTCAGAATGCTGAATGATCTTGTTCAGTTTGCCTTTTTAAGCAAATGCATGAAAACTACTAAAAATCAACAGGAAATATATTAATCCATCAGTGCCAGGAACTGTTTGTTTCTTCGTTCGCAAGCTGTTCTTGCCCTAAGGGCAGAAGTTGAGAAAGGGGAAGGTAGAAAATGAAAGTAGAGAAGAGATGGTGGAAGGAAGTTGAATGACTGCTTTTAATTGGGATAAATAGTGCCATTTTAATTGGGAATAAGTGGAGCCAATATTGTGAGGAGGGAGTGTTAACACTGAGCATGCTACTAAGAAGGAGGTTCAGCTGGATGCCGCCTGGACTGTGCTGTGATTCTGCAGGCTAAAGAGCTTCCCCAGCCACTCTGGGCGGATTCCAACAGAACATTAAAATGCAATAATCTATTAAACATTAAAAACCTCCCTAAACAGGGTTGCCTTCAGATGTCTTCTAAAAGTCTGGTAGTTGTTTTTCTCTTTGACATCTGGTGGGAGGGCGTTCCACAGGGCGGGTGCCACTACCGAGAAGGCCCTCTGCCTGATTCCCTGTAACTTGGCTTCTTGTAGTGAGGGAACCGCCAGAAGGCCCTTGGCACTGGACCTCAGTGTCCAGGCAGAACGATGGTGGAGACGCTCCTTCAGGTATACTGGACCGAGGCCGTTTAGGGCTTTAAAGGTCAGCACCAACACTTTGAATTGTGCTCAGAAATGTACTGAGAGCCAATGTAGGTATTTCAAGACCGGTGTTACGTGGTCTCGGCGGCCGCTCCCAGTCACCAGTCTAGCTGCCGCATTCTGGAATAGTTGTAGTTTCCAGGTCACCTTCAAAGGTAGCCCCACATAGAGCGCATTGCAGTAATCCAAGCGAGAGATAACTAGAGCATGCACCATTCTGGCAAGACAGTCCGCGGGCAGGTAGGGTCTCAGCCTGCATACCAGATGGAGCTGGTAGACAGCTGCCCTGGATACAGAATTAACCTGCACCTCCATGGACAGCTGTGAGTCCAAAATGACTCCCAGGCTGTGCACCTGGTCCTTCAGCAGCAGAGTTACCCCATTCAGGACCAGGGAGTCCTCCACACCTGCCTGCCTCCTGTCCCGCCAAAACAGTACTTCTGTCTTGTCGGGATTCAACCTCAATCTGTTAGCTGCCATCCATCCTCCAACCGCCTCCAGACAATCTGATAATTGGTGCAACTATATTGAGAGAAGGCTGGAGTGGCTTGGGATCAAATCTTACAGTTCTTGTACCTGCAGCATTATGTAGAATCCTTAGTTGGACCCTCTTCCATTTTCTAGGTTTGCATAACAGCTTGCTCATTCTGTAGCCCAAACATGCATTAGGCACTAAGATAATAGTCTTGGTTCCAAAGATGCTGATCAATAACATCTCCCTCTTCCCACAAGACTGCATAGGGTGGCACAAAAGCCTGAGTTTATTTGGGCTCGAAAATAGGTTTGCCACCTTGACATCCATGTGGCTAACGAAGTACAACCCTTGAACTGCTTCATGTTTAGTAAGACATTAGTCAGCTACCTTAAAAACCTTTTCTTGTGTTTATGGAGAAATTTAGAAATTAAATGGTGAGATAAAATTAAATGCTTATATGCTGTCCCCATCCTTTTGCCTTTGGGAGATGCCTTCTGCAAACCTTGTTGCTATGAGTTGCTAGTACATGCAGGTCCCACTACACAAACACTGGTTACAGAAAATTCACTTTATCCAAACATGGGGAATTAGTACCCAAACCTTGCTATACATAACACAGATTCAGATACCCCCAACAGCTGGACCTGTGTGAAATACTGTAAACAAATTATTATTATTATTATTATTATTATTAGTAGTAGTAGTAGTAGTACTGTAGTAGTAATCCCATCTGACTCCATTGCCCCAGCCACTCTGGGCAGCTTCTAACAAAGTAAAACATCAAACATTATAAACTTCCTTGTACAAGGCTGCCTTCAGATGTCTTCTAAAATTCAGGTAGTTTGTTTTCCTGACATCTGACAGGAGGGCGTTCCACAGGGCAAGCATGACTGCCAAGAAGGCCCTCTGCCTGGTTCCCTCTAACATCACTTCTTGCGATGAGGGGAAAGCCAGAAGGTCCTCAGAGGTGGACCTCAGTATCTGGGTTTGGTGATGGGGGGTGGAGACACTCCTTCAGGTATACAAGACTGAAGCCATTTAAACAAGCCTTTAACTTTTTGTGTTTTGCCGGTCAGTGACAGCTGTTTTGCCAGAAACCATGATGGGAGGGGGGGGAGATCTGACAATTAAGAGAGCATTTGGTTTCCTTGTTTGCCTTTTGCAAGGTTTCCCTGGTTTTTTTTCATCATTTGAGTGTCGAAATTCTGTGGTTGGGAACACCTTAGTAATTCCTCCACAGGAGTCAGTGGAAATCTTCCGCTTGTTATGTAAATACTCACTTCACAAACAAATTCCTGAGAATGCATTATGTATTGTCACTTTCCAGGGTTCAGCTCTCTCCCCTGGAAAGCTAATTTCTGGCTGTTTACATGGGCACATTCTGTCTCTAGTACACAAGTTGAGGAATGCTAAAGCACCATGCAGTGCACAGCTTGCCACTTAGCACACTTCAGCTGCTGAGGTATATCAAAGAGTAACTATGCATTTCAAGTACAGTACATTTTTTTAGGCTATAGCAAATCACACTCTTGCCATTTCCAAGCAGTGGAGGTGGTCAGCGCCATTGCAGAGTAATTAAGGGGTTTTTACTGCCATCTACAATGCGTAATAGTCAGGGTGTGGGGTTGAAACTGAGCTTTGGTGTGAGATTAGGGGCCTTAGAATCATGCCACTAATTTCCCCTCTGAAAATGCTGGAGGAGAAAGCTCTAAAGCCTTAACATTACCCAAATTACTATGTAGTATCAAGGACACAATTGGTACTAATTATCTCTTGTCTGAGAGTGATAACACAGTGTCTGACTTGTACAAATAAACTTCTCTTCACAAAGTCTCTTCTGGGCCAAAAGTAATTTGATATATTTGGTCAAAGCTAACATTTGATCACTGCTCCATGATTGAGATTCTTACTTAGCTGTAATTTGGGCTTGCAACCACCAACCATTAAATGATTTCCTCTTTTAAAAAAGAAGCAGAAAAAAGTAACTCGGGTTTTTGCAAAGCTGTTTTTTTTCTACTTTTGGTGTGCTTTGCTTACATTAAAGGGGCAATAAACCTTAATTAGGAGAATAATGAATGAAGACCTAGATATCTTGTAGCACATCAGGTGAAATGAAAATAGTCCGTTCGGATTTAAGAAAATGCTCAGGAGAGAGCACTGCTGTAAAATGTGTGGTCTGGCTTGCAAAGTGCTGGAATTCTTTTTTTAAAAAAAAAGTTCTGCTGCTGCCCCTTTAAGTTTCTGTGCAAGAAACCAGGATGCAAATCAAAATGTTGTACTGCCTGCCAAGGATTAGGTTGTTTAGCTAGCTGTTGCTGTGCTGACCCCAGAGCTGTTCTTCTTGGTTCCATAGAATCCAAAATCCTGTGATCTCTTGGCCAAATGGAAACGGGATCACGATTGTAAAACCAAAACTGAAAGTGAGATGCTCCTACTGCTGCATATGCTTCCCTCGTCTTTTAGGGCAGTGAACCTAAACTTTGCCCCCCCCCCCACCACTATGCTTTCTTCTGCCTGGGCTTCTCTGTGATGAATAAATGTTGCTGGCGGCTGCTCTCTCCAGATAATGAAGCAATTGTTTCCAGTTCGACATGCCCTCCTGGCAGTCCCATCTCGCGTTGGCCTGCTGAAGAAGCTCAAAATCATTCCCTGGTGTTTTCCCCCTGCCGGCACTAGGCTGTGATCGCTGGAGAAGGTGTTCTAAAGTGTTGAGTCAGCACTTGACTTGGAAGGCACAGCAGGGTGGTAGACTCTTGACTTCTGCCTCTGGGCAAAGAGAGCCAGCTGTTTGCTTTGGTAAGGATTAGCAAAGCTCAGAGCTGGCTCAATGGCCACAACATGGTTCTTGCTGGTTTGTAGCATGGCCTGCTGCAAGAGCTTGGTGCCCCTGGTGCATGACGCCGGTCATATGCTTGTGCGCATGCTACCACTACTGCTCTAATGTGCAGTGTATGTTTTCTAACAAATTGCCGTTCAGAAAATAGCAGGGTTCACATCGCAGGTGTCCTCTGTGATCTAAAGTATATGTGCTCTGCTGAGTAGATGTGATGGGGGAGCCCCCACTGCCTCAGATGCTTAGTCAGCCAAGATGCTGCAAATTTACCCAGAAATCTTTGGGGAGAGGGTGGTTTGTTTGTTTTTAAGAAGCTTGGGTGTATTTGCAACATCTTAGCTGGCCAAGTAGCCACAGCAGTGGATTCCCAGCAAAGTGATGCAGCTGGCTGACAGAGTTGGCCCTTGGATTATCAGTCCTGCAAAACCGTAAAAAGAAGAGAGTTCTTAGATACTCAAGCACGCATTTCTAAATCTTGTCCTACTGTTACTACAGTGGTACCTCGGGTCACAGACGCTTCAGGTTATAGACTCCGCTAACCTGGAAATAGTACCTCGGGTTAAGAACTTTACCTCAGGATGAGGACAGAAATCGTGTAGTGGCAGCGGGAGGCCCCATTAGCTAAAGTGGTTCCTCAGGTTAAGAACAGTTTCAGGTTAAGAACGGACCTCCAGAACGAATTAAGTTCTTAACCCAAGGTACCACTGTATTTGGCTGCCCCTAACCCTAATCTCTGTAAACTATTTCAGTGCAGAAGGTAGAAGACCGTAGTCTAGCCCTTTGCAGTAAGCAGAGGGATGTCATCCTATACCTCCAGAATCGCCCCCCTCTTCCTCTCCCAACCCCCCAGCCCAATAAAATATTCCTAGCAGTGTAGCCTGGTGGGGATATTCTTTCCTGTATGCTGGATTCCTAGGTGAAGGAAACTAAAAGTCCACTAAAGTTGCTTTGACTTGACTGTGCCTTTTTGTTACAGGTTGATAGCCAGATGATGAAGCCCTCTTGTGAGCTGTCCTTTGAGTATGTGGATGAGAGAGAGCTGGTGAGTTGGAATTGAGAGACACGCACCTGCTGTGCTGCTGACACCCCTGTGGGACTTGGTGTGTGTTTACCAAGGAATGTCTCGTGTTTAGACAAGGGGCAGGGGGGAAAAAAACATTTTTCATCCCTGCTGGGCAATGTTCTGAGGACCACATACCACTGCTGGGGGTGGCAAAAGTGGGAAGGACCAGACATACATCACTCTCCATCTTCCATCAAGGTGGTTGCATTTTGAGGGCACATTCCAGCCAAGCAACATCCCTGGAGGAGGAGAACAGAGCAGGACAGCAAGGGATTGTGGCCTGGGCTGGCTCCCCACCCCAAGTTGAGAACAGTGGCTTTGAACATCATACCTTCAGGGGACACCTTACGCTATTGTTTTGTTTGTGTTTTTAATACTATACTATGATTTGAGCATTATGAGCCTGTTGAAGCCTTAGGTTCATGTGCTTTCCCTCCACACCCCCACCTACATACACACATCCCTCCTTCTTGCATAGTCACAAGTACTTTGGAAGTTTTCATCTCTGGTTGCAAACCAACCACTTCTATGTCGAAACCCAGGGAATTATGGTGTGGTGAAGATCCTGACTTATGATCAAGATCTTAAGACTCAAATGATGGCTTATGATCCTAGTTGGTTGTCTATTCGTTGCTTAAACTAAGCAGACTTCCCCTGAGTTTGGATATAAATGAAGAACTTTGGTTTGGAATCAGATGCTTCCAATCTCTTCCTTGTGGCCATTCCAGGTGAGGAGGAACTGTGCAAACACAAGCACAAGCACATCACACATAAAACACTAAACCATACTTCGACTGTTGAACGGGGCCACTAGCTTAGCTGAGGAACCGCTGTGTATCTGCCAAATAATTCCATTTTGTTGTAGATTATTCTGGGCCATATCTGGGAACAGACACACTTTTCCTGTGGGATTCTGGCTGGGGCCTATTGAGATTTAAACACATGCCTGGCACAGCTTGTTGTAGAGGAAGTTTGGTAATGGCAGCAATGTGTCTCTCTCTCTCACTCCTGATCTTCTTACTGAAGCACCTTTGATGAAGCTTCTGAGGAACCCTGAGTTCACTGATTTAGAGAATGTTTGAGCTAAAATCCTGCATAAGATGACCTTGTGGTTAAGTCACCAGTCATGGATTTGGTAGACTTGGGCTTCCTGCCCATCCCAGCCCCTTATAAGATGTTGTACAATTCCTGTGGTCTCTCGGTTGTATCATGGAGTATTTCATCCTGGAGGACACTTGGAGAAATATCTCTGCTGGCTTCAGGCTTTGGGGGAATTATTTTAAAGCAGCCCTTGCTTGGGGGTTCCTCAAAGCTGCTATTGCCCATTCTCTTGGCCTGTTCTTCTGGACCCAATCCAATTCAATTACTCAGAGGGAGAAGCCAGATCAAGAGAAGCTGGTCCTCTTTTTCACTCCAACCACCATTCACTTGTTTGGAGAGGGAAGGTGGAATCTGCAGCACCAACAAGGAGAAGTAGCAACTGCCTCTGGGGGCTGATGATGGTAGATGCCGTGCATTGCTGATCTTTGACACCAGCCATGAGTCTTTCTATGATGGACACCTGTCCCTGTTGCCTTCCAGGATGACCCCAAATGCTTTCTCAGAGCAGCATACTCGCCTCTAAGAAACATCCTTGAAAGTATTGAATTCAAGCGCAATACTCCAAACTCTAACACAATGAAGGATGTAAAGGACTGGCACATAGAAGTTGGAGACTGCATGAATATTAATAGCAGGGATGAAGAAGAGAGCAAGGTAACCTCTTACTTACCAGACTTGTAGTTCTCACAGATGCTAACAGATCTGTGGTGAGACTTAGGAGACTAAATGGCAGCTGAAATGTGTGCTCTATGGAAGTGGGAAAGAAGCTGGGGACTGATAATACTTGTGTGACGTGGAGAACCCTCTGGCCCTTTTGATGTTGCTGGACTACAGCTCCCATCATTTCTGGCAGTTGCCTATGCTGGCTGGAGCTGGTGGTAGTTGGGAGTTCCACAATATCTGGATTGAAAACAGCGGTCTGTGATGTGGGATGTAAACACAGAGCAGTCAAAACATAGAGTGGACGTGAAGGTGTTTCAGTCCTCCAGCTGTAACTTCCTGTTTACCTGGACTGAGGCAACTTCCTCTATGTAACTGGAAATGGGTGTGGTTTCACCTGGGCAGGTTTACACAAAAGCACAGGGGCCAGTCTCCATCTTTCTCTTTTTTGGACTCTTCTCTTCAAGGAACAGGATGCTCTCTTGGCTTGCAGCCGAGAGGGGCACAGCTGAAGCCTGTTCCCTTATGGAACCAGCTTCACACATGTAAATACATTTATCTAAGCTAGCCTGCCTTCTGGGACTGTACTGTAACTCAGGATGAAAAGCTGTGAGTAAACTCTTTTATACTTTTCAAGAGAAGTGTTGTGTCTTTACTTTTAAGAGTAAGGGGAATATACCAGGAATATAAATTCTTCTAGAGGCTTTAGCAAGCCTATGCAACCGTCTCTGCTGTGCTTTAGAAAGGGAATGGAACTCTGCTAAGTTTGGAGCTTGTTAACACAAGCTAGGATGAGATATATAAAGTAATATATCATCATCCACACTCCTAAGCATTCCCACATGTTTGGGCTGCTCTACACATAATGCTACTCACTTCTTTAGCTCAGTGCATGCTTTTTTTTTAAAATTGCTGGTGCAGGACTCCATGAGTCAGATCATGACCATGATGTAGGGGAGGGAGTTTTAATCCATGATGCCTCCATCCAAATTACTGAGCCAGTATAGTATAGTGGGTGAAGTGTTGAAGTAGGACCTGGGAGACCAGAGTTCAAGTCCCCATTTGGGCATGAAGCTCACTGGGTGACTTTGGGCCAGTCACCGCCTCATGGCCTAACCTACCTTACAGGGTTATTGTGGGGATTAAAGGAGAGGAGAGAACCATGTACACAATCTTGAGAACCTTGGAGAAAAGGTGGGATATAAATGCAGTAACAAAAATTAGGCAGCACCTATGCTGGTTATCTGCAGCTGGAGGAAAACTCCTCTTGATGGTTCTAGCAGCATCACAAGTGATGCAAGTTCTTCTCTGCACTACTGGGACCTTTTAGAACTCTTACACTGCTGAGTGCTCTCCAAATAGGGTTCAGAGTCCATCACTGAGAATTCAGAGGTGCTGGAAGCCTGCTTTATGTAGTCAGATAGCCTTTGCTGGGTCACAGTGACTGCCTCTTGCTGCATATGCTGCCTCGGATATTTTTTATGGTGGCTGTTTGGTTCTGGTAGATTCAGATAGTGGCTCATTGATTTCCACCACCACCACCCCAACTACTTGCTCTTTGTCAATTACAGCACTGCACCAAGCCGTTCTCCCAGACTTCAAGGCAGATGCTGAAGCTGGTGCATGAGTACTTCAGCAAAGCTAAGGAAATCTTGTCCGAAGGAAATTTCAGCCACGATTGCAGCAGTGTCTTTGAGAAATGTTCTGACTCAGAAGGGAAGAGTGCAGGTAACAGAAAATTCTGGGTTTTTTTTTTGCATCTCCTGGCAGCTGCTGGGCAGCATTTGAGGAGCAGGAGGCTTCTAAGTTAGCTTGGCTTTTCCCAAACTGGCGCTGTCCAGATGTTTTGGGCTTCAGCTGCCATTAGTTAGCCCTAGCCATCTGGGAGGTGTCACTGCATGGGTGAAGGCTGAGGTACATGGAGCATTCCAGGCTGGGAGGGTATTCCAGAGCTGCTATTTGTGCGCATTTGTTTGTGTGCTTCTCTGTGTATTTACACTTGTTTGTGCGGTTACTAACTGCTAAAGCCTTAAGTCAACAGAAGTTCCATGTTTTTGAAATGAGCATTATCTCTTTGATCTGTGGCAAGGGCAAAACTGACTGTCCAACAATCAATTCAAGGCCTTCTTTCCCATACCTCAATGCTGCAATGGACAGCTTTCACCTCCCCCTCTCCCAGTAAAATATGCATTTCCCCCACATAGCTTAAGAGAAGATTCAAAATGTGTTGACAAAGGCTGTTCAAAGATCCCCTCTGAAGGGTTTCTCCTAACCTTGGAAGTTCTTTGCTCATGCAAAGTACCCTCTTGATGTACCCTGACCTTTACAAATAAGTCTTGTCTGCTTGTGGTCAGACCATGAGGAAATCCCAGAAGTGGCTTGGCATACCATGTCTGTATGTGACCTGCAGAAATGGGGTCTTCTGATGTTATGGCCAGGGCAGAGGTTTGGAGATGTCATGCTTGTGGTGGCCCTCAAAACAGATTGGCCAGGCAGGGAGGCACTGGGCTACGCAGACAGAGAAAGTTGAGAAGACACTGCATTGCTGTTGATGTTCTTATACACATACATGCAACTCTCAGAAACAGGCTTAAGAAAAAGCCATCCTACTGTCCGCCTTTTAGAAGATGCTCACACGGTCAGGCTTATTGCTTTGGCCTCAAGTGAACCACTTCCTAGCTTGGTTTGCCTGCTCATCCGGTCCAATAGGCACAATGACACTGCCCGTTCTCTGAGTGGTGCTTGGTTGTGCCGGTGTGGAGAATGCAGTCGCTGTCTTCCTCTTGAGTCCATATTCTATGTTCTGTCCCTGTGTGCACATTGCCTGCAATGCTGGGAAGGACGGCGAAGTAGGAGCACCATGCTTCCTCCCTTGATTCTTGCTTGATCAGCTGCTTCTTGCTTGACCAACTTGCTCCCTCTGCTGTTCTGCTCATGGAGTCATGTGCCGAAGCTCTGGTTGCCCTTGCTTTGGCTTGCTAAACTAGCTGAATCTTGATCCGATGCTGTTCCTCCAGAGTTGGTTCTTTGGCCTCTTTGGTATCCTGTGTGCTCTCAGCAATCTTGGGCTGCATGTGATGCTCTTGGGAGTTGCTGTTCCTAGCTGACCTTGCAGTGTCTCGTTCCATCCATTGGTCCCCTGGAAGCCTTGTGGCTGCCTTGCTCCCTCTGCTTCATTTACTTGTTTTGTTGCTTTTTTGGCACTGGTCTGCCCTGCCTTAGCATGGTGGATTTTGAGGGAAGGGGCTGATCTCGGCTTGAAGCATCCATTCTGTTCTTCTTGCTGGTTACTCTATGGCCATTCTCTTCTCTTTATCTGGATCTTTCAGGTGTGGTGACTGACCAGGATTGCCCGTGTCCAGCCACAAGCCCCATGAGTGGCAGAGGCTCAGCTTCTCTCCTTCCAACCTTTGAGCCCTCCTCTTCCATTGCAGACCAGCTGGACAGCAAAGAGGCAGCTGCCAGCACTCTCCAGCTCTTTATGCAGCCTGGCACCATGCAGACTCAAGGCGGGTCACAGGGTAGCACCAGGCCCAGGATGCCTAGGAGCACCCAAAGGGGCCAAGGAGCTGCAGCACCCACGGATTTCGTAGCTAGCACTGAGGCTGTCATGTCCTCGCCGCCAGAAGAACTAGCGTTGGCAGCTGTGTCCCAGGGACTTGACCCTCTGTCTGCAAACATTGCATCCTTCCTGGACTCAGCCGTAACCCTTGATTCCTGGTCCCCCAGGCTCAAAAACATTTCTCCCCCTCCTTCTAGCCAACAAAGCATTGAACCTATGGGGACAGGGTCTCCTCTTCCTGGTTCTGGGGCTGGCAGCAGCCAGACATGGCCCCATGAATTCCCTTCCCATTCTTCCCTTTTCTCTGGCTCAACCAAACCCTACCTCAGAAAGCAGTGGCTTCGATCAACTGAAATGGATGTATCTGGTTGGGCTATGACTGACACAAGCAGCACATCTGGCCTGACTTTGGCGTCTCTTGCCAGTTTGGACTCTGCAGAGAGCTCAGGGGTGCCCTCCAGTGGCAGTGGGGCAACCCTCTCGCCCAGTGACCCCACACTCTTCCCTGTCTCTGAGGATCCTGTCTCTGCTGCACAACAGCTTTCTAGATTGGTGGTCACCACAAACAGTCCATCATCTCACAGGCAGGTACCCCCAGAAAGCTATTCCTCGGGCAGCCAAGGTAGAGCCCCAGGAGTACTGCAGAACACCCAGCTCCGAGAGAGACGAGCGGAACAAGAAGAGGGCCCAGCCAAGGGCAGGGAGCCGGAGGATAGCATGCCAGGTCCCGGCTCTGATCTGAGCTTCATTCCTTCGAACACAGACAAGCACAGCAAGAAGCCAGAAGCCAGAGTTACCCAAGGGATGGCTGTGACTTATGTGGTGGTGCCCAGTGTCCTGGGAATCCTGTTGGCCGTGGGTGGCCTGCTCTTCTACTTCCATAAATCCAGGGTAAGGCCCAGACCTGACTTAAACTGTTCTCCTTTATACTCTTTGGATTGCAAATGTGGGGCATAGCGATACCTTGTGAATACGTCAATGGAGAAGGCGGAAGTGGCTGAACTCAAAGTACACTCCCTCTGCTCTGGGTAGAACGTTATTGGATGTGAGCAATCATCTATCTGCATTTCTTTTATTGGGATGAGGGAAAGATTAGCCAGCTAGGTCTTAAGGGGTATGCATCTCCCGGTGCATGCTTCCCACTTTTGCTGTGTCCGGCAGCTGAACGTAATCCAAGCAGTTCTGCAGCCACAAGTTAGATCTGTTTTTTTTTATGGGGAAAACTCTCTTGTGGCTCTGCACCTCAAAGTCTGGAAGAGTTCTTGGCAGCAAGAGCCTAGTGCTTGGGGTGAATTCTGCTGTCCTTGCTGGGTGATGTTGAGCGGATGAGTTCTCCTTCCTGTGACATAGTTCTCTCATCTGTCTTAACAACGGTCACATTTTTCCAGCCTAATTGGACGGAAAGTCTTCTGGGAGTTGAAAGTGATGCCTTTCCCAGTAGGAACCAAATGGATATGTAGCTTTGGACCAGCAAGGTCCATTGTACTTCATCTTGCCAGTGTTAACTGACCACCTCTTCCGGTTCTGGACAGGGCTTAACCATTCCCAAGCACATGCTTGATTCATGCCCACTGCTTAAGAAGTCCTATAGGAAACTGAGAGCATCTCTTGATTTGTGGAGCTGCCTTGCAGTCAGTGTATATGTTCAGAAGGCTGACTCTTATCGCTGCTGTTAGGAGAGGGGATGTAGTTGTTTCTTGCATGCTAAAATATTTGTTATGCTTTCAGGCAAGTAGCAGCTTTCTTTTAATGCTGTCTTTATTGTTCACCATCTGCAATGAGATCCCTGTCTCATGCAACGGCAGGGGGAATAAGAGTTTTTTTTAAGTGTAGGAAGAGTGTGGTTGAGATGGTGTTCATGGAACTGTTATGGAGAAAAGTAGATATAAAAGGCAAAGTGTTTAAAATGGTATGGGAGGACAGGGCAGGAACCTGGTGGCATATCCTCACCTGTGCCTGTGACACCAGTTCTGTGGGTGCTAATGGCATTGGCACAAATAATAAAAAATAATTTTATTATTTGTACTCTGCCCATCTGACTAGGTTGCCCTAGTTAGGGAAATTCCAGTTATGCTTGGGCTTGGGCCTTGGGATGGGCTTTTACCAGCAACTGGTAAAGTTGCTGGTTAATGGGTGAACTGATGGCCTCCTAGCCCTCAAAACTACAACGAGAGCTTGCTGGGGCAACATGCCTGCTTGCCCTCCTAGGACAACCCTAGCATCTCAATCGGCACAGCCAGTTTGACAATACTAGCCATGCAACCTCACTCTTGCTTCATATCAACATTCCTTATAGTAGTAAACATTTCCTTTCTTCCACGCAGATGCTAGCCAGGAGGCGACTGCAGAGAAATGAGAGAAACCTGGAAAGGCAAGAAGGAAGGTAAGAGGGCGGGAGGTTTGCGTAACTCAGATGTATAACTAGGGTGAAATAGGCCCCTTGCTCTCAGATAGCTAATTCCTTGAGATTCCATCAGCCTTGGGAGGTTGCAGTGAGTTGTAGAGCCCATGTCTGAAAACTTAGCCTGTTCCCCACAGAATGCAATTATTGGGTACACCAGCTATTGTTGAGAGGAAAAGATACCAGATGGATTTCTACCATACAGAGGGAGATGTAGACTCATGATGTATCAGTTCTTGCTTTTAGTCTTCAGTGCTGGACTTCTAATCCTTTTTTTTTCCTTTCCCCCCCTAGGCCACTGAATAGAGGGGAGGGAGATCTGGAATTGCAGATACAGGAGGAGGAACTATGAGGTAAGAACAGGTTTGATCTGATTCAGTAGGGCTACCCACTCCCTCATTCTGTATCTGCAGTGGCCAGCCAGACTTCTAACCATCATGACTAGTAGCCACTGATAGCTTTATCCTCTGTGAATTTGTCTTAACCCCCTTCTAAGTTGGTGGCCATTGCTACATCTTCTGGAAGCGAATTCCATAGCTCTAACTACACTGCATGAAGAATTCCTTTCATTCTGCCTGCCTTGAATCTCCCAGCATGCAGCTTCACTGGATGATCTCAGGTTCTAGTACTGTGAGAGAAGCTCCCTGTCCACTCTGGCCCTCTTTTTCCAGAGAAGGTCTATTTGGAGGGGTTGTGTGTTCATGGATGGAGCTGAGGCACATCCTTGTGCCACAAACAAATCTGGATGGGCGTGGGGAAAATGGGACCTTTTAGACTCAAAGGCAGCTTTCCTCTGATTCCCAGCTACTGGGGACAGACTGAGGGCCTTCTTGCCTGGCATGTGGTGCCTTGGCAGGTGTGCCTGGCTGGCAACTGCTGGAAACGGGATGTTGGAGTAGATGGGCCTTTGATCTGGTTCCCCATGGCTCCTGTGTGCTTTTCTGTGTGTGGGCTCAGAAATTGGTTTATTGACCAGCCGAATGCCGTTGGGCACATGCAACCTGCTACCTCCTTTTTGCGTAGGGACATGTTTCCCGAAAATGTGTCTAAGTGCAGTGGAATGTGACTTTGTCCTTGGGGGCAGCCGCAGATAAGGATCTATGCAATTTGTGGTGCATTCTTAGTTTAGGGGTGGGGACTGAGGAATGGCTTAGAAAACTACCACTTGCTTGCAGGGCTTTCCTGTTGTTGTTGTTGTTGTTGTTGTTGTTGTTTGTTGTAATGTTTGGAGTCACCCTTGTGTAAAATGTGGGAGCAGAAAGTGGCCCTCGTAGGATGTGCTGGAGTCAAAGCTGCTGGTCATTAAAACCTGCCCTGCTTCAAAGACTAAATGAGTCTCATTTGAAGGTCTGCTGCCGCCTCCTGCCCACATTCCGGTTTAAGGCTCTTGGCCAGATACAGACTTTTGTTGTTGCATCTGAGATCTACAGATGAAGGGCGATATACAAATTTGATAGATAAATAAATAAATAATTGACCAAATCCTCTCCCCTTTCCAGAAGAAAGTTCTGGGGGGGGGGAACTATATCTTTATTAGGTCAACATACTTTGGTTGACCTAATAAAGGTATGGCTCTAATCTGGATTTTGGAATACATTGTCCTGAAGTTCTGTGATTTGCTTCCCATGGCTTCATTTAGATCAGTCACACATGAGACTAGGCTCAGCTCAGGGTTTTTTTTTGGGGGGGGGAGAATAACTGCTCAACTTTCTCCTCTCCTGTTTAAAAGTGCACTCCCAAAGCTGCCTTCCCACTGGGGGGAAGGTAAGAAAATTTCATACCCGTCAAGAAGCAAAAGAAAAAAATCCTATGTGTTAGTCCTCCATTTCAAAGAAACACTGAGTAAACTCTTTCAGCAAGCAAAATTTGGCTAGTAAACTAGCTTAGTTTTGAAATGTGTATCTGGCAATATTGCTTTCAAAAATTGGGCTCTATTTAAAAACAAAAACAAAAAAACTTTTGGTAGCCTTAGTGCTTTGATCCTTCCTATGGCGCTACTGTTGTTTTTGTTGTTGTGATTGTCGGCTGAGAAGGGATTTTTAATATTATTGTTGCATTTTTGTTGTTGTTATATTGTAAATATGAACTGTGTTCTATTCATAAATTGCTTTAATTTTCCCTGAAGAGAAAATTATTAAAATGGAAATCTGCCTTGTCCGAGTCCTGCAAAGTGGCTTGGCCTACGCTTGAGCCAATGCGGTTAGACATTGTGTCATTGTAATGCTTGTCTTCTTCTTTCCAGCTGGACCCCTTTCCCTCTGGGATGACAAGCCACGTGGGGACTGGGCAGCCAGCCCCTCTTTTTTAAAAGGACAGCGCTCTCGTTACTGCTGGGAGAAATTAACACAAACTGGACTCTGGGAACTGAAGCAATTGCAGTCCCTTCCCACGAAGAGTGTTTTCTCTTCCCAGACACGTTTTAATTTTTTTGCGATGGAAAGGGATTCATCGGGAAATGGACGCTATATTTATTCCTGGCATTCAAGGTTGGCTTTCACACTTAACTGCAAGCTGCCCTCTTTCTGCCAGTCGGACAACAAGCTGGAGCTTGGTGGGGAGGATGGAAACTGTTTGGAAGCTGACTTTGGACTTCAAAAGGCCTCTTCTGATGGTGAGAGAGGGAATTACTAAGAACCACTGTGCCCTACTGCCTTCCAGAGTGGAAAGGGTGACATCCTCTCCAGAGATGGATGTTGAGTCTGCAGTTTGAACAGCTATGTATCTGGGAAAGAAGACTCTCTTCCAGGGCTTCCAGCTCCTTTGGAGAAGACATAGGATTTTGGGCCTTATATCTATATATTTTCCTAGACATAACTCCCCATAGATATGAATAATGGCAAGTTGTGGTTCTGTAGAGAATGGGCACTCTCTCCCCACCTGCCTTTAAGCCATGTGTATAATGTAGCCCAAGGAAGGACACCCATTTTCCCTCCTCCCCTGCAAAACATCCTCCATTTTTAACTCCCCAAATAGCCTAATGCATTAATCTGAGAGTTTGCTATCCCAGTGGCCTTCTATGTCTTCATTCCAGGGACCCCCTTTTATTAATCCCAATCTACAAAATGGGACCCGCTTTTAACTTTTTAACTTTTTACCAGGACTAGCAGGGGTCACTTAATAAAATTTGATTTTAGTTGCACTTTAGGGCAGACTAGGTAAGGAATACAGCACAGCCTTATGATGGCGACTCCTAGCTTAAGATGGCTTTTTTTTTAAAAATGGGGTTAGATAAATGTAGCACCAAGCAACTGTCCCATTGGTGGAAAGATTTCTGCTTGTGCAATGGCACCCCCCCCCCAAAAAAAACCCTGTTTTGAGGATCTCCCAACTCTCCAGTGCAGAATAAGGGAGAGAAGGGTGGGTAGTGAATTGCACTAATAGAAATCCTTGTTCTGTTGGGATTCTGCTCCCATCTCTGTTCTAGCAGGGCTTTATGAATGGATCTCTCTGTCTTCAGACCCAAGTAGCCAACCAGATGCCCACAGGAAGCTGGCAAGTGGGCTGTGAGCAGAGAAGTCCTTTCCTGCTGCTCCCCAGCATCTGGCACAATGCCTCTGATACTGGGGGTGATATATAACCACAACCTTTATCTGCCTGGAAAAAGTGATGTGTTTATATCACTGATGCAACCCATCAACTGAAATCCAGTGTGTTACACACTCCGGTAATATTGTCAGAAAATGTAGAATATAACATCACTCCCTGGTCCCCATACCCCACCTGCATTGTGTCTTGACCCAAACAGGAAGTGATGCCTTGTAAGCCAGGACATGAGCAGATCTGGCACTGAAGTGGCTGTAACTATATCCATAGGAGAGATGCAGCCTCTTCCAACTGTGTTTAGATTATCCACTTCCCAGAACCTGCTGAACAATGCGGGGCACTGCAGGGAATTTCAGCAGTACAGAAGTTAAATATATTGGCCCTGTGCAGTGACACCCCCCCCCCAAGGTGAGCTTGGGCCTCGGAACTGCCAGAGCTTTACCATTTTACACAGATTGACACACACCCCGCAGACTTGATCTCTTGTACCAATGGAAGGAAAGTGTTAAGACCCACCCCTCCCATCTTCCACAAATTAATTTAGGAAACGGGGACTTTGGTAATCTGTGTTCCCATGCCTACATTTTCCAAGTTAAAGCAGAATGGTGGGGGAAACTTGCAGGGAAACATTGGAAAGTTGGGGTGCTCATAACAACAACATAAACTTGCTGTTTCTCCTCCAAATGCCCCTGCAAGCTCTATTCCTCCCAGCTGGGTTTACTTAGAATTTGAGAAGATGGGTGGTGGGCAAGGGTTAAGTTGTTGTTGTTTTTTAATGGTGTGAAGGCATTTTCAGGGGAGAATCTAATGGGGGCTACCTGCCACCATACCCACTGCCTATCCCCTGCAGTGCTACACCCTCAGTTTAGGATTCCAAACATATCATGGGTTTGAGGACCAACCTGTGTTTAATGTGTATTTCTGCTCTTAAGCTTAATTGCCGACCCGGGAGCTGCTACTGGAGGCTTTCTCCAAGAGGACCCACACTTTCCTTGCTCCCCTGTGCATCTCTTTCCATGTTGTAGTGGAGAGCTGATGAGCAGAGGGCCAACGGGAGTTGCCGCAGCCCAGCTCTGAAGTGAAGTGAAGCTCTTGCACTTTGTATACTTAACATGTTTTGCCTCCCGTGTGCTGAGAACGTTCCCACCCTGGATTGAATGAGTGAGTGTCGATGAGTGAGTGCATCTGGTCCAGCCTCTTGCCATTCCGTGCCTCTTCTCGATCCGTCCTCGCCACAACCAGCAGCCCTTATCTGCCTCACCTCTTGCCCTCCATGCTTTTTCCATCTCTGCTTGTAGCTGTGACGCTGAGCTGGCCTCAGGGTAATGACGCTGCCTTCCCCCATTTGTTATATAATGTAATGGATGAAATGTTGATAGACTGTTTGTATTGGAGGAAGGTGTGGGTGCACCTAGCCAGACTCTGTAAGGGGCTGATCGTGCGATGTATGTCACTCCATTGATGTGAGCATGCCTCCATGTTTGCACCAAATGCTGGTGACTCTTATTCAATGTGCCAGTGCATCATATTATGCCTTATAATGTGTGAGTGTGTGTGCAGCATTCTGAGACCCTGAGGGCATATTGCCTGGTTGGTGTTCAAGGCTTGCACACGCTAATTTTGATCTCGCTAATTCAATGATCCTTGCAAAAGTGGTAGAAGTTGCCTTATTTTTGCTTGCACATGCATTGCAGCAAAGGGGCCTTCAGTGAAACATGATTCGCCTCCCCTTCTTTGCTCCTAATTTAGCTGCAGTGCTCATGAGCAGCTTGCTTACACCTCAGAGGCAGACAAGTTCCCTCTTTGTTTTTGGCAGAGACCAAGCGTTAGCTGCTTCCATAGGTCAACGAGCCATGGCATAGGACTACCTTTTGACATGCATCAGATGAAGAACAGTCCCTGTTTGTTTTAGCACCCTGTGGCCAGGTTTGCAGTGGCGTTTGGATGCAGCAGTCAGTACATTCCATCTTGCACACTTATTCACTAGCATAGCAAAACTTAGGATCTGGCCTTAATGCCTTAACAGCCACCCTTCCCTTGCCTCTTTTTATTAATATAGGAAAAACCAATGAAGAGGAGTTCCTTTTTTAAAAAACGGAGTTACAATTCTGGTTCAGACTGTGTTCTTTTTATATATATATTTTTTACAAACAATGAAATATTTTATATTAAAGACTTTTTTAAAAAGCTGTTTAAATGTTTATTTAAAAATAGGAAAGTTTGTATTTAATAATAAAAACACGAATGTGTGTAACACTTTTTAAAGTTCAGTGTGAAGTTGTCCTTTTTACAATTGGATGGTTTGGAGAGGAGGGGTCTACAAGGAATGTATTGGGGGTAAATAATTAAGTCATGCCTCCTGAGCAGCCTGGAGGTGGTCAGCCATCCAGACATTGTACCGGGCCAGAGCTGCATAGCTTAAGTATCCAAGCATCTTGTACTGTCACATTTTCTGCGCTACCTAGCAGAAACTACATGAATTCCTAGATGGAACAAGGAGTTCTAGGGATATAGCACCACATAGAGATGGACGAGGCATGCAGAGGGCGAGTTCAGGTATGCACTAATAGAAAACCACGGTCAGTAGGGGAAAAGGCAACTCTCAGGGAACAACAAGAAGTGGAGATAAGGAAGAGCCCTGATGGATTGTGCAGCATCCTATCCCCACAGCCAGATGCCTCTGAGATGAGTAAGTCAGCACCTGGGCATTTTAATATGGCATATGTTAACAACTTTCAGCTTTGTAGTAGCAAACATCACTGTTAAAAGAAAATGTGTGTTAGTGATTTGAAGAATTGCGAAACATATCTTCCTCACTCCTTGAACATATGTTCCCACTTTATGAACAAATTAAGTTCTTGCTCAGGAATGGGAAGCACAGATAAGGAGCTTTGGGGGGGGTGTCCCCCATACACACACTTCAACAATTTTTATTTGGCCTTTTGAAGCAGAGCAAGAAAAAAGCCATCTGCCTTGTATCAGGTGTGAGGCATTTTAAACAATTGAGTTTTGGAGGGAGGTGGGGGCAAAATACACAAAACCAGGCTGCAATTTTGTCATATTTGCCAGAAAACATTCTGATTTTAAAAGTGAACACGCCTTCAGCATACCTCATCGGTTGAGAAATTTATTACAATTCCCTGTGGGGGGTGTATGGGCTCTTCTTTCCCTCCCTCCCACTTCCATGTTGTCCTCAAAACAACCCTGTGAGGCAGGTTAGCCTGAGAAGTTGTGTGTGGCCCAAGCTCATAGTCTAAAAACCTCATGGCTGAGGAGCTGGGGGTGGATCTCTCCCAACGTTTAGCAGCTCCTATGCTGCAATGCAGAATGTCAAATGAGAAGCCGTATGACACGCTTTCAAAGTAGTTTCCACCCTCCTTTAACGTCTTTAAACAAATACTTCAAATGAACTTGTAAAATTATTAGGTTCATAGCCCACCTTTCTTCTGAGGAGCTCAAGGTGGTGTATATGGTTCTCCGCTCCCCTTCATCTTCACAGCAGCCCTGTAAGGTAGGCTTGAGAGATAGGAACTAGCCCAAAGTAATCCATTGGCCCCTTGTCCCTGAGTGGGGATCTGAACCCTGGTCTCCTGCACCAACCACAACAGCAAGTAGTTTGCTTGCCAAGAGAAAACTGCCTTTACCAGATCAGGTGCTCAGAAAAAGGCCACAGCAACATGAAGACATAAAAGTGTGTATCCCAGTCCTATGCGTGTTACTTGATGAGAATGGTACTGTGTGCAACTTGGCCACTTCATGGTAAGCATGCTGACAACTGCAGTCCTAACTTACTGGTATATTGAGACCAGTGATGTGGGCAGCCTGCTTCCAGCCAGAGCTTATTTCTCTGTGTGTCAACGCAGGGTGGGGCATAGAATGTGAACATTGCAACACACTCTTTTCCAGAATGCAACAGAAAGAAACTGACAATTCATTTATAACAAGCTGGAGTTTGCAAAACATTGCAAAATGAGAACTGGAGGCAGTGCCAGATTTACATATACGCTAAACAAGCTACTGTATAGCTTAAGGCCCCACTCTCTTGGGGGGCCCCCGAAAAATTAAAGGGAAAAAACCTGGATGTACATTTCCAAAATAAAAGATAAAAAATAAAACCTACATACAGTTAGAGCTTAATAACTATTTCACTATTAACATACTTCTTAATTGTATTTTAGTTCAACAATTACTTTGATAAAATACATATTTTGTTATGTGCAAATGGCTTTAGATACCTATTAGGTCCATAAATTACCATATAGCATATATTCAACATAAAAACAGTGACAATTTGTTGATGACAAAGGACAGCTGGACATATAAAGGGCCCCATTACCTTCAGTAGCTTAAGGCCTCATCAAACCTAAATCTGGCCCTGACTGGAGGCAGAGTCAACTTGGAACCAGCCTGAAATGTAGCCTAACTTGAAGAAAGTAGTTTGATCCTATGTAAATGCAAACTGCACATTTAAAAAATAAATAAATAAATGCCAGAATGGTTTTTGGGACCCTTTCAGATTAAAAAGCCAGCAGCGCTAGATTCTATCCCTTTGTTATAAAGCCTTACTGTGAGGCAGGGATCTGTTTGCAGTTTTGTTTTGGGAAGACAGGAGAAATGTGTGGAGATTCCAGCAAAATGCCCCTCCCCACTCGCAATGGGTGTGGCAGATGGGAAACTAAATGTGTATTCCCACAACCTGACATGGTGACTGATGTAAACGGAAAATCCCAGGTGTGGAATGGCCCAGGCACCTGGCCCTTGGGGATAAGCCCACTGGTTTCTGCGGAGTTAAATAAAAGAAGTCCAGCCACTGGAGCAAGGACAAGACAGGGTTTATTGCGCAATAGGTTACAGTCAAAACTGCACACCCAGAGCAGCGTTACAAGAACTTTTAAAAACTCCTATCATATCCCAGAATACAGTTTGGAAACATCATTACTACCTCACGAAAAGGGAAGGGTTATACATGATTAACATATAGGAAAAACAAGATTAGCATATGAGGGAAACAGAGCAATATCAGGGAGATAGCCCTGGGCCAATGTGAATTGGTGTTAAGTATTGGCAAGGATACCTTGAGCACTTATCTGGGAGAGAACAATGGGATTCCCGCTGAGGGATATTAGCCCAGTGGCTTCCTGAAGCACCCAGAGATTACCTGCTGAGGATGGGTTCCCTTAAGGGCATCACTCCATACCCCAATGAGTTTGCTCTGGAGGAGACTTTGCTTGGGTGACCCCCCCCCCCATGATTTCCGTAACACTGAGCAACATGCACTATACAAGGATTGTTTGGGCAGATTCTTATGATACCCATGCTGAACATTGTTGGCAGTGTTAGCACTTGTTAGGACAAGGGTTGCCAATGGGTGCACGTGTGCCCACAGAGACCTTTCCTGGTGTCCTCAGAGGCCTTCCCTGGCACCCACAGGGTCCCCTCCCCCTGTTGAAATTACACTTAAAAGAAGCATATTGTAGCCAACAGAATAAGGTTGTGTTGTGTATGCATGGTGCCGAAGACAGTTTATGCAGCTTGCAACTGTGCCCACAGGACCTGAAAGGAGGAGGGAGGGGCTTCAAAGAGCAGTTTGCTACGTGGCTGAGTGAAGTGTCTCTCCTGTTAAGCCTTACTCAGGTGTGTTTAATGAAAACAGTTCACAGCAACTCCCCACCGCAGACTCCATGAAAAAGCTCACCTGGATTGTCTGTCACCCAGGCTGCACGCTCTCTTGCTCACCTGCCTGCTCCTGCCTGCCATCCCTCACACTGCAGGTGGCATGGCCACCTACTGGTGGCTGTGCTAACTGCAGCATGCTGACACCTTACATTTTTATGTATATGGGAAGAAATGCCATGCAGCACATTTATTATTCATGACAGAACAGTCATCTCAAGTGTATTAACCTAAACGCAAATGTAAGTTTAAATAATGCTCCTCTTTCCAAGTCCCTAGAGATTTCCATTACCATCTTGTTTTAATCTGATTTAAACCCAAATTCCTAAATAGGAGCACCAACGAAAACACCAACCGGTATACAAAGCAAAAAATTTACACTTGCCCACTGACTATAGTTCAGATTTTGGCCAATTTATTGTATGCTCTGAAATTCCACTTTCACATGCACAAACCATGCATCTCTCTGTTCTAATTGCACATGCCAGTGGTTCCAAACATAAATCAAACATCAATGGAGAAAGAAGGTGTTCCTCTCTTGTGCCTTTCTCTAAATATAATGGACCCAAAAGGATTCTACTTGTACTTACTGGAGTTTTAGCTTTATAAATTCTTCAGGGTAACCCAAATCACTCCAAAAGTAACAAACATAAATTGACAATAAATCTTGTCAAATGCTTCTTTGGCACCAAGAGAAATAATTGTAGCTGGATCCATTCTTTGATTATTCAAAACAAGCAAATTAGCTTACCAAGTGGAGAGAAAAGAGACTCATAGCTGAGGATTATTATGTAGGAAGGTCCTTTGCTGCCTGTGGGCATGGCTAAGCTAGAGAGGGAAAGTGGTTGCGGAGCTTTTTTGAAACAATTGGATCAGATTTCTCCAGATGAATTCCTGGAACCCAGAGAAGCTGATAATCTATGGGAAGTGAGCATGGCTGCACACCCTCATTCCCTGAAGCACAGTACCTTGTGCATCTGGCAACAACACTGAGATGTTATCTTTAAGACCCAGTTCAAGCTTGTGAGTTCTCTAGGTTTGTCCTTGTAAGCTGTAAGGAGTGTCTGTAGAGCAAATTCTGCCCAACAGGGGAAAAAAGGAAATTAAGTGTTCATTGGGATTCGTCAGAGCTTCAGTCCTTCACAAACTACAACAATTAAGGAAGTAATTTATATTTCCAAGTAGCATTTACAAAGATATAGCAGGCATTCTCTTTCTCTGAGGTTTATACCACTTCCTTACAGTTTTTCTTTCTGTAATCAGTGTGGCAGTAATGGTTTGAAAATTTTAAGAGTAGTTTAAGAGTAGTGCTGAGTCAGGTGCAGATAAGTTGCTGTAGCATCGGATAAGGGTCAGGAAACCTGAATGAGTCACAGGAAACTATTCGGATAGAAAACAATGACAAGGTATTTAGTACAGTCCCCATCGTTCAATCTCTGCCACTAGATCAGGCATCCCCAAACTGCGGCCCTCCAGATGTTTTGGCCTACAACTCCCATGATCCCTAGCTTAACAGGACCAGTGGTCAGGGATGGTGGGAATTGTAGTCGAAAACATCTGGAGGGCTGAAGTTTGGGGATGCCTGCACTAGATAGCCACGTGACCTCAGTGCCCAGGAGTGCCCTTTTACCAGCTTTCATAGAATTGTAGAGTTGGAAGCTTGACCACTGTTGTCCAGATTGGATTATTACACAATACATTCTCCATGGGGCTATCTGAAGTTGACCCAGAAGCTGCAGCTAGTGCAGATTGTAGTAGCACCTCAACTGCTCACTGGGGCTAATAATAACTATAATTATGATCTATTTTATTCATTATTACCCAACCTTCATCAGCAGTTCATTGGGTGGTTTATAACAGTTTTAAGTTCAGAACTAAACAGTTACAACAGATAACTGTCCCCAAAACAGGCTGCAAATACATCTCTCAGTAGCAAAGGCCAGGATAGAAAGGTGTGTCTCCACCATCATGTTACACTGTTGTTAAAAAAATTGCACTAGCTGCCAGGCTACGTTTGAGGTCCTGGTCCTGGTGTGCAAAGCCCTCTAAATCTTGGAATCAGGTTACCTAAATGATCACCTCACTCCTTATACACCCAACCAATCACTGCACTTGGCAGGAGAGGGCATCTGATCAGTAGATCCGTTCTGTACAATGCCAGAATTGGCCCACTATCATGGTGCCACCTACGCTATGGAACTTCCTCCCGTTGCATATCAGACAAGCATTGTCTCTATTGTCTCATTGGCATCTGCTGAAGACTCCCCTCTTTCAACAAGCTTTCTGAATGGAAATTCTTATGCCAGTGGGTATCTGTGTTGGAATTGATGTGGTTTTTATATCTGCACTTGTTTCAGCTCATTTATGCAGTCCTTCTACATGTACTTTCATTGTATTGTGAGATCACTTTGAGATGTTTCATAGGAAGCAATTCGTAAACAAAACAAATAAATAAAAGCCCCCAACTATTAAAATTAAAGACCGATGATTCAGTTAAAGATGCCATAATTTTCATGTTCTATGTCCATTTCACAACTGCACGTCCTTTCAACGTAGAGAATGGCCTTCTCTCACACTGTCTTTATTTAAACTCCCTCCTGGTGTGTTCTGGAGTGGATCTGGGCAGCCACCTGGGCCTGCCTGGAGCCTGAAGTGGGATGATTTCCTTTCTCTCATTTTCTACATGGCCCACGTTGGGAGGGCTGCCATAAGCTAAGCTTCTGCCGCAAGTGACTTGGGAAGACAGATATGGCTCCCTGCCTTGAAGATGGATATCAAGTGTTTTCTTTTCTTTGTGGGCTTCTGCCTCTCACATATTTCAATCCAAAACCTGGATTCCAAGCTTTCAGTTGCCAGCAATATACATGCAAATCAGGAGTAGCTGCATATTTAAAATCTCTCCTGCTGCTTGAGCCTGCTTCCCTCTCCATTTGCAAATTTGTTTGACTGACTGACATATTAGTCCACAAATAGACTGCAGATTCCGTAGTCTGTCTTCCCCTTCATTTCCAAAGAGTATGGGGGGGGGGTCAGTGTGCCTTTTTATTTTTAACTAAAGTACCTACCATGTTTACACTTAATCAAATGTGCATTGATTCCTCACCCCTTTCTAAAAAAAATCCAATCTTTAAAAATAATAACCATGGAAAAGGCACTTCGGGAAAGAGGTGGTTTTCCAACCAATGAGTGCTATGTGCTTGTGGCATCTGCTGAAAAACTCCCTTGAGTTCAGCCTGGGAGAGAAGATTTTATGCCTATACAAAACTCAGGGATAGCCGCCACCACCTCTAATTTTATCATCTTCACCCAGTTTTCTCCTGATGGGTCATCAAGTGATGCTGATGTTTTAAACTGGTCTACTGATGTGTGATGCAGCTTGCCCAGGTCTTTTTTTTTTTTTTTTGCATAGGCTAACTCAGGAATTCCTCTGCAGCTTGTATTTTCCTTTTATATCCAAAATAATCAAATCATTTATTATTTTCTACTATTCACTAATAGACTCTGTTACCTCAAATCTGTAGCAATACAAACACACACACACACACACACACACACACACACACTAACAATATATATGGGCAGTGCAGAAAGGTAATAAATAAATAGCTTGGCCCTGGTGAGTGGGTCTAGGATTGCACACCCGTCAACAGTCCTGATTTGAATGGGACACCCCGGCATGAGAGAAGCCATCCTGGCTTCGGATTGAATGCCCCGCTTTCAGTGCCGAGCTCTTGTGCAAGTCAACTGGTTCCTGCAGGAGCTCAGCACCAAAAGGCACATGTCTTTCATATGAGCCCTTAAGTTGGAGGTGGAGGAGCAGCAACTGGTGGTGGTGCAGGCCAGGAAAACTACAGTTCCCAAGATTGGAGGGACGGGGTTTGTGGTGGAAGTAATGACTGCTAAAGTGGCACCATAGTGCTGTAAATGCATAGTGTGGGTGTGGCACAATCACACTGAATTTTAATTGCATCTCTCGTTTCCTCACACAACAATGGATCACTTCCTACACTGAGGAAGTGATACCATGTTTAGCACCAGACTTTGGGCCACATTAAGTAAACCTGACCTACTTCTCCATTATGGCACCAGTTATCCAAAGGGCACCCTCCTCTTTCCACTTCCTCATTCCCTGTTTCCATCCTTATTTCATTCCCTGTGCTTGGTATTCTCCTTTTTGTAACCATTTCACATTTCTTGGTCCTGTACCGTTCCTTTCTACTATCCCACTCTGCTAAGCCACTAACTGCCTGTTCTTGCCACAGTCCCCGACTTCTCAGCAATCAGACCTCATTGTGCTTCCTTTTCTCCTGCTTACAAGATCTTGAATCAAGATCTACGTCCAGAGCCATAAATCTTTAAAACTCCATACAGTTAGCCTACTTTGTAATAATGAAGTTCTTGGTTTATCTTGGACCTTAGCTGGTGGTATATTTCAAGTGCTTTCTAGTTTGCAGAGGAAAAGGTTTGCCAGACCTCCAGGTCTGGCCCTATCCCTTTAGAATGAAAGTTATGAAGCAAAATATGTAGGCAGCATTCAAAGAAACTGCTTTGTGGGATATGAGTCTACTCGCACCTTTCAGTCTTTTTAGCCAATTGAATGAAGTCATTTACAGGTGGGTAGCCGTGTTTGTCTGCCATGGTCAAAACAAAATAAAAAATTCTTTCCAGTAGCACCTTAGAGACCAACTAAGTTTGTTCTTGGTATGAGCTTTTGTGTGCATGCACACTTCTTCAGTATCTGAAGAAGTGTGCATGCACACGAAAGCTCATACCAAGAACAAACTTAGTTGGTCTCTAAGGTGCTACTGGAAAGAATGAAGTCATTGTTATTCTGGCACCTGAGACAGAATTCCACAAGGGCCTCTCCCTTTCCTGGCAGCAAGAATATAATGATAAATTAAATTACTAACAATTCCTCATGACACCCAAATTAAACTGCCTGAGCTGACTGCCTCTTTCTGCCTAACGGTAAGGTCAGCTAGCATACATACCACCGACCTTGCAACCCCCTTGTTGCCAAGCCCTTTTTATTTATTTATCCCCAGGCAATTCTGGATGTCTTGTAGCTGATCAGGTGTGGATGGATGTTTTATAAAATGGGCTGCTGGGTTTTAGGGATTACCAGCTTTGGGCTGCTGCTGCGATTCATATTGTTGCAAGCCACTGAAATCTCCACTGAATGGCTGCATGAGATTCCGGGGGTTCTAGGAACTCATCCAGGGTTGAGATTCCATTGGGAAATCAAGACGCAGGGGAGATGAATGCCCTTCAGAAATATGGTTTATTGTACGCATATTCACACCTGGGTCCACTTTGGAGAGAGTTGAGAGTATCACATCTCAAGAAGGGCTTGTTCCCCACAGCAGTGCAACATTGGAGTCCAAGGCACCCTGCACGCCATCTCTGTGCCAACTTGCCAAGATGCTTCTGGCCTTCGTAGCAACAGTTCACGCAGTTCTGCCTCCACCCTTCTCCTTTCCAAAGACCCTTGCCAGAAAAAAAAACCCAGACACCTTTTTTCCTGTGGGCACACAGCATCCCTCTCCCCTGTTTTCCTAGTCATGGAAGCTGAAATCCTAGACCTTTCTCTGTCCACGGTAACCATGGGAACTGCCTTCTCTGCCCTGATGATGGTTTTCATCCATGGGTTATTGACTTGCTTCCAGGACCGTTTTTGTCATTTTTAAAGACTTCATCTATCCCAGGTGAGGCCCTGGCCTAGAAAAGCAGCTTAGCCTGTATTTTTCAGTGGCCTGGAACCTTCCCTTCAATACTCTAAACAAATATTACTGGTATCTAAATTCTACCTAAATTCTACCTAAATTTATTGATTTCTAACATTCGCCCCTAAATTCTGTTGCCCCAGATCTGTAACAACATTGACCTAATATAGTTTTTATTGTACTGATTTTTATTGCTTTTATTGTTCACTGCCCTGGGATTCTAGCACCTAAACATTTACGAAATAAGTTAATATTGGCTGTTTCCATAAGGTGATCCCCTTGGACACCTTAAAAAGCCTTGCAGACAGCTGACAAGAAAGCTTGAAACAGCCAGGCTTGCACATCATGACACTGGTCCATGATAATGATCACAGCAGATTCTGAGTAGCTGCGACAAGCTGTTTCCAAGAATACAGCTCTTTGGTTTCCTCTGGAGAGACTATCTGTGGCTTTACACTTAGTTATTTGCTTTTTAAGGTGCTATCAGCTGAGGTCTCAGGGCTTGCTTTGGGGTTAGAGGGGGGTGGAAAATAACCCATAGCTGTGCAGTCCCTTTTTTCCAGAAACGTCCATAAGCTTGTTTCCATACACGAATAGATTTGACCTCACAGGCCATCTTGAATGTAATTCCCCTACATTTCAACCTCTGAATTCATGCTATGTTCTCCTCCCTTTTTCTTTCCCTTGTTCTTTAATTCTTTAACAGGTTCAGAGGGAGGCAGAGCAGAGTAGACCCGACCCCAATGGCCATGGAGAAAGTCACTGGTGGAGTGTGAAAGGTGACAAAAAGCAAACTTTTTTGAGTTTCTGGTCCATGGCCTCTCCTGGCTTCAGAGGCGCCCATACAGCTCCTTGCCAAGGGTGCAAGGGAGCCTAGGTGTGCCTCTGAACAGGTTCATGGGAAGTACAGATAAAAAAATACTTTGCATTCCCTTAAAGGATCAGTGATTTAACTCATTGCAGGCGGTTGGATGAGATGACTCTCAAGCCAATTCTACAATTCTAGTGTGGGGGGACATACTAAATGGGCTTTTGGGGCCCCCCTCTGAGTTTCTATTAGCTGTAAGATGGGATACAGCAGATAAAGAGACTGCTAACACTGTCAGAATGGTTAAGTAAATTAACTGTTTGGTTTCATTATGTAAGCTGAAGATATTTCTGGAAGATGAGCTGAAGTGGGAAAGTCCCCTGGCTGGAGAGAATGTGTGTGTGTGTGTGTGTGTGTGTGTGTGTGTGTGTGTGTAACGGATCAATAAGACAAAGAGCTGCCAGTCCTGGAGCTGGAAAGACATAGAGGCTTGATTTGCTTTCTATGAGATTGCAAAGCTGTGGCTTTGGTGCCACCTCCTAGAAAACTAATGGTGAAGCAGGTTCAGTTAAAGCACTGGCGCTGTGAATCTTCCATATGTGTAAATAAACCTCATATCACAGAAAATGCTAGCCACCTCCAGTGACACTAATTTCAAGAAATCAAATCCAAGGTTTTCTGTTGGGATGCTTGAAATCTCTTACCACTCAGAGATTCAGTTGCACATAACATACCTGCTAGTCAGGTTGATCCTGAAAAGATATAAGTGATTGATCCACCCCAGAAATATAACTCTGTGTATGAAATCTGTACAACTGAATGACTTTTATTGATGAACATAAATCCTTCTTAACTAAAACTAATGCTAACACAAATGCCTTCAGGAGGTACCTGGGCTTCATGAGACCAAATGCAAAGGCTTCTCGTTGGTCAATAAATCAAAACCTGGAAAGGGTGCCATCCTATCCACCTTTACTGGGAGAAAATTTGAAAAGTCGTAAAGCAGTGAGTGAGTGAGTGAGGGCACTGAAGAGTAGAACCATGCTCAAGGAAGCTCATGTGCCCACTTCATTTTCAAGACTGACTTTTCTCTGAACCCTAGATGTCTTATTAGGGACCAAGAGGCCTCTTGGAGCATCTGTGGCTTCTAAAGGACCAACACTTGACAGAAACTATATAGAAAGTACAACATTGCCATCTTAAGGTCAGCAATGTAATGTCCAAGGAGATGTTTATTTCAGTATGTTGTGATCTATTTGCTCTTGACTACATCTTCTCTTTCTTCTCAAGACCAGATACGTCTGCCCTCAGAGCTGACCCAAAATATTATGGTACCTCAGGTTGCAACCCTTACAAGGGAGAAAGCCTCAGTGTAAATTGCTTCTGAATAAACATGCATAGCATCGTGGCTGATGACACACAGTGGATGTGCTGGACCAATGTTTTGCCTCAGTAATGGACTGGATGAGAGTCAATAAACTGAAGCTCAATCAAGATAAGACTGAGGTACTGTTAGTGGACAGCTCTCTAGACTTGATGGGAGGTTGCTGCTCTTGATAGGGTTACACTCTCATACCCTCCAACATTTCTCCAATGAAAATAGGGACGTCCCGTTCCATAATGATACTTTTCCTATTTATACCCCACACATCTTATCGGGTTGCCCCAGCCACTCTGGGCAGCTTCCAACATTTATAAAAACATAATAAAATATTAAATATTAAAAACCTTCTTTATACATAATTACCTTCAGACAGCTTGGAAGTCGAATAACTCCATAACCCACAACATTTATCCAACGAAAATAGGGACACCTTAAGGAAAAGCGGGACATTCTGGGATCAAATCAGAAACCGGGCGGCTTCTCTAAATCAGGGACGTCCCTGGAAAATAGGGACCCTTGGAGAGTCTGCACTCCCTGTGAATGAGTGGGTATGTAGCTTGGGGGTTACTTCTGGATCCTTTGCTGTCGCTTGAGGCTCAGGTGGCCTTGGTGGCATGGAGTGCCTTCCGTCAGCTTTGGCTGGTGGCCCTGTCCCTATCTGGACAGATATAGTCTAACTTCTATTGACTATGCTCTGGTAACCTCTAAGTTAGATTACTGCAACCTGCCATGGGGCTGCCTCCGAAGATTATTGGGAAACTTCCGCTGTTGTAGAATTCAGCAGGCAGCTTGAACATATAATGTGATTCCTGGCCCGACAGCACTGGCTGCCAATTAGTTCCTGAGCCAAATTCAAAGTGCTGGTTTTAACCTATACAGCCTTAAATGGCTCAGGACTACAATGCCTCAAGGACCACCTCTCCCCATATGAACCAGCCTGGACCCTACAATCATCATACAAGGCCCTTCTTTGTGTGACTCCTCCATGAGAGGTCCGGAGGGTGGCAACACAAGAATGGGCCTTTTCTGCAGTGGCTCCCCATCTGTAGAATGTTCTCCCCAGGGAGGTTTGCCTGGCAGCATCATTATATATCTTTAGGGGCCAAGCAAAAACTTCCCTCTATAAGCAGGTCTTTGGCCTTTGACTGTCTATGGCCTTTTAGAAGTGGGTGGGATGTTTTTAATGGGTTTCTCTTCCCTTTTGGTTGTTATGTATCCATGTGGGGTTTATGTGGGGTCTGTTTGGTTGGTTGTAAGTTACTTTGGGTTGCGCTGGGCAAGAGAAAGCAACTGACAAATTTAATAAACTATAAATAAATTAATATGTATAAATAGTGTATGGTCACTTTTTGTATGATCCTCATTATTTATTTTATAGCCTTTAGAACATGAACAAGCATGGGGAAATCAAAGAGAAATGATTAAACTTGGAAGAGTCTAAAACATTACATTTGGTCACATATACGTGTAAGGTGTTGGTGCTGGCAGGAGAGGGAACGGCACCTAAAATCCTGGGAAGGTGAAAGCAGAGTTCTCCTTAGTGAGTCCTTCCAAACAGATTCCTAATGCCCCAGAGCACAGATGCCTTTGACAGATGAGTTCATAAAAAGTGTGGCAACACCTGCACTTTGGAACTTCCTGCCCAATGAGATCAAGCTGCTGCCTTCATGGTACTTTTTACGGTGCCTGCTAAAAACATTTATGTTTAGAGAATCCTATGCAGACACTTCCACCTCATGAGAAGAGAAGACTCCTTGGAAAAGACCCTGATGTTGGGAAAGATGGAGGGCACAAGGAGAAGGGGACGACAGAGGATGAGATGGTTGGACAGTGTTCTCGAAGCTACCAACATGAGTCTGACCAAACTGCGGGAGGCAGTGGAGGATAGGGGTGCCTGGCGTGCTCTGGTCCATGGGGTCACAAAGAGTCGGACATGACTAAACAACAACATGCAGACACTTAGAAAGTTGAGGTAATTCTAATCTGTATTTTAACTTTTGTATGTTTTAAAGTATGGTTGTGAATTTCCCCCAATTTTATTGTTTTATCTTTTTTGTCAACCGCTTTGAACTTTATTACAATCAAATGGTGTATACAAATTGTAAATAAAAGAGATAAAATGGAACTGGCATTGGGGTTGTGCTTGACCAGGAGTCAGACTGATATGCTTCCGAAAGTGCAAAATTCCTATTGTGACTGTACCAGCTTGAGGGAAAAATCTGACAGCTCTTCCAGCCACTTGAAACAGTCATCCAACAGCCACTATTTAATATTTTAAACGCTATTACATTTAAAGTGTTATTTAATACTTACATTTTTGTAAGTTGCTTTGAGAGTGTTTTCTTTGCACCTTAAAGCAACAAATAAATTAATACACTATTAATAATACACCATAAATCCACGTGAGGCAATCACCTTAGGCGGCAGGATCCAGGAGGCAGCAGATCCTTAAGTTGATGTTTTGTTGTTGTTGTTGTTGTTGTTTAGTTGTTTAGTCGTGTCCGATTCTTCATGACCCCATGGACTAGAGCACACCAGGCACTCCTGTCTTCACTGTGGCCTCCCGCAGTTTGGTCAGACTCATGTTGGTAGCTTCAAGAACACTGTCCAACCATCTCACCCTCTGTTGTCCCCTTCTCCTTGTGCCCTCCATCTTTCCCAACATCAGGGTCTTTTCTAGGGAGTCTTCTCTTCTCATGAAGTGGCCAAAATATTGGAGCCTCAGCTTCAGGATCTGTCCTTCCAGTGAGCACTCAGGGCTGATTTCTTTGAGAATGGATAGGTTTGATCTTCTTGCAGTCCATGGGACTCTCAAGAGTCTCCTCCAGCACCATAATTCAAAAGCATAAATTCTTCAGCGATCAGCCTTCTTTATGATCCAGCTCTTACTTCCATACACCACTACTGGGAAAACCATAGCTTTAACTATACGGACCTTTGTCGGCAAGGTGATGTCTCTGCTTTTTAAGATGCTGTCTAGGTTTGTCATTGCTTTCCTCCCAAGAAGCAGGCGTCTTTTAATTTCGTGACTGCTGTCACCATCTGCAGTGATCATGGAACCCAAGAAAGTGAAATCTCTCACTGCCTCCATTTCTCCCCCTTCTACTTGCCAGGAGGTGATGGGACCAGTAGCCATGATCTTAGTTTTTTGGATGTTGAGTTTCAGACCATATTTTGCGCTCTCCTCTTTCACCCTCATTAAAAGGTTCTTTAATTCCTCCTCACTCTCTGCCATCAAGGTTGTGTCATCAGCATATGTTGATGTTACTTCCCCCCACCCCTTGTTCCTGATGTAGATCTCCCCTCACCCCTTTTTCTGCGGTGGCGAGGGAATGGGGAATGCCCTTTTGGGGTCCGATACTGTATGTCTTGGGCCGGCCCTGCGTAACGACTGGCTGCAATAGGCGACGAGTCACCTAAGCGCAGGCTACGACCATTTCGCGGCGTGTTCCGCCAGGTGGCGCTGAAACCCCCGCAAGCGAGACTCCTTCGCCAGATCCTTGCGTGAAGGCGTCGCGTGCCCGACCTGTGCGTGTGCGAGCGGCTCGTAGGCGACTCCGAGCGTGCGCGGTGACGTATTCGGCCCCTTGGCCCCGCCCCTTGCTGAAGCGCGGCGGCCGCAGTCTTGGCGGTTGCAGAGGGAGGTCGCGGCGGAGCCGGTGAGAAGCAGCAGCTGCCTTCGGCCTCGGTGCCCGGACGCTTCCGCGCTCGCCCTCACGATGTCTTCTGTGCCGGACGCCGCCGCCGGCGACGAGCTGAAGCAGACGAAGGAGATGGAGGACGCCGAGAAGTACTCCTTCATGTCCACGCTCACCAAGGCGCCCAAGAAGGTGCGGGCCGGTGGCCGGAGCGGGGAGCTCGGGGGGCGCTCGCGGGGCGGGGCGGCAGGGACGGGGCTCGGCGCCTCAGGCCCTCCGGTGCGAGAGGGGCCGGGGCTTGAGCCCCCCACCCCTGAAAGTCACGCCCTCTGAGTGGGAGAAAGCTTTCCTTCCCATTGACCCCTAACGCGCTTGCAGATTCAACGGGCGCTCTGCACATGCCCAGGGGAACTGTTTTCTGTGTCGGCGTTTCTCGTGTCCCGGCGCTGAGACCTGACCCTGAAAACTGGTTCCGGGGCTTAAGGCATGTAGACGTGATCCCCTCCGGCAGGGAGCGGGGACTGGGGAAGAGGAGGAAATGGGGGGGGGACTCCGGGAAGAGGAGGAGGGGATGTGGAGGAGTCTGGAGGGGACTGAGGGCCGGTTCAGCTGTGGCAGCGCTGGGCAGGTGTAAGAACTGGGAAGGAAGGTCTTTTAGGACACGGATCCTCAGCGTGGCAGGCCTGGGCGGTGTTCGTGCGAACGCTTTTCTTTGCAGCTGAAAGGCTGGACCGCCTGCCTCGAAGGACTCTATCCCCTTGTCTGCCAGTGGAAAGCATTTCCGTCTAGCAGTCGCAGAGGAGATTTGACTCTGGTTCCCTCCATCCACCCGGCTAGCTAGGAACAGTGTGGAGCCCAGCATGCATATGTGATATCTGACTGCTGTCTGTCAAGACTGCCCCTGGGAAGGAGGTGCAAGCTAAAAGTTCTAGCATAGCAGTACAGGCTTAATCCAGGCAGTCTTGTGGTAGCTCCCACAAGAGTTATTGCTTGACTTGTGCGAATGTACCTTCTGATAGAGGCATGGTGTCTTGTGCTACCTGGAATATGCTCTCAACTTTTTGTTCGTCATTGAGAATGTCAATCCAGAGATCAGAAAACGCCTTCATGCTATTCTTAAGTGCTGTTTAGTGGGAAGGGCTATTTTTGCTTTGTATTCCTACCTGGTTTAGGATTTTCAAAAACCATATTCCTGCAGCCTCAGTGATTGTAACTGTTAGTAATCATTGCTGTTAGTGGAGCTGTAACTGTGAACTACTGTATTCAGTTATGCATGGGCAGATACAGCCAGAATTCTCAGCTTAGATTTCCTGTGGGAAGTCCTTCTGGGCTGAACATTGTGTTCTCCCTAGCTTTGTGTTGCATGGCTCTGAACTTAAACCTGAATGGAGTATGGGGCAAAAGCTCCAAAGACAGCAGAGCTTTTCTTGGGAGAATGGGCATTTTCCTTTTGATGGCTGAACTGAAGCAGAATTAAACTTGTGAAGATAGTTTATTTCTTTAAACTCACATTTGAAACCTTTTGTACAGCCCAACCTTTCAATAACTAGCAGAAACATTCTGGTGCTAGTTGAAAGATCAAACTTCACACTTAGCAGGTGCCCAAGGACCACGCCTATAACATTCCAGTACAAAAAGTTTGCTCCACCTGAATATAATGCAAAACCATTAGTTCCACCTCAGACAGTAAAATTTGAGAAACTAGAGATGTTATTTCTTTTGGCTTTGGCAAATTCTATTCTTAGATACAAAATAATCACAAGTGTGATAATAAAAATATACATACATATTTGTTTTGCTGTGCCCATGAACTCCAGCAGGAAGCATTCCTGTCCTCCAAAATCAACTGTCAGAAAAGGCATATGGTCACCTATTCCAGACACACATCATCTCAGATAATGTTTCTGCAATTTGTGTGGAGTTGGTGTTTGGGGTACCTATCAGGACTGTTTCTGTGACCTTGTACTTTTCATGATCAAAACATGGATGGAAAACTGCATATATGAGGTTGGCAGAGGGAGGACCGCCTCAGGTGGCAGATGCTGGGGGATGGTGTCAGCAGCCCTCTGGTTGTACCCTTTTGTTGGAGAACAGAGCTGTAGTGCCACGTGAACTTACCTACACCTTCTAAACTAACCTGCTATCCTCAGCTGTGGTGGGTGATGCTGTACTGTCCCTAGCCAATCTGTTCAGTTTCTGTACATGAAATGAGGCTGGGATGGGGGCCTTGTCCTTAAGGTATCTTGGACCAGCCCTGGACACACGCTCCCCCTGATCTGAGATCTTAAATTATGGAAAAGACATTGATCCTACCTCATGAGTGTTCCCCCTTTAAAAAGAGCAGTGAAGGGGTTGGCATCAATGCTGTACCAGGCATGGCCAAACTTGGCCCTCCAGATGTTTTGGGACTACAGTTCCCATTATCCCCGACCACTGGTCCAGTTAGCTAGGGATGATGGGAGTTGTAGTCCCAGAACATCTGGAGGGCCAAGTTTGGCCATGCCTGCATAAACTTTATTCAGATGTAGTTATGCCATTGGTATACACTATTACAGCCAGTTTGCTTATGTGACTGTATTTAGTACTGCATTGTATTGTATTTAGTTGTATATGTGTGGCCTCAATATCCCATTGAAGTATAACATGCTATGTTGTTGGTTTGAGTGGGTTAGAAGAACACTGCAGGGAAAGAAGTTCTCAAATTTCTGGTTGCAAATAGTTGTTCTTTAAAGTTGCTTTAACTTTAAGCCTGTATTTAACTCCAATGTTGTCATTTATGCTACTTATATGGGCCTCAATAACAATTTGATTGAAATATTGCTCAGAGAAATATAGAATGTGCAGCTAATGTCTGAGACTCATAAATCAGAAAAGACCATTAAACCTTGGTTGATCTGGATATAAATTAATGTTTTCAGCTACCGTTTATTCAAATCATATCCGGTATGTAATGTTAATAATGGGGTTCCTGTGACACACTGTCCTTATCAATGTTTTTAAATGTAACAGAAAGGAGGTTTAATTGGACCTGTGAATTTCCTTGCCCTCATCTATTCCCAGAACCTTGTCTGTTTAGTTAAGAAGATGTACATAAGGTATCTTTTTAAGTTTAAGCATAGTTTATTTATATGCCACTTTCCCACTGTAAACATATACCCAAAGTGGTCTGCAATTTGAAAACAGTTTATTAGAAAACATATCAGGAAAACTGAAAGCAGTTAATTTAACCTGATAAGTTAGTATTGTAGTAGAGTAGTCTAGACTTAATTTTTATATTGCCCTGTATATATGTATTTACAGGGTAGTAATAATAGGACTAACCAGTGCTAGTAGTTATAGTCTTGCTGCCCTCCCAAGGGGCCGCAGCAGCCTGGCTTAAATACAGTTCAGAGTGGGTAGAGCTCTGTTCCCCCCACCCCCACCAAATGGTTCAAAGTCAGCTTGGCCACCTCTCCGCCAGAGGAGGCTGGCATCAGTAAAAGGGACTTATTGGGAGAGTATCAGTGATGTAAGCCCTCTTGCCCAGCCTTCCAGGTGTTCCAGCTGCTAGCATTGCTCCTACTGTGATCCTTGTGACTTCTATTGTGTCTATTGGCATCAGGATGGATTATTGCCCATACGTTGTTAGCCTGCCCAGAGGATCTGTGATGACTACAGCTAGGATGTTGGATTGGTGGTATGGATGGCGCTTCCTTTATTTTCAAAAGGCTCATTTAAGGGGGTTTGTCCATGTTCAGGGAATGACCATTTCTTGGGTGCAATGCTTTGTATTAGGCAAGAGTTTTTGGCTCTGACTCCTTCAAACTCTGCTTTTATGAATTTAAATGAGTGAAAACTAGTGCTCAAATTATATTTTGATTTTCATAAAATAAACAAGACAAGACTTACGGGTGCAGGCCACTTAAACTGCCAAGGGTGTAATTGAGAAGACTTGTTTAGCCAATGGGCTAAGGCACACTTTTTATATTACTGTACAGCAGTTAGAATGCTAATAGTATAGTGCTGCAGCTTTGCCATAGTACAGCTTGAGTTCCTACATACAGACTGAGGAGAGAAGGTAGTATCTTAGTCACTTTAAGTCTACAGTAGAGTACAACAACACCCCCCACCCCCGTTAAAAGAGAGTTCCTGGGTTGCTATGGATGCCACAAAGCTCCCTCATGGCTGCTTTGATAGATTCAAGAAGAATATGTCCTTGCATTTCTTTCTATCTCCTCTCTCCATCTTCCTAACAGCTGGTCAAAGAAAGTAGAAGGTCAAGCATATTTTGTTCTTCCACCCATACCAAATATAGGATTGTTTCCTTTCATTGTACTCTCATATTCACTCCTATATAGTCTGTTAAAATGCTTCAAACTGTGGCTTATTCCCCCGCCTGAAAGCTCTTACCACCACAGTGCTGAAATCTCCCCTTGAGTCTTTGTGAAGTACATTCATATCACCAATAACTCCTTCTTCCGATACTTACAAGTGGCTCATAGATCTTCTTAGCTGCATCAGTATTAGTCAATCCCTATATGCAAATTTGTATTTCATTATTTGCTTTTTTTTAAAAAAAAACCACCCTTACCATCGTCAGTCTGGATCGGGGGTCGGCAACCTGCGGCTCCGGAGCCGCATGCGGCTCTTTCGCGGCTCTGCCGCGGCTCCGGGGCGGCTGCCTGGGGCGCGGAGGTGGCGCGGAGTGGTGGGGGCACTGCGCCTGAGAACTCCTCGGCCGGAGGGAAGACGCGCCGGCCCTGCACGCGATGGAGGGGCGGTTTGCGGGAGGGAGAGAGAGGGAGGGGGCAGCCGGGGGGAGGCGCGGGGGGGCGGGGCCTGGTGCGGCGGCGGCAGCGCAGTTGGTGGAGCGGAGCGGGGCCGTCCCTGCCGCGGCCCGCCACTGAGCGCGCAACAGGCGCTCCTCCTTCGGCTCCGGGGCGGCTGCCTGGGGCGCGGAGGTGGCGCGGAGTGGTGGGGGCACTGCGCTGCGCTCCTGGCCCGCCTGGGCTGCGCCCGCCGCGCCGTCCTCCTGGCCTGCCGCGCCTGCCCGCTTCTCCGGCTGGCCGGCGGCCCGCCCTTGGGGGGCTGGGGCGGGCGCTGCTGCTGCTCATGCGTCCTCCCTCCTTGGAGTGTCGGGCCCGACGGGCGGCTGGGGTGTCCTTGTGGGGCTTGGCTCCGTTGCGCCTTCCCTGCCCCCGGAGAGGCGGATGGGCGGGGGACCTTCCCGGCGTCGGGCGTCGGTCGCCGGATGGCGCTGCTGCTGCCTCCGCCTGGCTTTGCCGCTCTGCCTCACCGTCCGGGCGCCTCTTTGGCAGCGGGGCCTGGCCGGGACTCGGAGCCTTCCTGCGCCGCCGTGCCTGCGCCGCCTTGGCCCGGGCGGGCGGGCGCGGCGGGAGGCTGGGGGCCCTTGCGGGGCCCTTGCGGGGACTCGGGGTGGCGTCCTTTTGGATGTGTGCCCGCCACTGTGAGCGCGCAACAGGCGCTCCTCCTTCGGCTCCGGGACAGGAGCTGCCTTGGGCAAGGGGGGAGGGCAAAGGGAGGAACTCGGGCGGCGGGGACAGCAGCCTCCTCCTCCTCCACTGCCTCCCCTTCTCCGCTCCTCTCCTCCCGCCCCACTTCTTCCTCAGCATGACGCCGATCATTTTTGCTTCTGGGGTAGGGGGGCACCTGGCTTCTAAGGGGGGCAGCTGGCTTCTAGGGGGGCAGTACGCCCATGGGAGGCGCGCTTTGGGGAGCCCCGCGGACTGACCTGCCGCGCGCCAGGGACAGGCTCTGCGCGCTGCAAAGCAAAGCGGGGACGGAGAGGCGGCGCTGAACTGGCGCGGAATGGTGGGGGCGCTGCCAGGGCCGGTGTAAAATGGAGGGGGCGCCACGCCGCGCTGCTGGCCCGCCTGCGCCCGCCGCGCTGCGCCGCCGCTCCGCAGGCGGCAGAGTGGCGGGGGAGGGGGGAGCAGCCTGAAATCAGGCTTCTCCGCCCCCTCTGCAAGCGGCTAAAAGCTGCCTCGTCGAGAGGAGCATTGTGCGCCTTCAGTTTCTGCCACGGCTCTCCCGCCCCAGTCAGTCCTGCCAGCTTGCAGCCCAATCCTCTCCTCTCAGCCGCTGCGTCCGGCTCAGGGAAGCCCCTTTGCGTCCCCTCCCGCCGGGGCTGCCTGGGTGCCTGATGGGCACGATTGGGGCAGGCACGGGGCACCCCTCTCTGGCTGCGTTGCTGCCTGCGCACCTCCCTGCGGAATCTGCGAGCGGAGCGGGGAAGTGCCCTGTCAGTGCAGCCGGGAGCAGATAAACCCGCTGCCCCTGCTGCAGTCGGGAGCGAAGAATCCCTCCGCCACCACTGGAGGGAAGAAATTGAAAGATCGTGTGCTTTTTGGAGGGGGAAGCGTCACCCAGAGAACCCCAGCTCAGCTGGTTTGAGGGGAGAGATCAAAAGATTGTGTGCTTTGGGGGGGGGGAGTAGAAGCATCGCCCAGAGATCCCCAGCTCAGCTGGTTTGAGGGGAGAGATGTAAAATTGTGTGCTTTGGGGGGGGGGAGTAGAAGCATCGCCCAGAGATCCCCAGCTCAGCTGGTTTGAGGGGAGAGAAGAGATTGTGCGCTTTTGGGGGGGGTAGAAGCATCGCCCAGAGATCCCCAGCTCAGCTGGTTTGAGGGAAGATGACATGCTGGTTGTGGGGGGATGGAAAGAGGAGAAACGTTGCCCACCCTGCACCAATACCTGCAGCTCACCCTGCACCTATCCCTGCCCCCTCGCGAGAAGCAACCAGCACCTGCACCATCAGGGGAAGCAGCCAGAGCCCACCTACCCACCCTGCCCCCATCTCTGCCCCCTCGGGGGAAGCGGCGATGCCCACACTTCCCCCATCCCTGGGTGGTAGGGTGCCTCCCCCCCCAAGAAGTACATAGAGATGTGCTATAAAATGAGCTCATTTTAGAAGCTGCATACTGGGTCATCAGGCTGCTTCTCTCATTCCCTCCAGTATATAATTTGGCTGACCTAAGACCTCTGGGTCCAAAATGCGCCGCCATGCCTGCGCCGCCTTGACCCGGGCGGGTGGGCGGGTGCGGCAAGAAGCTGGAGGCGCGCTTTGGGGAGCCCCGCAGACTGACCTGCCGCGCACCAGGGACAGGCTCTGCGCGCTGCAAAGCGAAGCGGGGACGGAGAGGCGGCGCTGAATGTCTAGCTGCGCAGAAAAGCAGCCTCGGCGGTCTTCGCGAAAACCAGCAGCCCTCCCATCGCCACCTCCCCCGGGATTGCTTCAAGGGGGGTGGGGAGAAGTTCGGGGAGCTCTTTCTACGAGAGCCGTTTGCTACCTCGCAAATACCGAGCGCGGGAGAGGACGCTTTCCATTTGCAGCTTGCGTGCTTCTTGTTGTCCTTTTTCTTTGCCTTGCAACCCCCCCCCCCCCCCCCCGCTCAGCTTGGCTTGTCAGCCTTTCCAGGCAGCTTAAACAAGGCTTTGCCCTGAAGCCAGATAGTACTTGCAGGCTCCCTGCTGCTTTAAATGTGCACAAAATAAGATTTAACGTCGTCCTAATAATAATAAATATAATACTTCCTTTTCTATTCTTTGCATTGGCTCATAATAATAATAATAATAATAATAATAATAATAATAATAATAATAATAAGGGTTTTTCCTCTGCAGTGTTATATTTGTTTTAAATCTCGCAATGGTTTTGCGGCTCCCAGTTGTTGTTTTTTCCTTCGGAAACGGGTCCAAGTGGCTCTTTTTGTCTTAAAGGTTGCAGACCCCTGGTCTGGATAGTTCAGTTGGTTAGAGCATGGTGCTGATAAAGCCAAGGTTGCAAGTTTGATCTCTGTATGGGACAGCTGCATATTCCTGCATTGCAATGGGTTGGACTGGATGATCCTCAGGGTCTCTTCCATCTCTACAACTCTGTGATTAGGACACAAGGTTGTGTTTTACTGTCTTACTCAGAGTAGATCCATTGAAGTTAATAAACCTAAGTTAGTCATGTCCATTAATTTAAGTAGGTCTGATCTGATTTGATCTAGCGTTGAATACTAATCACAGCTTTTAAAAATGTTAATAGCATGTAATAAAAGAAAACAAAGAGAGGTTGGGAGTTATAAAAGAGAGATTAACTTTCAAAAACAGCTTTAAGTTTTAGTCACTCCTTGGATTTCCACCCACACCCCCCATCGTGCCATTCATGTAGGTAGCAGACTGAGGCAAGTGGAGTCATGTACTCCCACTCTACAGAATCCCTTCCAGTGACAACATATTAACAAGTATAAAAAAGTGTTACTCTTCCTCTCTGCCCACTTCTTTTTTGTGCCTCTCAGCAATCAGTATTTCTGTTTCTCAGTTTGATTGCTCATTGGAGCTCCCTCCAATACATTCCTTATGCTTACATATACACATTGGACTGACACTTTCTTCAGTGATGTGTTTTTTTCTGCTTTACAATTGTATACTGTCAATTTTGTAAATATACTTTTTGGTCTCAAAATCTTAGGTGAAGAATTTTAGCAGCAAGATTGTTATATGCACAAAGAAGGAAAGATACAGCCCTACCTACTATAAATGAATGGTTGATAAAATTATTGGACTTAATTGAGATGGCAAAATTAATGTGTTTAATTAGAGAAAAAACATTATTGACATTTATTAAGGATTTGAAACTTCTTATGGACTTTTTGCATGTAAGAGAAAATGAACTTAAAATATCTGGATCTGAAGATTGAAAAATTTAGCTCATAGAAAATAGACTACTTCAGTTTTAATGAGTGAATACTATATTTATCTGCAGGACAGAGAACTGAAAGTCTTTTTATCTTTTTCATTTTCTTTTCTTTCTTTCTTATTTCTCTTTGTCCCTTTTCTTCTTTTTTCTTCTGTTCCTTTTAAGATTGGATTTTTAAAGCATTTCATTTATTCTGGTGTATCATAAAAAGTTACTTTGTATCGGGTATGAACTTTTGTATATAATGGACAAGTATCAATAAAAATAGATATTAATAAAAAAAGAATTTTATATTCCGGTTAATTTACTCTGAATGGTATTTCTCTAGTGCTATATGTGCACTACAACTGCAACAGAAAACTCAAAAACTATTTTTCTTAAATGAAGTTTCATTTCATTTGTTTATTACGGTTATAAACCAGCTCAGAATGAAGTTTATTTTTCTTAAATGAACAATAAGAAATTAAAAAATGTACAATTTGTTGTGCTGAACAACCAGGAATCAGAATGTGACAATGCATATTTGTATATTTCCCCGTTCCTTCCTACTTTTTAAGCATATGTTCCATACATGATTTGTCAAAGTCCCAATTCTGCAGAAATATTGCAGTTTGAATAAATTGCATGTATTTATTTTGCATAAATTTGCAGAATTCAAGCTCTGATGTCATGGATACATTTTGTATAGCACAGTCCACTTAGCACAAGAATCTCCTTCCTTTTTCCTTCCCTGCATGAATGGATATGAAAAGTCATCTTTTTTCAAATCTACATATGCCATCTTGAGAAACAGATAGATTTCCTCTTAACATGCAATCAACTTCTCCAGTTTTCATTGGTTCTTGACCAATAGCTTATTTATATCTTGACTAGAAGCAGTGTTCTCAGCCAAATTGCTTGGGAAAAGATTTTCCCCCTGCCTTAGTTTGGCCAAACCCTATATGCCCATTGTTTCCCAATCCTACATTGCTTTTCAATTACTGTATATATCTAAGAAGTAGCTCAGCTAGTGTTGCCCATGAGATTGTTGCTCACCCCTGCAGACCCACATTGATTTCTAACCATTCATTTCCATTTTTGTTATTCATAGAAATTGTTTCTCAGAACGTCTTGCAGTGTGGATGGGTCTCTAGTTTTCCTGGTCCTTATCTCTCAGCACAATTTTTGTGTGTGTGCCACTGTTCAATATTGTTTGGTTCTAAGCAGTGCTTTTTTTTTCTTTAAAAATGTTTAGGGGTACTCTCATTTTGACTCAAGAAAATCACCATTTTATAGTTCGAATTGGGAAAAATAAATACAGTAAATGGACAAAAGTACAAAGATTCACAAAATGTTAAGGGGTATGCATCCCCCCAGAAAAAAGCACTGGTTCTTTGTCTTTTAGAATTGGCCAAAAGCTGCTGCTGACAGGGTTGTTCATCCTAGAAAGTATCTATGCAACGTTTAGAAGTAGCGTTATAGAATACAGTGGTACCTTGGGTTACAAACACTTCAGGTTACAAACTCCGCTAACCCAGAAGTAGTACCTTGGGTTGAGAACTTTGCCCCAGGATGAGAACAGAAATCACGCACCGGCGGCAGCAGGAGGCCCTGATAGCGAAAGCGCATCTCAGGTTAAGAATGATTTCGTGTTAAGAACAGACCTCTGAAACGAATTAAGTTCGTAACCCGAGGTACTGGTACTGTACTTGCTTGCCGCTTAGTGCTAAAATGTTTGTAGCAATGCAAATAGCTGTTAGAAAGGGAAAGACCTACTATGCTCCCCTTTCAACTTCCTGATAGCACACCCTGGCATAGATAATCCAAGGAGTTCTACGGGTGGACAGATGTGCAGACTTAAAATGGACTTACTAGCACTTGAGTTGATAATAGTCATTCAACATCCCTTAATAAGAAGAAAGGTTTTGTCATTCAAATTCTTTGGAGGCAACTCTGATGGATTTCCCAAGAGTCTCATTATAATAAGTGCTTCAGTTGTTGATGAAATGATCAGCTCTAGAAATGCTCAAGTTTGCATATCTCCTTCTCTTTGTTGTTGTGTGTCCTCATAGCAACAATTGAGATGTGATTATTTTGTCGGTTGTGAAGTCTGTGAAAGACATACTGGGAGATGCTGAAGGGCTGTAGATTTATAAACAGCCTTATAAATTTCTCTCCCCCCCCCCCCCCCGTTTTGCATTATAGAGTAGGTTCTAATGCTTCCTTTGGGCTTATCACAATCCTTTTCGGGGTTCCAGTTTGTGTAAACTTAGAGATCCTTCCCTGATTTATTCTAAATATTGCTATGGTAACTGCCTTGCAAAGTGTTGTTGGAACATAGCAATCTTGTTTATGCATATAGAAACACTAGTTGTAAATTATTTGTGATCTATTCAGTAACCAAACAGGAACATGACAACAAAAAATATACTACTAGGTGTTTTTGGGATCCAGTAGCTCAAAATACTTTTGTCTGATTTGAGAGACCCCCTTACACTGGCAGTATACTCCTCAGGTGGAGAATCTATTGTAAGCTTTAATAATGTAACTTTTTTCCATTCCAGGTGAGAAATGTGTGGCATAAATGACTGATGCAAATGTGTGAGCAGAAGGGCTTGTAAAATATCGTAGTTGTAGTCATAGTAGTAGTAGTGTTGCTGTTGTAGGTTAGCAATTTTGCAGTTATTTCCAAGGCTGCTTTCATTGAATGAATTTTTAAGAAGTTGTACTTCAATTACTTGATTGAATTTTTGCTGATGCCTCATAAGGTGCTGAACTTCTTCTAAAGTCATTGCATATTATGTAGCAAAAGTACTAGTTTATGTTTGAATCCATTAGTTCTTGGGGACATAGCAGCCTTCAGGGCTTACCAACATTGAACTTGCTATCTTTGGCTGCCCTTTGTGCTGTTCCATTGTGAAGTTTCCTCAACCAGGGGCCAAGTAGCTTTAAATGTTTGTTTTAGTGAAACACTGAAAGGTTCATCTGTAGTCTTGTAGCACAACATAAAAACCCTTTCCTTAGGATGTATGCAGTTCAGCATGCTACTCAAAACTGTCCCTGATGGTGGCAACATGAAAGTGATTTTGAAGAAATGACAGCAGAAGGTTGACTTGTGGTCATACAACTTGCTTAGAATGTAAGCCAATCCTTTTTTAAAAAAAGAATCCAGCGAGCAGCTTTTTAGAAAGGATATTTCCTATTGACATGGTTCGAGTCTTAGAGTTTAGGAACTTTCCCTTTCATAGTGAGCTATTATTATTATTATTATTATTATTATTATTATTATTATTATTATTACCCCGCCCATCTGGCTGGATTTCCCCAGCCACTCTGGGCGCTTCCAACAAAAATCAGATACAAAATATCACACATTAAAAACTTCCCTAAAAAGGGCTGCCTTCAGGTATTTCTGAATGTCAGGTAGTTGTTTATCTCCTTGACCTGTGATGGGAGGGCGTTCCACAGGGCAGGCGCCACTACCGAGAAGGCCCTCTGCCTGTTCCCTGTAGCTTTGCTTCTCGCAGTGAGGGAACCGCCAGAAGGCCCTCGGCACTGGATCTCAGTGTCCGGGCTGAATGATAGGGGTGGAGACGCTCCTTCAGGTATACAGGAGCTAGTTGAACTATATTATGTGTTGTGATCAATACTGTGCCCTTGGTAACAGGCTTATTGCTGCTGCAGAATCTGCTCACTTTTAGGCTTGTAACGGGGGAATCAACTAGCTGGCCATGGATTGGGTATTCTAATCAAGTTGGAAGTATAGTGGTGTATGCTGAGAATCCAGGCGTGAGGGTGGGACAGGATTCTCTTTTTCTGCATACAGGCGAATGATCTTGAGCTAAATATCTGGTACCATTGATCTCCTGGCACTAGAGGTGGGAGGGCTGTTGTTCATACATATCAGAACTAGAACTTGGGAGCTTGCTGTTAGAAATGGGCAGAATCAGACTTCTTGTTGAATCAGTGGGAATTCCTTCTTCACCTTCTTGCAAAATTCTTTATATAATTTGAACCTGTATTCTGGAAGCTTTCACCTTCAGCCATTCATCCCCCCTGCCCAAGAATCCTGGTCAGAATTTTGTGCATTCTTTTCCAGCCCCACAGGAAGAGGATTAATTTGGATCCAGGCAAGCTCTAAATAAGAGGGTATTGCCAATTCTTATTAAAGTTGGATTGAATGACTGTATACATAACAAAGCATGACCTTTCTCTGTCTCGATGAAGCTAATTCTCCTGTGTTCTCATTGCTGCAGCTGTGTGGGCTGAATATTGCATTTTGCAATTAAGCTAGGGCATGGTTAAAAATACTTTGTAGCCTGCATGAGACCAACCAAAAATGCATTTTAGGGATTGGGTTTTGAAAAATTATTATTATTCATTAGATTTCTTACACTAACTTTACCATGAGGTCCTAGGGCAGGTTAGAATAATTTTAAAATACATTATTAAAATTAGTTAAAACAGATTACAGTTGAGAGATTTAAAGTTGTGCTTGAATCCTGCTTGCTGGTTTCCCACAGGCATGTGGTTGGTCACTGTGAGAACAGGATGCTGGACTGGATGGGCCATTTGCATATAAAAATTAAGCATATGTTGACTAACTCTGTGCAGATATTTCCTTTCCTGACTATCTGATATGTATAAATATGACTGAGTAGTTGCCACATTAGGCAATACATTAAAACCATACCATTTGCCACATTTTGCTATATGTTTCCTTGAATTTAAGCTGCCTAAGTATTTGCTGCAGGTGTTCATTTCTTTTTTAGGATGGTTATATACTGTAGCAGACAGGGTCGAACCATTTTCTACAACAGCTCTAAGGCAAATGTGCAAATCTGAAATGAAAGTATTAATTAATTAACCCTTGCCTGGATGTTGCGAAGCAAGAGCAAAGGGGTATGGTGGAAGGTGACTTTCCTGTACTTGTTCCCCTGGCAGCCCTCCCCCAAGCTTCTTCTGAATGTTGGGGACCCTACTGAATGGGGTGAGCTCTGGTGCATGAGAAGGACGGGGGTGTCGCTGAAAATTGGCTGGAGGTTCATTCCAGGAATGGAGTTCTGGCCATGGAAGGTGCCTCAGCTCCCTGCATCCCAACTCCTATGTGCCACCCTTAATACAACAGAGACAGAAGGACAACCACCTCTCATAAACAGTTTGGCACCATTTTGAAAAGAAGTGCCAAAAATCACCAAAAGGAGGAGGGAAGCGTCTCATGGTGAAAATGTTTGCAAAATCTGCCTCCTCCATTTCAGCTCTCTGCTACTTTCAAATGTTTTGACTTCCATTTTTTTACTGAGTACAGCTTGTGTCATCCAAAACCAACAAATGGTGGTTTAGAACAGTGTTTCCCAACCTTGTGCCTCCAGATGTTTTCAGACTACAATTCCCATCATCCCTGACCACTGGTCTTGCTAGCTAGGGATGATGGGAGTTGTAGTCCAAAAACATCTGGAGGCACAAGGTTGGGAAACACTGGTTTAGAAGATCACAGAACACCCCTTCTGTCATTGTGTGTATAGTTTATTCAGATTTGTTTGTGAGGTCCATAACTTTTAGTATATGCTGAAAGGGATAAGTTCCTCCAGTGTGCAGGGGTTGTGATCTTTTCAATAGTAAAGGAAGTTTTGCTTTGTGATTGCTGCTCACCAAGTTTTTCTTAAACCTTGTTTCCTGCTTTACAACCTGTGGCTTAATATGTAACCTTCATTAAGATCTTTGCCAAGAAACAGCTGTATCTTTTCCCCATTTTAAAAGCAATTAGCTGGTTTTTATTTAAGACCTAGGGGTAATTGCTGCCCATGCATCAGTACACTTAATATTAGTATGTTAATTTATAATGTGGCCCAAGGGTTGGATATGCTGGAAATAATGGCAGTCTGGATCCCCTCTTGACTCTTCCAGGTGCTGCCCTTGGGTAATCAATTAGTATGCACCTTTATTGTGTCCAAATGTATTTTGTGTTTGGCGCAAAATGACATGGCTGCCACTGCACCTTTAGAACAACCGAACTACCTTCCTACCCAACCACCCTGTGTCAAACACTGTCATTTTCAGTGTCCCATTCCTAAACTTGTTCCTGTTTGGTATTGCCCCTGCTTTTAAATGATGCTAGGCCAAAAAGAGAGAGCAAAATCATTGGCATGGATGGGAAATCATGACCTCCCCTTTTTTCTTGCAAACTATCAGGTACTACAAAATGCACTATTATTAATATTCATTTCATTTCTATGCCGCTTTATATTGTTAAGAAAAAAAACCCTCAAAATGTAACTATTGATGTGTAAACTTTACTCTCAAAAGGGAGGGGGGTTATTTGGAACTCTGCTCAGTAAGTAGTCTGAGGAACTGAACATATAATTTCATGTTGAAGCTCTGCAGCTGATACATCAAGATAGCTTAAATTCATTTGATGTTTAAGTTGACTAGCCAGTGGTGCCATGTACCAAGCGTGATGAGTTCAGCTCCATTGCTGCTGTCACAGCTCCTGCTGTGTCGAAAGCATACCAGCACGAGTAGATAACTAGGTACCGCTGCGGCGGGAAGGTAAAGGGCGTTTTCATGCGCTCTGGCTTCTGTCGCGCCAGAAGCGGTTTAGTCATGCTGGCCACATGATCTGGAAAGCTGTCTGTAGACAAACACTGGCTCCCTCGGCCTGAAGCTATTTGAGTGCCACCCCATAGTCAAGTTTGACTGGACTTAACTGTCCAGGGGTCCTTCACCTTTACCTGCCATGTACTGGATTAACAAGAACAACAACCAAAAAATGAACTGTCAGGGATAGGAGAATACCACCGTGAATTCATTCAAGGCCTTGAAAGCCCCAGTTCTGGATTCTACAGTCTTTCTGGTCCTAAGTGCTTCCCTTTTATAGGTAGCCTTTGGCATTTTAAAAAAAGTGGGAGTTAATGAGTTGCAGAAACGATTCACCTTTGCCCAGCAGTATTTGTAAGGCTGTAATGTTCAGCTGCTGGACATGGGCAAATCAGCTTCTAAGTAGCCCTGCTAGAATTCTTGGCTGAAACTTATCAGTGTTCTACCCTAATAAATTGCTGGTGTTTTAACACAGTACTGTAACAGCATTGAAAGAATAAATGCAGCAACAGGAATTACTACTCCCATAGCAACTGTGCAACTCCCCCACTAATCATTACATTCTCCTCTAGCGGCTCCCCTAGTAATCACATACAGAGCATGAGTCGTCTTCATGCTGCAGCACTGAAATTGCATTGCTGCCAATACTTTGCTTCCATTTTCAAGGACCTGGACAAATCAAGGTTATAAGAATAGGGAGCAGCAGCCATTCTCTTTGTTGTCTTTGGGCCGGACGCTGTAATATTTGGGATAGAAGTTCTGCATAAGGGAGATCTAAAAGTCTCTCCCCCCCCTTCCAACCCTTGATATTTTCAAAGAGCTTGTCTGCTAGACGTGCAGCTTTTGTGAAGCTCTTGAAGGTAACTTTTCCCATCTTCTCCCCATTGCATGACAAATATCCCCTCTCCCAGCACCATTTTGCTTATAGCCTAATGCAGGCATAGGCAAACTCGGCCCTCCAGATGTTTTGGGACTACAACTCCCATCATCCCTGGCTAACAGGACCAGCTGTCAGGGATGATGGGAGTTATAGTCCCAAAACATCTGGAGGGCCAAGTTTGCCTATGCCTGGCCTAGTGTGCCTAAGCAGCCAGGAAGGTGTAATTGCTCTTTGTTTTTAGAAATTTTGTATCTTGGGAAACTTTATAGGATCAAAATGGTACAAATGTGGTTATATGATGATTTTGGCCTTCTTATAGCCATCCGTTTTCTCCATGTTTCTTTCAAAGTATCAGAAAATTCTCTTTAAACCACACAATAAATTCTTTAGAAGTAGGTGTTTAACTGCTGCCCTAAGGCAAGACTGTTCTGTGTCATCTGTAAACCTCCCTCTGTAGATGAGTGGAGCTGTAGCATCTGTCAGTACTAACTGGGATTTTTGGTGGGTTCTCTTTTGATAATAGGCAATCTAAGACTGTTTACAGATAGTAACTTCAAAGACTTGATGTTGCTATCATTGCCCATAGCACACACACACATTATTTCTGGTCAAACATGTTTTGCAGGTTTTTGAAGTGCTTCAAGAAATACTTTGAAAGAGCCAAAACTGGCTCTGAGCACCATGATCAGTACTGCCACAATAATAATATTAAAATATTTTTTATAATACAGTCTCCCAGTCTCCCTCTCCGCCTCATTTAAGAACATTTTTTCCCTTTAAAACTTAATTAGGGGTGGATATTTTTAGACCAGAAGCTGCTTCTGATGCCGTCTGGTCAATTTCACAAGTCATTGACTAGTACAGGGCTCAAGTAAGTGACTGGAATTAGAAACGGGGTTGGGGGCAGGCATTCTCTTTCTCCTTCCCCTCCAACTTCCGTTATTGCAATTGCTGAACAAGGCTTGGGTTACAGTAATAGTAAAGGAGAGGTTTACACCCATTGCTCTACAGAAAAGTATCACAATGCAGCCTAAAATATGTGGCCTAAGCTAACTCCTGTCAGTCATCTCCAATTTGACCCTGGAGGATAATGCCCTGCAGTTCCAGGATGTCAGAGGAGCTTTCATGCTTCTGTATGACTGACACAAGCAGAACTGATGCATCCCCCCTTGAATCTGTTTTTATTAAATATGACAACTTGCTTCCAAAAATAAATGAATTGAAACAATTACCATCCCAAAGCCTCTAAACTTACAAATGTTACAGGAGCTTACAAGGAAACAGGTCTAGGCTCCTAAGAGGAAATTCTGCTGAAATAATGATCTTTTCTATGGGGTAACTAATCTTTACTGATGGCAATACTCATTCAAAGTAGTTTGGGTCTGCAGCCTAAATTGTAGTAGTAAGGTTCACATTAAAAAAATATTTTTCTGATTAGAAAGACTGTGTGAAAAGTACTTATTTTATTCGTACTTAAAAAAAAATTATATACTGCTAGATTATAGTAAAATCTCTAAGCAGTTTATAAGAAATAGTAAAATCATCAATTGTTGTTGTTGTTGTTGTTGTTGTTGTTGTGATATGCTCCAAAGATTTTATTGTTTGAACAGAAAAGCAAAGGACCACAAAGATCATATGTAATGCTCAATCTCGAGAAAACAAGAATATGGGAATGAGGAAGGGGTGCCTTTGGTTCTCCGGCCAGCTGGCAAAATGCTAAGTGCCACATCTGCCATCCCTAGGTGGGCACTATTCTATCATTGGCTTTCCCTAATTGGCCAAGCAGGGACTGTTGCTAACAGGTTGGTTACTGTTAAAACATTTGATGTTTAGTCATTTAGTCATGTCTGACTCTTCGTGACCCCATGGACCAGAGCACGCCAGGCACTCCTGTCTTCCACTGCCTCCCACAGTTTGGTCAGACTCATGTTAGTAGCTTCGAGAACACTGTCCAACCACCTCATCCTCTGTCATCCCCTTCTCCTTGTGCCCTCAGTCTTTCCCAACATCAGGGTCTTTTCCAGGGAGTCTTCTCTTCTCATCAATAAAATCATCAATAAAAGCTGATAAATGCAGTTAAAACATTTTAAAATAATTAGAACAAACAGTTTAAAAGATCAAAATGTGTCAGCATCTATTTGTCTGGGTAGACTTACATAAACGAAACTTTCAAACCAGTGGTGCAAAGAGTTCCCTATGAAGAGGAATTTCTTGTTAAAGCATTCTGGAAATTGTAGTTGTGTGAGGAGAAATATTTAAAATGGCACAATTCTTCTTTAAATGTATAATGCACATGGTACCTTACATTTTGTACTTTGGGAAGCAGGGTGCAGCATTTATGTTCACGTCAATATATTAATCTCACTAATGCTATAGACCTATTTTTTTATTTGGTAGTTTCTGCGCTGCAATTTCTGGGATTGGAAAATCTCACCCTTTCCTCCATTTAAAAAAAATGTAATTTTAAGGACAAATCACAGATTTTAGCAGCTGTGTCTTTTCATCTGGTTATGTAAGCCAGTGTGCATGCAACTTTAGATAAGACTCTTTAAAGTTCCATTTCAACTACTCATATATTGGACCCACAAAAGCTATCATATACTGGTAAGTGGCAAAACCATCATTTACTTGGGCTCTGTCTTGGGACAATTGCTGAATCTGTTCTGATAAAATGTAGAAGTCTTGTGTCAGAATGAATATGCTGTTATGAGCAAAAAGAACAGGTCATATTAGGACGTGCTGCAGTGTTTAATTTCTGTGGAAGCAAAAGAGCAGTGTGCAAATTTAGTATCCCCTCAGTGCAAGTGAGCTCCTGTTAGGGATCACTCTGTCTCCCACTCTGGGCCCTGGGGAAAGACAGTCGGTGTCTCCCCTCCTGAGTACCTTGGAGGGGTTGCTACATGTGATTAGCACAAAGACTCCAGGCTGGTGGCTTTGCCTGATGTTTCCTGGGGAAAAGGAGAAAGCACTTAGTTGTTTTTGGACTTCAGTCAATCCTGTATAAAGGATGGTAGTGGAGAGTTTATTATCTGGTCTCATTTTCATGATTTTCCCCTTTCCTCCAGTAGTAAACCACTGTCATATCAGGTCTTTTAATTATTTTTAATAGATGGATCCTAAACTGTTGATCTTGACTTTCACTACAGTGAACACTCAGTTTAGTAGCTCCCCCACCCTTTAAATTGCCATATACTAATGTAAGGGACAGAGAGGTGATGGCCAGGGTACTTTGCATGTCCATATTATTTTGACATTTAGGTCCCACCTCTTCACATACTTCAGAAACAAACATGATGGTACTTATATTCTGCTGACATGTACCGGTAAGCTGTGCTCAAAAGGGGGAAGGAAACAAATTAGCATAAATTGAAATAATCCTGACTCCTTACCTCTCACTGTCCAGATTCTCCAGAGTGAGTATGTTAAAGCTAGGGATATGCAAATAAACTGTTCAAACCTTCTGACAAGCAATGGTATTGCTTCTAGAGTTGTTTTTTTGGGGAGGTTGTGAAGACACCGTTTCCTGTTTGCAGCAGTTAGTAACATGAATGAAATGTTTGTTTGATTTAGGAACTCTAGAGCAGTGTTTTTCAACCTTTTTTGGGCAAAGGCACACTTGTTTCATGAAAAAAATCACGAGGCACACCACCATTAGAAAATGTTAAAAAATGTTAAAAAATTTAACTCTGTGCCTATATGATGATATATAAAGTAATTTTTCAATTTTTCCCACGGCACACCAGGCAACATCTCGTGGCACACTAGTGTGCCGCGGAACAGTGGTTGAAAAACACTGCTCTAGAGGTGGAGAGGAGTGCCATTCAGCAAAATATAGAGGATCTGCACACGGAGTTACCATGCCTGCAAATTTATTTCTGTCCGGCCTTTCAACCCAATTACTTCTTCACTGTTCATGAGTATTTAGATTCCTACACCAACCTTCAAAACAGTCTTCAGTCACACACTGTTTATTTGCCTAAGTTGTTTTTTTTATTATGAATGGTGGCTGATCTTACAGGTCCACCCCTACCTTCTTGTCTTAAGTCAGCTGGCAACTGGGATTGGCTCTCCCAATTTAGATGAGATTGCAGAACAAGTTAGTTCACTTATAAATTGCTTCCCACAACAGAGTGTCTGGAAGCAGTTTACAAGCATAGAACATGGTGACACAATTAAGAAAACAAAAACCTTATGCCACAAAAGTTTTTTCCTCTTAAAGAAATACACTGGCATGTTGAGCAATCTCCATGTCTTTGCCAAATAAAGACTGTCACAAAATTGCACTAGCAGTTTTAGAACATCCTGGTGTGTGTCTGTATTGTGGGAACAACAGATCATAGTGCTCTGTAGGTGGGATTGTACCTCTGCTGGAGTCAATATTTAGTCACCTTGAGTGACCAGACAATGATCAAACTGCAAGCTTGTTCTGTGAGAATGAAATTCGAGTCATGGCTGTGGGGCAAGAATCCAAGAAAGTTCAATTGAGGAATGTGTGCTTGTCTTCATAAAGCCAGATGATCTGTCACTCAGTTTAGATGGGTACAGAAGAAAGTGAGTGGGGTTACAGGAGCAGCCTACTCATGTCCTTTGTGGGGCACATGTTGCAATGTGTGGTGGGATAACATTGTATGGCACCATGTGGAACAGCCTTCCCCAATCTGGTGCCCCCCAGATGTTTCAGACCAGCCTTTCTCAACCTTGGCACCCTACAACTCCCCTCACCCCTCACCACTGGACCTGCCTAGGGATGATGGGAGTTGTAGTCTAGCAGCATAAGTGGACTCAATATTGAGAAAGGCTGTTTTACACTGTAATTCCCATCAGCATGGCCTGTGGTCAGGGACATCTGGAGAGCGGGCTGAGGAAGGCTGGTTTAGAGAGTACAGCTGAGGCTACAACCATGGGATGTTAGCTTTAGCTTTTGACATCCTCATGCCTCTTCACTTCTGTTTGGTATCTGCCGCTTTGCAGGATCAAGAATTTTGACTACTTCTATTTTGGGTGATATCCCTACTCCATTGTTGAATTTACTCCCGTCCCACATGGTTCTCTCACCACCCCCTTGGGTGTGTTTCAGATAAAGCTTAACTTCAGTAAGACCAACTGCTGTTCATATGGCTGCACTTCACATAAGGCTGCTTAGAAATCAGGATGACAAAATAGCTCCAATTGCAGATTTTTATGGGCTTATATGTTTCTTCAAGATTAGTTTATTCCAGTCTCTAATTCTGAGCAAAGGGACTGGCTGCTCTAGTTTATTTCATAAGAACCATATGTGCTGAACAAATAAGCCACAAAAAGCTACATGCAGAGTTCAGATGTGTTCTATTTTTTTTCTATAAAAAGCAATTTAATGTGCTTAAATGAGTATAGTAATCTCAGGTATGCAGAGAACAATTTTTGTGCTCAGCAGCAATAATTTGCACCCTACACAGCTTTTTCTTCATTTTGTGTTTTTAAAGGAGCTGGAGACCTGTGAGTGTTTTATTTTATTCCCTCGGTTCTTAGCCAAGGATTATCTTCAGGAAAAGATCAGGAATTGGGCTTTAGGATTGTGCACCCTTTTAAACATTAAAAGAAGTGAATTCCAAATTAGGAGATTTTATTCTGAGGGTTTCATTCTCTTTGATCAAGAACTATTCTACATTCCAAAATGGGGACCTCCCAATTTCTTGCTCAATTTTCCCTGAGGTAAGAGAATGCAAGAGCCTGTGCAAGACTGAGGCCTGATTCATTTTATTCCTGGAGGATAACTCATCCAAATGGTGGGATGGGAATAATGTCTATGCAGGCCTTGAGATGTCCATGTAGAAGTTGCTCTTTTTGTGCAGCAGTGCAGGTCAATAGTAGAAGGATCCAAGCTCTAGAATGTAAACTCTTCTTCCCCATCTTTATCATGGTCATGGAAAAAACTTGTAGAAGAATTGCTCTTGTAAGTAATATTTTACTCTCAGGTAAATTTATTAAAATACAGTAATGAGAAATTTGGGCTGTGATTCCCCAAACCACTTTTAACGGAGAATACTTCCAACTAAATGGTCAGTTCTTTTAAAATGCAGATTTTTCCAGCTGTACAAATCCCCACCCCTAGAAGAAGGCAAATGAACTCAAAGGCACTCTGTTCCTGGCTTACACCCTTCATTGGTGGAGTTTTTGCCATAGAAATCACTAGTTACTATCTACTATCCATTGGTGATTTATTTTTTAACTTGCCCAAGACTAACAGGTGCAAAAACAGGAGTATTTTAAGGGTATATACAAGGATGTGATGAAGTTTTTCCTGCCTGAAGATGAAAAGTGAAGAAGAGGAGGTTTTGGCCCCCCAAAAGAAGGGAGTTTAAATACAGTTTGAGCAGTTTGTTTAAATATGGAAACTGAGCACATTCTGTAACATATATATTTGGTGTACATGCTGTCGGTGACACTACCTATCATTTAAGGGCTTAATAAAACACATGTGCTTAAGATGTCTCCTTCCTCTCCCCTCATTTTTCCGACTGCACAGTATCAGCTTTCCAGCAGCACATTTTTCCAACTCTAGATTTTGTGCCAACTACACACTAAAAAAACCCTTTGTTAAATTGTGATGTTGGTCCTACCTGAGGTAATAAAACCAAAACCTGTGGATTGCAGCCATAAAACTGCAGCCATAACTTTCTAAAACCAAAGGAAGTGTCCATCTTGGGGAAAGTCTGTCTGTGAGAAAGGGTCGTAATTACAGTTGTGTTTCCTTGACTCTATTTGTAACACAAGTGGTTTATAAATGTTGGTCTACCATATTAACACATTACTACGCTGCAATAATGGCAGTAGTGCCAACAATATTAGATTATCACCTCTTTGGGTTGAGTAGCACTTGACATTGCTTCTTAGAATCCATCTTCCTGCCTCACCTTAAAGCAGGAACACAATCTCTTCCTCTTGACATAATGTACTAGGGTAAGGGCTGATCTATTTACTGATGCGTATAATATGGTACAGCTCGCCTGCAATTGTACCAATTCAGAATGAAGGTGTGGATAACATGATTAAATGTACTCAATGTTAAAAAAGCTTTTCAGTGTAGAAAATTAACTCATGAATTAGGATTCGAGATATACAATACTAGCTATCCTTGTCTCCGGAGTGTTGTAGCTTAGTTCTTGGGAAGCAAATTGGGCCTTAGGACAAATATGGTAGCTGCAGCAAATCCATTGCATCAGTTGGCCAGCTACATATTAATGCTGGAATCTTAATCCACCTACCTAGGAGCAAGCCCAACTGAATTCAGTAGGACTAACTTCTAAGTGAATATGGTTAGGATTGTGCTATAAATAATCATTGATTAGTTTCCCTCCCCGCCCCCCCCCCCCCACAAAAGCAATTAAAGGCTTAGAGTAATAAATATGAGCCATTCAAATACTCTGCAATTAAAATTATTGCAGCAGAATGTGGTAATTATAACATTTCCCCCTGCAGTAAACACGTATCATTCTTTCTTTCTGTAGGTAGAGACTCATGAAGTACCGGTAGTTAGTTATTAAAGAAGTTAGTCTAAATAGCCCCAGGAGTAGCTTTTTGGAACACCAAGTACCTGAGATATAGGCCAGTCAGTTATTGCATTTTTTTGTGTCGAAGTGGAAACTATAAGGTTTAGCTTTGCTTTTGGTTTTTATATGTGTGGTTTAACTGAGAATGTTTGTGGAATGCACTGTCACTGTCAATCTTGCTTTCAGGATTAGGGCTTTCAAATTTTCAATGTGTTACATACAACAAATGCAAGGTGAATTACTGTAATATTGGGGTTGGAGTATGAGAGGCAGGGAGACTAATAATGGTCACTAAGAAAAGGGGTTGGAGGCTAAGTGAGCAGACAATTGCCCAGTGAGAGTTTTGTCCAGATCTCTTGGGTTCTGAATTGTCACCAGACATAGCACAGGTATTTTGGAACTGTTCTTGCAAGTGTTCATGCTAGAAATGAGCTTTAAAAAATTGCAGGTATAGAGAGAGACCTGTAGGTAAAGGGCGGTATATACCGGTAAATTTAGTCAATCAATCATTCAGTGCAGATCTAATTCATTTTTTTTAAAAAAAAATCTTTATTAGGTTTTCAAGAAAAAGTGAATATATAAGTAGAGTAAGTTATCTGTTGAATGTCGTTACAATTGCATTGCACTATAGTATTTCCCTCAGGAAACAAACATACACAGAACTATTATAACAAAAAAAATCAATTAATTAGTTTAATTGAAGCAAAACTAAATCCCACTTCCCCCCAACTAACAGACTTTTTGGTTCCAAGTATCATAAGAATGTCCCGTCACCCCTCAACAGGTAAGTGTAGCAAAGAAATAGGAATTTACATGCAAATAATTTCCACAAGGTAAACATTCTTTGCTTGTCCTTAATGGCTTTACAATTATTATTTTTTAACAGGTTCTTGAGCTTTTCCTGTTTCAGTCTTCTCTGTTGTCTTCTGCTTCCCCACTCCTTTACATCTTACCAGTATTTTTCAGTATTCAGCTGGAATGTGAGAGCCAATAGTGTTCCTAACATTAAGAAATGCATTTAACAATTCAGGTTTCACAATAGAAATTCATTTTATATTAATCATGTTAGTAACTCTCAGTTGATATTGGGGATAGTATGTTTTAATAGTAATAATAATGCTTGGTTTGGTATTAGTCATATAGTTAACCTTTGTTTACAAAGTAAGGGCGATGCTGACTTAAGTATGTATGAGCTTCATGGATTAAAGGTTGAGGGAGAATCTAAACTGTTTCCCCCTACATTGTGTTGAAGTATTGGGATCTAAAATATTTTCTTTGCTGCTAAATACTGTGCCACACCCGGTTAGGAAAGCAAATTCCAGCAGCGAAACACGCGTGAGTTCCAATGAAAATATGACATTGTGAAGGTTGCTTTTGGCTTTGGGAAAAAGTAAGTCTCTACCCATGGTGAAAGGGGGCAGTTTTCTGCTTTCCTGGGTGAAGTCAAACTAGCAGGCCTTGAATATATAGCAAGCTGTCCAGACCTTCCCCAAAACACGTGCTTGGACGTCTACATTCCACAGCTGTGTGTGCAGGAGACACTCTGTACTAGTCAATATTGGTGTCAGAGAGATTTGAGAGAGGATTTTCCTTTTAATGTCATCTAGAGATCACAGCACATGAACAAAGAAGATGATATTGTGAGGTCAACTGTTGAGGTTGCAGTTGGGTCCTGTCTTTTTCCCAGAGTTGTATTCCAGCCCCGTGTCATACACCATTTTGGTTTCAGGCTAAGTTTGAAATTGATTTAATGCTGGAGTAATTCACTTCATTAGTAAGCTGCTTGCCATGTTTGATAATATTTTTAGACAGGACAGATTTTACTAAGCTGCAGAGTTCAGATGAGCGCCCTTAAAGCCGGTTCAGGGATTACAGTGGTAAATTCAGCAGTTGATTTCATTAGCAAGCAGTTTCCTAGATCCAAATTGTCCTTTTTAGAGCTTAAAAGCCAGATCCAAATGCAACTTGTTTGTTCCTCTTTGTATTCTGAAGAAATAGTGGTGACAAATGGGAGCACTGGCCAATTTTTAGCAAATGAATCTTTGCACTGGATAAACAGGGACTTTTCTTGGGAGTAAATGGGAATCCACTGTTCGTCTGGAACATTGGGAAAAGGTATGCTTATAGTTTCTATGCTTTCTCAACATGGTGGGAATTTGTTTTGACATACAGTATTTGCAAGCTTTAAAATTAGTTTGTTACCAATATGACAAACTGTAACCTGGATTATTGATTGTTTTTGCGTGATGTCTCTTGGGTTTTGAATTAGAAGTTTGACTGTCCTGAATTTTTTTTTAAAAAAAGTTTTGCTGATTTGTTTTTAAATAAATGTTACATTTACGGTTTACAGCAAAGACATAGGAAGCTGCCTTGTATTCAGTCAGATCGTTAGTCTGTCTCATTCAATATTGTCTACACTCACTGGCACTTTCAAATGAGACAGTTTCTGAGGACATACCTGGAGATGCTGGTTATTGAACCTGAGACCTGTATGCAAAGTAGATGCCCTACCACTGGGTTAGGACAGATGTCTGACATACTAACCACCTGTTAGGACTTGCACATATACTCGGGTTGCCATATTTCAAAAAGTAAACTCCCTGACACCCACAGAGTTGTTGAACTTTTTTGGGGAAGCCTCTCCCCAAAATAGTGATTTTAAGCTTTTGGAGCTGTTTCCGCTGCTTTTCCCACCACGTTGCCATACACCTGGATTTTTCCTGACATTTTACCAATTCAGCAAAATTCCCCTGACGCCATTTTTACACCCAAAAACCAGGACATGTAAGGAATTTTCCTAACATATGGTAAACCTAACATATACCAAATGCCTCTTGCTGGAACTTCATATTAACAATAACATTGTTACCTCTGCCACCCACCTTAGTTTGTTGCCCTTTCCTTGTGCATTTCTCAGTTCTCAAAGTTTCTGTTCTGCTTTTAAGGAATCCCCCTTTGATGTATTGCCACATTTATAAGCACCTTCATTGTTCAGAGGCCCCGTCTAAGCCTAGATTAACATCTTGATTTACAGCAAATAGAGGAGTCTGGATTTTCAACTTCAGGTCTACTACAGACCACCAAAAATCAGCAAGCCTGCATCAAACATTGTGTTAGTCATCCAGTCACTTGAAGATAGCTTTCTCTCACTTCTAGGTCAGTTGTACTACCAATAGTACAGAACATAATCAGTGGTAGATCCCTTCAGACACTTCTTTGTTGCTTTATAGGATCGGAACAGTTATTCCACCTTATAGGATTGGGACAATTACGGTGCACATAGGTTTATTATGAAATTTCATGTTTAAGCTACTGTTTCTCAAACTGCTTATAGTAGTATAGCCAGTCTTCCTGCCATTGTATCTTGACACCAACTTCATGAAGCAGACTGTTCAAATGTCACTAGTAGGTTTTGTGGCTAAGCAATGAATTGAATCTATGTCTTGCTGTAACTGCACACTGCTACACCACACTGAGTTACTGGATATGCCACAGAACAAAAGCACTTGAGGTATAGCTGGAAAGAGGTGGTATACACACAGAGAGACACACACACAAACTAACATGCATGCATGCATGCATACAACAGATATCCTATCACCAGTGCTGACAATGGATGTAGTTGTCCTGCCAGTTGAGGGCACTCCTTTTCTGACATTGTTCTGTAGCCCACTTTTTCTTAGGAGGAGAGGGTATTTTCCTCACATGCACAGCTATCACTTGTCTGATTAGGTGGATGCAGAAGGGAGGCTTTGTGGCTCTTGGGGCAGGCAGAACAGCCTTTGGCATCAGTTCACAGTTCCCTCTTAATTGCTCAAAGCTTTGTGGTCTGCGTTACATAGAGTTCACAGGACCAGAGTGCAGCTTTACCTAGCCTGTAAAATCTTGTTGAAATCTCATTTGCTTGCTTGCTTATTTATTTATTTAGCAAACTTTATATACCACTTGATAATAAATAAAACCTCTAAGCGGTTTGCAAAAATAAAACAGACATTAAAGTTATCTACAAAATAAATCTGTATCTCTCTCAACTTGTGTGTATTTATTTTATACTCACTGTAGTCTTTGATTCTTTCAACAGCTAAATTTCTAAGGACTTCCTGGTGGCCCCAAGTGGTTATTTGACCTCTCAGACCTAATGCAGACGTCTGCTCCCCCCTCCACTCTGTGCCTCTGGTGCAGTGGCAAAGAGGAAACCAGAAAGAGCAGTTTTCATTTTAAACTAACTACACATTTGTTCTGTCCATTTTGATTAAATAGTTTGAAGAATAGCAGTCTTGGGAGGAAAATCCATCTTCTGATACCACAACAATTGAAATGAAGTGAAGTTTATGTTAGTGCTAAAATCGTGAGTGATTTCATGGTGGTTGAGATGCCCAAGTTGTTTTTTAGGTTGTCAAAGATGCTTCATAGTTTTGTGTTAGTATAGCAGCTGAAATTCCACTCTAGTTGGTAATGGCAGTAGTGGAATAATGTAAAGATATTACATAGATGCTCTTCTGAATAAAAAGGAAGCTGTAACAATTAAAGCCCTTGTGAGCCACTTTCTTTACACTGGGCCATTCCGTCTTCTCAGAGGAGAGCTGGTTTTTCTGTGTGGCCTCTTATTGTTGATTGCTAACCTTCATGTTATAGCTGATGGCTTGTCTGGTAGTGCTATAGAGTACAGTTTGTATTCCTGGTTCTTTTCTGACTGAAGGAAATAGTATTAATTTACCAATATATCCCTTTTGGTCTAAAAATCTTCACAATTGTGACTGCTTCAACATTTACAGTTCCTGACTTCTACTGAAGCCTTGAATACTGCCATATAACATGCAATTAATGGGACTTGACAATGCAGTACTTAAAATGTCAGAGGCCAATGAAGCTCTGCCTTCACAAGAACAAATTCCTTTGCTCCCTGTGGTGGTACCCTTATGGTGATAGCAATGGTAGGGGATGTGATGTGATGTGAGGGAAGTCTAATTTAGGCGGATAATTTTGAATGCTCTTTCATCCATTTTGGTATCTATTTATTGTGCTTTTTCCATTTTTGAATGTCACAGCACTTCATTAATCCTATTTGTCATACTTTTGTTCTGAGGGAAGCATGGCTCCTACACATCAGCTGTGGCAAAGAACACGCACCTTTATTGGGCCAGTAAAAACAGCTCAGGGGGCCTGCCGGGCAGGGGAGGGGGAGAAACATGATAGATTGAATTCAGTCAAGCCAGTGTAAACAGATAATTTTAAATCACAAAAGAAAATAGACTTTCTTTATTTTGTCCTATTGTATAAATCAATTAACTAGTTGCTGTAGCATACTCCTTCTAAACCTAGAAGAATAATCCCAAACAGTTGGGTGTTTAGCACACACGCTTTTTGAAATACAGGATCATCTCCTTAGGGGCAAATTTGGGCAATTGTGAAATAAACACAATTGTACATATGCATAGACCCTAAGAAAGAACACTTGAGTAATGGCTAAATGCCAAATAACTTTTCAGAGGCTGGGGTTAGCAATTACTGAGCAGATTAGTGTTTCTCTGTGAGGTGAAAAGTAAGAGAATTGCCCAGTAAAACTTAATTCTCAATTAATTTTATGGAAGAGTAAATCATTGAATTAATACTCTCCCTTTTTTAAGTTAATGGGACTTAAAACTTGGTTGCCCTGTTTAGTTGACATTCTTCAATGCTCACACTCTGCCACAGTTAATATATACACTACTGCATCAGTATAATTCTTGATCAGAGCCCCACCCTTAAATGGAAAGCAAACTTTAATTCTTTCTGTTGTAGTAATTAATGGATTCTATTTTAAAAGGTTATATGAAGTTTTGTTGTATTATAATCAGATTTCATTTTCAGAGACACTAGATTTGAGTTTTATACATTCTGAAGACATGTGGAGCATTGTCCTCTACTGGCTTTCATTCTTCGTTGCACTAATTCTTTCAACAGTTGAACGGGCCGAAACATTAAACTTTGTTCAAGCTGGAATACTTCTCCCTTCAGGTTTCTCATCCAGGGTTTGATTTGCTGGGTATCATTCATTGATAAGATCTGAATGCAGTGCAGAGTCTCTGGTAACTCACCAGCTAAGTATGATAAGTTGGTGTTTAGCACGGGAAATACTTTTGATCCTAGTTTTTATTGGTTGGTCTTATCAGTGAAAGTTACAAAGCTCTCTGCTAGGCATTTATTAAATAAGGATTAGACTGAAATAAAGCAAACAGGTTTATGAAGAAAGGCGTTCAGCACAATGAATTGCTTACTAAATCTCACTCATAAACATACTTCCTGACATGGTGAACAATGTGCTGTTCCTATAGGACTTAAAATAGCATTTTACACAGTCTGTAGGGATTGGTTTGTTCAAAGTTCACTTGTTTTTGTTCCTAGACCTGGATGAAATCAGAGGGCAAGGTTAAAGTAGGCTCTTGGTTGCACTCTTTTCAGCAAAGGGGGGGTTTACTTTTTACTAACTTACTAACCTGTTTTTTACTATTGGCTTTTAGTTAATGACCTCCCTTTTTGTTTTTGAATTGTCACTAGTTATTTTGCTACTTGACATTAGTGAATTGTTTCAGATATGACACTTAAGCCATGATGGGAATCCATTAATTTTTGCCAAAGACATGGTTAAAGCCTGCATTTGAATATAAGAGAGGAAAATGGGGTGGGGGGGTGCCATAATTTTTTTATTGAAATAATTTTTGTGCATTATGAAGTTCAGATCTTAGAAAAGCACCCTTCAGGCCATAATGGTTGAAAGATAAGAGGCAAGCCTTTTTTCCATTATATCCAAGACTTCTGTTTTTCCAGTTATGCTTCTTGGCAATCCCATTGCTATCATGCTGTTCTTAAGGCCACACAAGCAGCACATGGGGCTGGTTTGTTGAAATAATCAAATCACATGGTGAGAACTGTTATGATCCTTGAACTATGTGCTTTGTATAATTCAGGGCAGGTTCTATATTTTGATTCAGTTGGGGTTTTCAGGTTCTGTTCTAGTTTCATGTAACTTGCTTTATGAATTAACTAAGCTATAAATGTATAAAACAAGTCTTTTTAATAGAATTGCTAGATGACATTTTTTTAATTTGTATCTTGGTGAGTGACAGGGGCTATCTCAAAAACAATACGGGGAAGTTTTGAATTGTCAGTAGTGTGTGGGGGTCCAAGATAATATCACTCCACTTTGCTTCCTTCTCTCAGCCTCTCTGATTCTGTTTTCTCTTATTGTTGAGTCACTTACACCTGGGAGGAGGTGTTCCCTGGTACAAATTCTTTGTTTTCTTGAGTCCTAGAAGTACTTGGAAGTTTGACCCACTTGTTCTAGAATTTTCATAATAGTAAGCTAATTGCTGCAGTAAATCTTTCTTTGCATTCAAATTCATATTTTCAATAGTTTTTCCACAGTGCCATTCTAATAGTACACGTCTCTCCTCAGCCTAATGCTACAGATTTTTCTCTTGCTCCCAACCAAGGTGCTGCATGTCTTTAGTGTATCTTAGTTGCAGGTGGTACAATCCAAACAGTTCTCTTCTCCAGCCAAGGTATTGTAAGAGAACAGGAACCAGGTTTTTCCAAGACGTGTCTTGTGCTGTCAGTTGTGAGCTGCAGTTCCTGACTGTATGCCATTGTCAAGATGTTCTAAGCCTACAGCTCTTTCCTGGTTTACCTAAATTAATCTAGGGATTTTCATGTGGAATAGCTAGTATATTTGGTTTCTTATGATCACATTGGTTTTCATTACACACTTCAAATACTTTGATTGATTGACTTGAATAGCAGTATTCTTGTTGGCATATGACTTGACTGTAGTTTAATGATTTAAATATTTTAACTGTTCTTAAACCCCTGATGTATCTTTGGGTTACTGAAGGGGGGAGGTAAGATATAGCTGGTATTCATCAAGAAAGTAGCATGAAGCTTGTTGTGTCTAATGTGACCTTCTAATAGCGCAAGTATGTGGGGGTGGGGGAGGGAAATTCACCTTTTGCACAGAGAAACTGGAATAAAAGAGCAAGCCTTTCTCCTAATGGGTTTGAATTTTAGCAAGCAACATTCTTCCCTGGATTGCTTATTCGTTTAACTTTGTGGAATGTGTACAGAAGTGAGCCTGCTGAATAAAATAAATAAAATAAAGTGGTATAACTATGTATGTCTTCTTACTCCTTTGCATTTAGCAAATCCAGTTTGCGGATGATATGCAAGAGTTCAGCAAATTTCCAACCAAGACTGGTCGCAGGTCTCTTTCTCGGTCCATTTCACAGTCTTCCACTGACAGCTACAGCTCTGGTAGGTGTTTTTCTTTTCCAGACCTTTTCTTTCCTGTTTAGCTGATATTTTGAGCATTAACCCTGACTCCAGACTTAAAGGCAATTACTAACTTTCTTTTTGACAATCTCATTCAATATTTTCAAAAGTACTGCAAAATATTGGAATACATGACAGTTGGCAGTGCTAGCCTTACAGTTAGGGATGCATCTATTAGGGAAAACACCATTCTCTCTCAAAACTTTGGCACATTCAACTATGAGCCACAGTGGCTGTCATCTCTTGTACCCTTTCATGGTCTCTTGGAAAGTAAAGCCCCTTTGTATACCTCTGGTTTTAGTGATTACAAGTAATCACCTTTTTCTGTTCAGTTGCATGTAAAGCTTGAAAGAGTCCTGTAGTATCCCTTGTAGCATCCAGTGTGCATGTATAAAATACTAGCATTTGAGTTCTGTCGTGTTCTATGGTAGTTGACATTAATGGAGTTAAGAAATTTAATTGCATTGATTTCAGTAGATCTACTTCAAATATGACTTCGATGAATATCACCCCATGTATTTATGCACTGCTTTACCCTTACTGTAAAGCACCCTTGTAAGGTGTTTTAAGGACTTGATATGTTAGGAAGGAAGTCTATTTTTAATAAATAAAAAATAAAAATCTGCCTGCCAGTAATCTTCAAAGGATGTTGATATCCTGCAGTACTTGAAGCACACACTGTGCCACCTTATGCTAGTGTGTATAAGCCAAGAAGTGAAAGATTTGCAACAGGAAACCAGATTGACCAGGACACTTCCACTGTTTTAAGATGAATGATCAGAATGAAGTTAAAATAGCACAGATGGTAAAATGTCAGCCCTTTGTAAGAAATACGAATTGTCTGAATTTCTTTTGCATATACTCCTTTCTTACCAAACACTTCTGTTTTGTTCTCTAGCGGCATCCTACACAGATAGCTCTGATGATGAAGTTTCCCCAAGAGAAAAACAGCAAACTAATTCAAAGGGCAGTAGCAATTTCTGCGTTAAGAATATCAAGCAGGCAGAGTTTGGCCGCCGAGAGATAGAGATTGCTGAGCAAGGTAAAGAGTGAGCTGCTGAAGCTTCCTTCTCCTTTGGGTACCACAAATTATATCCTGTTCGTCAGCAAACCCCTTGGTAGTAGATTAGCTGTGTCAAAATGTCAGCAAGCAATGTAAACTTAAAACAAAAACAAAACCTCTCGGGATTGTTTCAACAGGTATTGCTAATGATGCCAGTTGCAACTGTCTATGACTCAGTCTTATGAACAACAGCTGATGGTCAGTACGTGAACAGTCCTTTTTTACCACTTGTGTGTTAGGGACAAATTAAAAGGCCTTTATATCCCTTATATTCCTTTCCATTTAGGCTGCACACGTGACAACTTCCAGCCTTTTCTGACTGCAGTGTCAGGTTGCCAGCATCCTTCACTGACATCCAATCTGACATTCAAGACAGTTGCCGTTACTGATCTTTGTGTTTCTAGACCTTCTGTTCTCTAGCAGTTCTTCACATACATAAATTTCTTTGAGCTGACTTACTATGGGAACCCAAGAGGATGACTGGCCAGTGGATGGCACAAGTTTCATTGAAAACTTCTGTTCTGCTTTTGTAGACATGTCTGCACTGATTTCACTTAGAAAACGAGCTCAGGGGGAGAAGCCTTTGGCTGGAGCTAAAATTGTGGGATGCACGCACATTACAGCACAGACTGCGGTGAGTGCCCTGCAATTTGCACACCAGCTGCCTTTCATCTTAACTGCCACTCACCTTTGTCCCTTTCTGAATAAAGAGATGAGTGGAAAGGTGTCTTCATTGTCTAAACAAGAGCATTTGTTGTTGTTGTTGTTGTTGTTTCTCAACCATCCTGGTGTGTCTGTGCATAATAGCGTTCAGCAAAGACGTTTGCTGTTATGACAACTCCAGGATTCAAGTTGTCAGCAGTATCCGCTGGGTTTGGCTGATGGCTGCAATGTCTTGCATGGACTTGGGTATGCCTGATTTGATTGGGGGTTGGCTAAGCTATAAATTAAATAATGTCATAACTCTGGGCTGGTATTGGCCAAATTGAGCCAGCCATTTCTGCTGCGTTTTTGGTTGATTATGCTTGCATCGCCCCCAGGTCTTGATTGAGACGCTGTGCGCCCTGGGAGCTCAGTGTCGTTGGTCTGCTTGCAACATTTATTCGACTCAGAATGAGGTAGCTGCTGCCTTGGCTGAAGCTGGTGAGTACACGGCAGCGGCACAGAGATTTGGTATCAGAATTAGAAATGCAAATTCTGTTTTTATTAGGGTAGCACTTAATACTTCTGTCAGATATTCAGTACAGATGAATACATGATGTACCGAGAATATTTGGCTGTGTTTGAAGCTCTGCTATCAGATTTGTACAGCTTGTCACTAAAGATGCAAGCTTCTGAACGATTCATTTAAAACAAAATAAGACCGACTTTGTTTCAGGTAATTACATAAGAAAAGCCCTGCTTGATCACAGTGGCCAACCAAAGGCCTATGGGAAGCCCACATTCCAGGCAGCTGGCATTCACACTGCCACTGATGGTGGAGCAAGAACATAAGTCATCGTGGCTAGCAGCCATTGGTGGAAGCATTATTTTTGAAAGAAGGACCAAATTACTAATAAGCAGAAATTTTGAAGCAAAATTCCACAGCGATGGAAGAAGTGCAATCTTATTTGAAAGAAGTGTAGTTGGATGTCTTTATGCACACGGTGGCCTTGTGGAAAGATCTTTGGTTCTGTTTATAAAATCACAAGTTCATGCTTTATCTGTGGATCCATCGGTTAGTCTGCTAGTAGACTTATATTGTACTTTATTAGATCTAAATGTATGGAAGTAGCCATGTTGTATCAGTTGCACTTGCTTCATGTTAGAAATTGACACAAAGACTTATTGCAAATGAGTGGTTTAAGTAATAATTATGTGGAAATAAAACACAAAAACTGGTGCCGACAAGAGAATGAAGACAAATTCACTGTTCTTTCAAAAAAGATTTCTAGCATTTTTCAGTTACTGCTGAATATTGTAAGCTTGTATAACTCTTAACTGGTATGTCATTTTGTACAGACTTCAAGGGGGGAAATACTGTTGCCAACTTCACTGTCCTAATATTTCTGTAAATTCTCTGCATGCCTGAGTTGTTGGGTATTTTGCAAACCCTTCTCAGAGAGACATTCCATAGCCAGATGGACTCCATTGAACCTGCTGGGAGAACCTAGATTATGCTAAGAGAGCTTGTTTGGCTTTTCTTTTCTTTGCTTTACTTTATTATGTTCTGTGTGCATCTCTTATCTAATGAAACTTCTATCACAATTCATTTCTTATGCTGAAAGTGCCACAGGACTTTGTCTTTATGCTGGCTCTGTTCCTGCATATTCTGCCAAGAATCCACCCTGATAGACAGTTTAGAACTAGCAAGCTAGCTACAACTGCTATTACCTGTATAGTTTCAAGAGATCCCAAAGTAGATTTTAGATTGTACAGAAAAATTGCTTCAATGTAGTCCATTTCATACAATATAATTCTTAACTAGGATGTGCTTTAACTTAGTTACAATTCAGTGACCAGAGAAAGCCTCCAGAGATCAGTGTCTTGTTATTTATGTGTTGTATAAAGATAAAGTCTTTTCAAATAGCCTGGTCACTTAAATATGCTAAACAGATGATTAAAAAAGGCAATCCAGAAGAAAAAAGTGGGGCAGCTTTCAGCATGGGTTAGATAAAATTGGGGGCGAGAGCTGCTTTGTGCCAGAACTGTGCTTATTTTGAGTCTGCTTCAAGCAACACTGCTATAAGAATGATCCAGCAAATTCATTTTCTTTCGCTAGGTGTTGCTGTATTTGCCTGGAAAGGAGAATCCGAGGATGACTTTTGGTGGTGCATTGATCGCTGTGTTAATGTGGATACCTGGCAGGCCAACATGGTAATGGAACATTCTCCTAGGTTTCCCATATCCTCACACATTTGTTAACTTCTCCTTTGGAAGTGTATTTGGTGGCATCCAAAGAGGTACTTTAGGCACATCCAAGGGTTTTGACATGCCCAGTGGAACTTCTGACTTCATCCCTTTCAGCAGACCACTGTGTATTTTTCTGTTACAAAAGAGGTTTTTCACATGGATGTGGAGCTAATGTTTAAGAAAGACATTTTTTGGACATGCAGAACTAGTTCAGTGGTTCTTTGGATCTAGTCTACTGGATCACACTGCATTTAGTGTTCATTGTCCAGTCACGTTCAACCCCTTTTCAAGTTTTATTCTCTCTTCTCTCTTCAGTGGGGCTTAGCTGAAAGAATGGGAATGTGCATTATGATTCAAAACTAGTTAATTCCTGTCCATTTGCAGCTCAAATTGGAGGGGTAAGGTGAAATTCACCCTCCAAAAACAGGCAGCCGGTTTGGGTGATGGGGATTGCAGCAAAATTACCAGCAGGGTCCTGGAGTGGGCTGCTTCTTCTTTATTATTTTGTTCCTCCCAGTTGCAACAGCTCCTTTTTCAGCCCTGCAGCCATTTTGTTTCCCCCAGAATGCCTTGGGCACATTGTGTGTGTTCATGTGTGTGTTTTCTGCGGGGGGGGAGGAGATTGGTGGCTCATGGCTGCATTCTTGAGGTTGAATGGCCAGGCTGCTGGGAAAGGAGCTCAGCTTTTTCTGTCACAAAAAACCTGCCCTGGGATCAGTATGGTGAAGGGTGGGTTTATAAGTATAATGAAATAAGTAAAGAAAAACCTGCTGCTCGTGGTCAGTACCCACCCTCCACAAGCATGGCGGTGAATTTCACATGTATCAAATCTGTAAAATGCCACTCCTAAATTTACCACCTATAAATGGGGTATTTAATTTGTTGGTGCAAATTTGCAAATCTCAATAATCATCACATTCATACTCTGTTTAAAGCACATCTCTTTCCCCAAAACAATCCTGAAAAATGTTGTTTTCCCTCCACAAAGCTACAATTCCCAGTACTCTTAAAATAAAGTTCCCAGTCTTCTTTGGGGGGAAGATCTGTGCTTTAAATGTATGCTGTGAATGTGCCTGGTAAACCAAGGGAATAAAGCACACTGGTTGGTTTTGAGCAAGTCACTGTATTGCAATCTAACTTATCTCAGAGGGTTGTTGTGAAGATCAGAGATAAACAGAGCTATGTTGGAAGAAGGGCAGAATTTCACTGTGGCAAGGCAGTCGTGATAATAGACAGATAGAAAATGAGATTTTCTGAAAGGAGGATACTGCCCAATGTTCCCTAGCTCTCAGTTATCACACTTCTTCACATTAGCCAGTTGAATCATTAAAAAAATAAAAATGGATCCCCCCTCCTTATGTAGGTTCTGTTAATTGCCATATAGCTAAATGACTGATCTGAGTCACTAGAAACCAACTGAATATTTACACACGATAGAATCATTCACATTAAAAAAGAAACTATAGGGATTGCTCACTTCATTGTATAATAAATGGTGGCATGTCTTTCTTAGATTATCTATTTTTAAGAGAATGTGAGAATTGTCTGTCATATGTCCTTTGCATCTACTAGAAGAATTACTTCCCATGAAATTAATTGCATGACTTGTGTCCATTGCTGCCATTATGCTTGCCCAACATATATTTTCTTATGCAACACAGCATCTTGTCCTCTCCCCTGCAGTCCCCTGAGCACCCTCAAAATCTGTTCCAGAGTGTTGTGGGACCCTCCAGAGCAGATTTGGGGTGCATGCAAGAAGAGGAAAGGGGAATGCTACTGCATGAGCAGAATTCCACATGTGCAGCATCGGATACAACTCTGTGTGTCTTTTAGAGTACTATCAGCAGAACCCCATACCTTTTGACTTGGTGTGCTAGATATACCAGATAAGCATAAATCTGTACTGAAACAATGCCAATTCATTTTTAAGGGGAAATTCTGCTGTGGTTTTCCCTTCCTAATAAAGTATTAAATTAGACATTAGTATAAGCAATGACTTCTCTGTTTCATGTATCTACACTAGCTCATATCTATACATCAGGAAAAAGCTTTGTAGTTACTGTATAGCAAATCCCTTACTTATTGATTGTTCAAGGTTTTGTTTTGTTTTTTTAAGATAATTGGCTATAGATGAGCATCCCCTATTTCTTTTTCTGTCAGGTCAATTATGAAAAGGGTAGATGATCCTTACTCTGAGATATGGCTTGCACCAGTTTTCCAGCTTCCATTTGCATTTGAGCGATAAAATCTAGTACTGGTTCTCAAGAAGTATACCTTGTAGAATTCATATATTTCTATTTATATGTTAGAAAACCAGGCCAGGTTTGTTGCTTGGACAACATTGTGCACGATAATAATGGTTTGTGAAGCGATATCAGAGTTCTGATCCCTTAATGGTTATGTGACTTAACAGTTTAATTGCCTAGAAGTAATCCTGCTTTGTGCCTTCAAAGTGAAGTTAGATGTGGCATGCAGTATAAATAGCAGAATATCTTTGAGCTAATTATGTTTATCTTATTTTCAGATCTTGGATGATGGGGGAGACCTGACCCATTGGGTATATAAGAAATATCCAAATGTATTTAAGAAGATCAGAGGCATTGTAGAAGAGAGTGTGACAGGTGTGCACAGGTAATCAGCCCCAAAGGATCCTGCAAACCTTTGTCTGTCCTCCTTCAATATGAAGCTTTGGGAAGTTGTAGGGCCTTCCCCATATCTGGTAAGCAAGCATCTAAAAATTAAAGCTCACTTTTAATTATGATGCCCCTACGGGATGGTAATAAGGATGGGGGAGGAATAAATAACGCCATAAAAGAAAGGTACAGCTGAGCTAAGGCTACTACCATTTTAGTTCCCAAACTGTTGAGCCATGGGGCTTCACAAGTTTAAGCTCAAAAGTTGACATGTTCTTCATGCAACATTCCTCTGGTTCCCCTTTGCCACATCTTATGTTTATAAAGAAGGAGGAATGCATTTTAATGTCCCTCTGAACAATCTCTTTGGCCCAACTATTCTTCCCTGTACTTTGGCTACTTGTAGAGACTGCATGAGGTGCTACTGCTTGTTCTTTTTTCTCCTTTCCCCCTTCCCCCATGGGTATTTCAGTACCCAGTACTTGGTACAGATGCTAAGTTACCAGTGGTCATGATTTTCAGTATGGTCTAAAAGAAACTGGCTTTTGAGTCAGACCATTGCTCCATCCAGTTCCATATTCTCTACACTGAGTTACAGTGGCTCTTCATGGTTTCTGATAGGAGTATTTTCCCAGTCCTGCCTGCAAATGCCAATGATTGAACTTGGGACTTTTTATTTATTAGATCATTTACTGTTTTGTATAGTTTACCACCAAACTGTATTTCACAGTTGAATATAATACGGGGGAGGAACATGTTTTTTTTCTCTCTCCAGAAATCGAGAGGCGTAGTCCATTAATCACTTTGGCTTACTCACTGAAGTGAAGCATTTTATTTTTATTTTGTTAATTACACATATGATGGCTGTAGGAAGATACTAAGGGTGCTATGTACATCAGGCCTAAATACAGCTAAATTCACCTGTTCTTTTTTATTTTAATAAAACTATATATTTACTGGAAGCAGAAAATGTTTGGGGGGACTCAAGTGTATATTATAAGAATTGGTACTTCTGCTGTTGCTTGAAGACAAGATGCAGAGCAGACCTGGTTAATATGTGGTCCTCAGGATGTTATTGAACTCTTAACTCCTTTCTGCCCTGCCAGAATAGCCAGTGGTCAGAGATGCTTGGGATTGTCGTCTAGCAACATCTGGAAGGCTGCAGATTAACCACAAATGTGGAGTTTGGGTGTTAGCCCAGGGAACAAATTAATGTTCTGCTGATTATCCTGTTTTTTCTCTCAGTATTCAGTTCTGAAATCTTCTCTTTCTCTCTTTTAGGTTATACCAGTTATCAAAGGCTGGGAAACTTTGTGTTCCAGCTATGAATGTAAATGACTCTGTCACCAAACAGAAATTTGATAACTTATATTGTTGCAGAGAATCCATCTTAGATGGGTAAGTCTGGCCACAGCTTTGGGAGTTGGGAGTTAAAACCCTCAGAATCAGCCCCCAGCTTCCATATTTTTCTTACTCAGCTCTTTGTGTTGTGGAGTTGAATACTCCTGTGATTGTATTATCCGGTAGCCACATAGCGCCATACTACTGCGGAATTAAGAAACATTGGTCACATTAGGGCATCTCAATAAACCACTCAATGAACTTCGACAAGTCTTCAGTTCACATTCTCCACCCTCTCCTCCTCCCTTATGACTGGGAGGAGGACTTCAGAAGCTTTTGCTTTTGGTTTCAGCTAATTGCAGCTTCCCGTTTAACCCAAAGATCTGGTTTACACTCAGGATAGTTGGTTTGTTGTTTAGTCGTTTAGTCGTGTCTGACTCTTCATGACCCCATGGACCAGAGCATGCCAGGCACTCCTGTCTTCCACTGCCTCCCGCAGTTTGGTCAGACTCATGTTGGTAGCTTCAAGAACACTGTCCAACCATCTCGTCCTCTATTGTCCCCTTCTCCTTGTGCCCTCAATCTTTCCCAACATCAGTGTCTTTTCCAGGGAGTCTTCTCTTCTCATGAGGTGGCCAAAGTATTGGAGCCTCGGCTTCAGGATCTGTCCTTCCAGTGAGCATAGTTGGTTTACACAAGCCTGTTTCATGAACTATGGTTTGAAACTGTCTTGTTCTTGCCAGCCATAGTTCCATAAACCACAGTTCCCAGTTCAGATGAAACAGGAAGGCTCAGTTAGTTAAAATCAAAAGTATGTAAATGCTTCCGAAGTCCTCTGGCCCATGCAGGACAAAGAGAGGCAAGCTCCAGATTTCCTGTGGCTTGTGCATGTTACAGTTTATCGAGACACGAGACAGCTAAGCAAAGCCATTGTATTGAGTCAAGCATGCATTTTGCATGTGGTTAACTTCTCAAAAAGGGTCTCTTTCTCTCCCACAGCCTAAAGCGGACAACGGATGTGATGTTTGGAGGAAAGCAAGTGGTGGTGTGTGGCTATGGTGAGGTGAGTTGTAGCCTGGCTGATTTAGCAGCTCTCATTAGTGTACAGGAAAGAGTTACCTTTGCTTTAGCTTTCATTACTTTCTGTATTCATGATCTACCTTTTACTAGTAATGACTCCTTATGTGATTACTATAAGGAGCATTAGGAACAACTTGTGTTGCAGCAGAAGATTATGCATCTAATTGTAATGGCTCTCACAGTAATTGCAAGCTGATGATACTAGCAAGTGTTTTCACATCATTAGAAGAGTCTCTACTCTCAACTGTATTTGTACAGTAAAATCTGGAAAGAATTTAAGAGGTGATTAGGGCACACATTATGGTTCAAGTGTGCTGAAATTTGCACAGATAACAGTGCTTCAACATGGGTGCTTCCAGCAATACAATGGTACCTCGGGTTAAGTACTTAATTGTGTGTGTACTTAATCAGTGTGTACTTAAAGATGCACACTCACTATATCCAGCACACAAACCCTACCACACAGTCATACATGCCCACACACACAGACATTCAAGTGTGCGTGCACACACCATTTCCCCACCCAACCACCCTGGAAGGATAAAAGCTTTTACAAAGTCATCCCCATTACACATACAAATGCATGCATGCAGTCCTCACACACATACATTCACTCATATCTGAAGAAGTGTGCATGCACACGAAAGCTCATACCAAGAACAAACTTAATTGGTCTCTAAGGTGCTACTGGAAGGATTTATTTTTATACATTCACTCTGGTTACATACATGCATAAATCGTTCTTTTTCTTTACAGCTGGAGGAAATGCTATATTTTACTCTGTAAAGAGTAAAGGACAGCATTTCCATTCCTGCCTATTTGGCTCTGAGATAGGATTGGGGAGAAATGCTGCCTTTTTACTCTGCATCTCTAAAAAGAAGACAGAAAGCTTTATCTCCCAATCTGAGCACTATGTTTTCTGCCTGCTCTTTAGAGAGTGATTCTAAAGAGCAGGCAGCAGAGATTTTGTCTCCCGATCTCAGAGCTGATTGCCACAGTTCTGAGATCAGGAGATAAAGGACTATGTCTGCCCTTGGAGATTACTGTATTTATTTGTTGGCTTGTTTATTTATTCCTCTAAGCATTTAAATAAGAAAAAAAAAGTAATAAGGTAATATTTCATGAAAGCTAGGCAGACAGGATAAAAAGAAAAGTATATACATCACCAATAAAACTGAGCATTATACAAAACATGGATTTAAAAATTTAGTAAGGCTCAGGGACCAGAAAAGCTTGGGTAAACTTAAGTTTTATTCTCGGTGCTAAGCTATAGCTTAAAGCTACAGCTGCAGGAGCTGGTGGGCCACTTCCCACAGCTTGCCAGGCTGGATCTGGGCTGTGAGTTAGCCAGCCCTGCCATTGTAGCAGGGGGCGGGGGAAGCAACTAAGGGTGGAGGAAGAACAAACCTAAAACCAGAATACTACAAAGCTAGTCACTGGTGACTGCATTACTGTAGTTGAATACATACAGAAGTCAGCAAACTTTCCAGCATTTCCCATGTGATAAACTGGTCTGAATTCATCCTGTGCATCAGTGATTGTATATTTTTTAAGTTTTGCATACAGATAGCATATACTGCACTTCATGGTCCTTTGGCTGCATTGCTTACATTTTCTCTCTCTTTACACATGTGTGTGCTTGTGTGTATGTAGAAGTGGGGGAGAAAGAAGACAGAGATGGGCTGTAATCCAACAATGTTTCTCAATAAATCCTGTGTTTTTAAAACACTTGTATTTGCTTAGATTTTGTATAGTTGTTTTTGTGTATTCCAGGTTGGAAAGGGATGCTGTGCAGCTCTGAAGGCCCTGGGAGCCATAGTTTGCATCACAGAGATTGATCCTATCTGTGCTCTTCAAGCCTGGTGAGAAATGAGGTGTTACAAATCCTGCTGTCTGAGAGAACAAGCCTTTTCTTGTATTGCTTGCTGTTCTTTTTTGGGCTACTGCAAAAGGTTAAAATTAATTAGCCTACTAAAGTAGAGCCTCTCTCTACCCAAAACTTCACAATCTGAGGCTATGCATGCAAGAAGGCATAAACCTTCAGGGAATCTTCCATTTCCTGTGCTCAGGCATTAGATTCTCATTTGAGGGTTCCACAATTGATTGTGACCTTGTACCTCTATATGTAAGAGTCCTTTCCCTCATAAGTTTGACACTGTTCTGTTAACAATGGCTAATGAATAGTTTGCCGAAATGCATTTGTCAATAAGAAGAATATTGGGGTGGGGAGGAAATAAACATTGGAATATCCTCTTAAAGAAGTAAAGGGACCCCTGACCATTAGGTCTAGTCGTGTCCGACTCTGGGGTTGTGGCGCTTATCTCGCATTACTGGCCGAGGGAGCTGGCGTACAGCTTCTGGGTCATGTGGCCAGCATGACAAAGCTGCTTCTGGTGAACCAGAGCAGCGCACAGAAACGCCATTTACCTTCCCACCGGAGCGGTACCTATTTATCTACTTGCACTTTGACGTGCTTTCAAACTGCTAGGTGGGCAGGAGCTGGGACCGAGCAACGGGAGCTCACCCCATCGCTGGGATTCAAACCGCCGACCTTCTGATCAGCAAGCCCTAGGTTCTGTGGTTTAACCCACAGCACCACCCGCGTCCTGCTTAAAGAAGTAGTAGATGCTAAAATACTAGGATAGTCATCAAGAGCTCCAGCAGCACTAATCTGATGTAAAATGGAATAATTGTGAAACTCCAGTAAAATTAATAGAAGCAGTAAAATTTAACTGGATATGCCGTTTGACTACTTTGCAAGGTTTTTCTAAAAAGTAGGGTAGAATGTCTACTTTAAATTTTGAACTCATTAAGATTAATAGCATGCTGTTTTTAATAGATCTTGCAGAACTTTCTTTTTTACCTTTGAACACTGATCTGTCTGCAAAAAGCCCATTTCTCTTCAGACTGCCCCACACAACTTGTCCTTTTTCAGAACTGCTACAGATATCAGGAAATGTCGAAGTTATTTCTCTAGTCCCTGCCTACTGAGCATAGGAAGAGCTTCGGTGTCCAATAAGGCAGTTTTCTGTAACTTACCCTAAGATCAGCTGCTCTCAACTAGTAAAATGGCATATCCTGTTTCTCTTTATTTCTTCTGTTGCTACTGTTGTTTCAGGCAGTGACAGTTATTTCAATAATACATGTGAAAAGGATTAATTTATTGGCAGTGGGTAAAAAGAAGGATGAGGTATAAGCAAAACATCTATATGAAATGTTTGAAAGTATGAGCCTTAAATAAATCATGTGTTACTCCCTCTGTTTCTTCCAAATTAGACAAGGAGATCATGATCTCCATTTTAACTGTGTCTTGCTTTTAAAGAAGCAGAGGTACATTTATTGTAGAATGGGTATCTAGCAAGTTTTATTAATAATAATATAACTTGTAGTTCAATAAAATGAAAATGCACATTAATGACCCCTTTCTTCAAAATCTTCACACCATCTTCAAAGCTTAGTTGAAAAAAAACCCTTCTGAAAAATGTATTGGTGAAAACTGCAATTGTTATTCATGAAAATAAACTATTGCGGCAGTTTTAGTCAAACAGCTATATAGGAATGCATGTACATAACTACAGTGTGACATTGTCAGTGGATTCTCTAAGCATCATTCAAATGTTGGGGAACAGAGTTTGAGGTTTAAAACTTAAATAGCCAGAGCAGCTTGTTCAGTTTCACGTTGCCCTGTTTGATGTCTCTTTAATCTCTTACCTTCTCTTTGGCAGCATGGATGGGTTTCGGGTAGTGAAACTCAATGAAATCATTCGCCAAGTGGATGTTGTCATAACTTGCACAGGTAAACCAGTCTAGTAAGGACTGTGCACGTGTTTTGTTCATATTATTCCCACCCACCCCACACACTGAAATCCTTCCGATTTTGTCTTTTTGCTAAATAACAAGTAGTAGTATTTCCCCACTCACACTGGAAACCTGCAAAGGATATTAAGAGGACATAGGTTGTATCGCTTTCTATTGTAGGTTGTATCCAAATAAGTAATTGTGCAAGTGGAATGAGTTCCGCTCATGTAACCCCCTGCACCTTTACCATAGCTGCTCTGAGTTTCTCCCCACAAACCCTCTGGAGCAGATTTGGAGGAAGGCAACATTTGCATGGGGGAGAAGAGGGAGGGGAAATTACACTGTGCAAGTAACTCATGCAATTACTTGGTGGGATTCAGCTCACTGTGTTGAGATTAAAGTTGTAGCTATAGATAAGGAGAAATTTGATGGCTCACCTGCCCGAAGCTTGCTTTAGCTGCCTCTTTTTACTGCAGGAAACAAAAATGTGGTGACTAGAGAGCACTTGGACCGAATGAAGAATAGCTGCATTGTATGTAATATGGGCCATTCCAACACTGAAATTGATGTGGTGAGTGTCTGTTAATCTTAATTTTGCTTTCAGTCATTTTAATAAATCCTAGTAGTTGATCCCTGCCTCAATCTCTCCTAGGCTAGTCTTCGTACCCCAGAGCTAACCTGGGAGCGTGTACGTTCTCAAGTGGATCATATAATCTGGCCTGATGGCAAGCGAGTTGTTCTCCTAGCTGAGGTATGTTGGCGAAGGCATAAACAGAAGCCTTTATAGGGTTCATCATAAGGAATTGTGTCTCTTATTTTCAGGTTCCCAGGAAATTGGAAGGCTAATAGAGTGGGTGGCTAGCTATGTATCAAGGAGAAGCTGTTCTGCTGAGAAGAGAAGATGATGCAGGTGTCCTTTGGGTAGTTCACAGTTGTTGTCTGACTTGAACTTTATAGCAGAGTTCCAAAGCTAGCCAGACCAGTGGGAATATGAAGATCTCAAAAGTTTTTGCTAAACAGATTTTATCCTCCATGCTGCTAAATCATGCCTGTACTTTTCAGTTACAGGTAGGTAGCCACGTTGGTCTGCCATAGTCAAAACAAAATAAAAAAATAAAAAATTCCTTCCAGTAGCACCTTAGAGACCAACTAAGTTTGTTCTTGGTATGAGCTTTTGTGTGCATGCACACTTTTTTAGATGTGGTATCTTCAGGTATCTGAAGAATTGTGCATGCACACGAAAGCTCATACCAAGAACAAACTTAGTTGGTCTATAAGGTGCTACTGGAAGGAATTTTTTTATTTTGTTTTGTCCTTTTCAGTGCATCATTGATCTTAACTTTTCACCAGGAAAAGAACCATGTCAGACATTAACTATCTAAAAACATCAGTGGTTATTAGTCCTGGTCAGGCCACATTGCTCCTGGTTCAAACTGTGCAGTTATATCCCAAGTTTGCTGGGCCTGAAGAGTTTAGCATTGCACTTGAATCGTAAATATTGCATTTCTGTTTGATGGTGCTTTCTGTGCACCAGAGGTGATTTCTCAAAAAAGTTTTTGTTGTTGTTTCCGGTCATTCTAGGGAAGACTTCTGAATCTGAGCTGTTCAACAGTTCCAACCTTTGTTCTGTCCATTACTGCTACCACTCAGGTACATGATTTAGCCTGAAGGTTCCCTGCCTTGCTTGATGCTGTATTTATAATGTGTTTTTGGGGGTGGATAATATAAGATACCATATTTATATTAGTTTTCCAACTCAAGTCTGAGGGAAAGCCTAGTTAGAGGATTTATTTGAACTGCATTTTGCATGTTGATTCTGATCTTTAAATAGAGGCATAGTATGAAAAATATTTTCAGCTAGAGTTCTAGAGAATATTATGTGCTCAAGACAGGTAATGCAGAGCATACGAACTTGCATATTTATTTGAAGTATTCATCACAGATGAAATTAAATAAAATGTGAATTTTGAAGCAAAGGCTCAACTAGAAGGGAATGACATGGAAAACTGAGCCAAATGATCAGCCGAGCTAAAGAGGGAGCAAATGGGTCACCATGGGAGGAAGTTGTGTCCATTGCTGAAGCCCCACCCCTTTACAACTTGAAGCCCTGCCTAGATCTCCCATTCGTTTCTGAACTTTTCCTGTCTTATTGCCTACATGTGTTTCAGGTTCCCCCCCACAATGAAAGATCAAGGTTCTCAAGATCACCAGATCCAGTGTCCTTTCATAGTGAACCTATAAATGAATGAGATACTTACAATTGCTGCCTCTCACTTATTATTATGACTGCAGTTTAAAAAAGCAGCATAACTGTCCACTATTTTTGTATATGTTTATGCCTTTGAAAACAGAGTTTGCAGTCTGGAGAGGTTAAAATCTAAGGAAACAGAGTAGATGAATTGTTTGTTCAGCTGAATAGTGTTACACACATACAGGGGAGATTGGTCGTTCCTCTCAGTAAAATGCCTCTATGTATCTTAGTCTGTTTAGGCACTAGGGTGTGTCTTAATAACATTTTAGCATGTTTACATTCCCTATTTTTGTTCCTACTGGCTCTGCAAAGATACAACACATAGATTTCCTTTTCACTAACTCAGTACTGTATTCTGTACCAACAAACTCTTCGCTGCAGTTTCAAAAAAGAAGCTAGATCCACAGAACTGTTGTGTCAGTTATCCCAAAAGCTTGGACAACCACCTCTAAGCTCAATGTCTAAAGTATTGGTGCTGAACATAGGCTAATAGGTTAGCCACCAGGCATGTCAAAACTACAATGGTAACTTTTCAGAGTGTGCTGGAAAGAATTGATAAAGCCTGCAGTTGTTACTTCCAGCATCTCTCTGATCTTCACAGGCTCTGGCTTTGATTGAGCTTTACAATGCTCCTGAGGGACGATACAAACAAGATGTGTACCTTCTGCCTAAAAAGATGGGTGAGCAAACAATGGTAGAATTTTTAGCTGCTGCTTGTTGATCAGTGAGCGGTAGCCTCCTCTCTTGGAACACCAGGCTAGCACAGCATGTACCACTGTAATAAACATAGTTTCTTCACCACATGTTTGTGCTGGGCCCGGCCATGCTTTGAGAATAGAAAGGAAAATTTGAGAACTTTATTATATTGAGAACTTTAATACATTGAGGCCTTATGGGCAATGTCCACCCATTTCATGTCAGGCTTCAGAGTTGAAATTTAGATGTTTTTAGTAACTGCTCCCTTTGTCTGAAATAGCTATATTTTTATTAGTCTGTTTGCTGTGATTGTAATCCTGGGTATATAAACTAGGGATGTCCCATTTTGGAGATAATACTATCAAAAGATGGGAAAATAAACCTTTAATATAAAATTAAAAATGCCAGGGGTCTGCCAGTACCAAAATACAAAATCCACTAAAAGGACTACATTGAATCTTAACATTCTACTACATCGTATGGTATATTCTTTTCAGGGAACATATATTTGTTATTTCTTTCTACATGTACATTGATTGAATATCTTGAATATGAAAAATACAAGGCAGAAGCATCTACTGTACCCTCTGGCAAGAATTGTTAAATGAAAAACACCTGTTAAGGATTGAGTTGAGAAAGGGATTCCAAGGTTATTTCACCTCTTAAGTTATAACTTGTCTCATGATTGAATTCAGGGTAAAAATGTTAAAAGCCAAAGTTCCAGACTGAATGCTGTGGAGCAACACACAGCCAAAAATATACCCCGCCTATTGACTGTCTCTCTGCCTCATTATTCATGTAATCGCTGATATTTGTCCATAGTGTGAAATAATTATAGATGAGCTTTGCTAGACCTGCAAGTGGCCTTCCTTATTGAGCCTAGCATTGGTGGGGAAAGCTTTCAGGAGTAACTGGTTAAAGATGTCTAGGCACTATAAACAGGACCTTAGAGGTTCTAACACGTCTTCCTGTATTCTTTCTAGATGAGTATGTTGCCAGCTTGCACCTGCCTTCATTTGATGCCCATCTGACAGAGCTAACAGATGATCAAGCGAAGTATCTGGGGCTTAACAAAAATGGACCCTTTAAACCAAACTATTATAGGTAACCTTCTCCATTGGGGGAAGCTAGGAAACATATAGGGATTTGCCTATAATTCAGATACAACAACATGAATTGTAATTTTTTTTTAATAGTTTTGTTAGTGTGATGAGCAGGGTAGTTGTGAGACTTCTCTGAACATCCTGGAAGGAAGATTGGGGTTCAAATAATAGTAATAAATACAGGTGAAATATAAAACCCTTCTAGCTTAAGTGTCTTGAATGAAAATACAAACATCTAGTGCCAGCTAATGATGGATTTATACACCAGGCAAGGGAAGACTAGAATTGGACTGGCAGGGCCAACAGTTCTGATAACCTAAGGCAGGAGTGCCTCCATTTGATCCTGTGTCTTGGTGGGCGCCCAGTGCTTGACTTTGGCTTTCTTTCTCCTTTACTGCAGGTACTGATGGACCATAACGCTGAAGGACCAGACTACATAATCTACACAAGAGCTTTAGCAAGAATATTTTTAAAGAACATATTTTTTGTGTTACTTCTAAAAACTTTTTTATTTTTTATTTTATTCATGTGATTTTACTGCCCTCTCTTATTCTCTTTAATATTCCTCTGTCTTTGTGTCTGACTTTACAGACAACCTGGGATTTCCCTGCTGCATCACCACTAAAATAGTACAGTTTCAGCTCCTCAGCTCTATTACTAAGGAAAGGATTTCCCTGGGTAATGAAGGGCATTCCTGTCCTCTGCTCATTTTATTTTTTAATTTAAAACTTTCTGGAGCACCTTAGTTGTAGTTGGTAGAACTGCAAAATATTAAGAGTACTATTTTTTCTGTGTGGAATTATCTACAAATTCTAAATTGCCTTAACGAGCCCCAATTTATTAGCTGCTAGATCAGTGCTCCTTTTCCTGTACTGGAACAGAGTTATATCTTGTGGCCAGTTAGGTGTATATTCAATAAATGCCTAATATTGTGTTGTGAAGAAAACAGTGGGACAATTTCAAATACTATTTATTTTTAGTTAGGCTATTTTTCCTACATGAAATATGTAGCTGCATGCCTGATTACACCAATCCTAGGTAGACTTTTAACATTCTTTTTAAGTTGCTAGGGTGCTAATCTGAATTGAAATGGCTATTGACTATCCACTGTCTTCACTTTTCCATAGCTTTTATATGTTATATTTTTCCTTTCTTTAAATGAAGATGTACCAGAAACATATTTTAAAAGGCAATGGGTGAGAATTCCTTTTCCTTCGAGTTTGGACATTTTTAAGGTAGAATCATAGAATTCTATGAAGATATCAGTAATACATTGCAGAATTGGTAGGGGCCACTAAGAACCAAGTCAGTCCTTTTGAGCTGAGTTGGGTATCTCCTGTGCTCCATCCTTTCATTTGTCCAGCACCGGAGATATATGGATGATGTAGTAGCTTAGCTTTTCATACCTTACAAAGCCAGTGTGGGGAACCTTTGGTCCTACCAGATGTTGCTGTACTACAACTCCTATCAGCCCCAGCAAGGGATGATGTGAGTTGTAGTTCAGCAAACAATTGGAGAGCCAAATGTCCTCCCCCTGCTGCCGCTCACACCTGCTATAAAGAATTATTCATTGTGTAAAGCACCTTCCCTCCACCTTCAGGCTCCATTTGTAGCAAATGAATATTGAAGGTGGAATCCCTTCCCATTGGCACTGCTGTTTTAAGTGCTCTGCTGCTTTAATTACCTTGGCTTAGGCTAGCCTATTCTGTCTGGTTATCTTGATGCACTGGTACCTCTCCTGCGAAACTACGGTGCAGCCAGATTTCACATTTTTGTGCCATGAAAGAGGAGGGAGCTCATCTTTAGAGAGGCAAACATCAGGCTAAAGGAAGGTGGTTCAGGCAAATACTGCCTGCATCTGATCACTTCAGACTTGTGCTGAAGTCTCAAGGGGCAGTGATGAAAAGCTAGAGACTACTGTGAATCATAGTGAATATATGATCAACCTTGAATTTCTGTGGCTTTTTATGTAACCTTTGCAGAAAACTTGATGTAAATACAGATGACATTCCTAGGTCCATCTTCTTGAAATCTATTCCACTATTGTATGGCATTGGCTGTGGTCCTTCCTGATATCCTTCACTGAGGAGAATAATTTAACTGTGATTTGATGAGGAGTCTGAGCCACCAAACCTTTGCACGTTCATGCTCTCTCTCTCTCTCTCTCTCTCTCTCTCTCTCTCTCTCTCTCCCTCCCTTTCTGAGCCCTAGGTGACCTTTCTCTTGTACCTTTGGCCCCAGATAGCTGTCTGGTTCCTTTCTGGCAGCTACATGGTGGGCCACTTGGCCTTGCAGAATGGTTGCAGGCCATTGACTGACTTGAATGTGGGAGATCCCTTTGCCTCCAGCTCCTCCTGCCCACCCCACCCCCTTCCCTTCCCAGAATCTGATTTACATTTGGCCAGGCCAAATGAACTCTGTTCTTCCTTTTTTGTTGAAGTGATCTCAGAACTGAGCATATGTGCTTCCTCTCAGTTCCTTCATCAGGATGGCGTCTTAATATTTTGTTTCTCAATTTCACAGCTCTAATACTACAAGTTCTGATCCCGGAATTGGCTTGGATCCTTCTAAGCCAAACAGTGCGCTCCCAGATGTCCTCCATGAAGGTCAGGGAGGGCCTCTTCATTCCATTTGTCTGCCTCTGTGTTGCAGTGTCAATAGATACCTTAGCTAAGGGCTTCATCTCTGTATAAGCCATGGAATAAATTCTCATGCCTGGCAACACCTCAGTTCAGTCAGAGGGAGCATGTTATAGCATCAACCCAGGTGGGGATAGGTTTATTTTGTATATGAATGATTTTTAATGAATGCAATATTATTCCTTGCAGATGAGCAATAAATCATTACGCAAAATCTAAATAAAATGATTAGAAAAATATCTCTGGCTTGAGTTTTTAAAAATCTAATATAGGGATTTTCTAAATAATCAGTGCCACAGTTTGTGCTGTCCAAGGAAACACGTTGCCAGCACACTTTCAACTGCAAGATTCCAATTTTATTCCATCCACATAACAAACCATTTAATTCATTCTGAGTACATAGCATGTCCATGGGTTGAGAAGATATACAAATCCCTGATGTCAGAGCACAAGGAAGAGCTTGGTATCCCTGCTTCTCTTCTTCCCCCAAGTAGACTTTATAGCAGGGGTGAAACCCTACTCTGTGCGTCAGATATGGCCTGTAGTTAGCCCTTCAGGAGTGAAGCAGCTGAGGGGGAAATGTCATGGTTTTTAAAAACGTATACAAAACATACCACAAATCTACACTATGCAAATATGGGTAAGTCTTAATAAAATGTTTTCAATCTTTATGAGAAAACAAAATTCTGTATAAATGAAGTAGGGTAAATGCTTTTGTCAGGTGAAATGCACACTTTCAAAATGTTCCTCTGAAGTAAGAGCTGTTGGAAGAAGATCAAAGCAAATTTTAAAAATGTTCAGAGGAAAGGTAGATTACTGTTCCTTTCAAAGATGGGGTGGGGGGGATGTCCAGGCAATATGCAGTTGCAGGTGCATTTTGAAATTTTAGGCTTCAAATAGCTGTAAGACACAGCTTTGCAGTTCCTCTGTGCTTTAACATTGCTTGAATTTCTCTAATGGAATTACTGATTACTCTTTGCCTTTTGCACAATTAGCATAGAGACAATGGTGATTAGGAGCTTTACTCTTTTAAAACCTTTTGTTAAAGCTTATGGAGAAAATGGAAAGTGAAATTTGAGTGGAGTTGCTAAGAAAAAAGCCCCTTGTTTTCATAGGAAATACCATTTTGTGTGTCTCTGTATATGTTAAGAATGTGTGGTTGGTGTGTTGATATGGCCCCAGTCCTACTTTTCAGGAAGGGAATAGCTGCCATTAAGTTAGCATTAGAAACTCATTGTTGAAAGAGAGCCCTATATCCAAGCTTCCAGAAGCAAGCACACTTCTGTGGCTGTCTAGCCACACTGGATGCAAAACAAGCCTAAGCTTGTTCCCATTGCTAATAAAATAGTGATGGTGTTGGGCTTTCCATGCAAGCTTTAGTTGTTGAGTTTACATTAACATAACCAACACTGAACTATTTGGTTTTTAAAACATAAATAAATGGTACATAACATTATTTCTATCCCTATAAGTCCACAGTCCATAAAAGAGTGGATATACCAGACATCTTGATCTTGCTTGCTGTAGTCCAAGAAACTCTTCTCATTGTGGTGGGCAGAGGCAGTTCATATTGTCACCTCATTTACTTCTTTCTTGTGAACACATTTCCCATCTTTAATGCTTTCTATTTGTTAAATTGTTGTAACTGAATATGGCCTAAAGCATTCTGCAATTATCTACAATCCTTTTCCTCAATGGGCCATCCCTGATTCCGTTGGACCCCCTCAATCTCAGATGTTCCTATTGCTACCACACCTTTCCGTTCTGCTTCTATATGGCTACTAATACTTTAGTAGCCTGGTCATGTGCATACTGGTTGGTGGTCCCCAATATTCTCAAGTAGCAGGCAAGTGAAAGGCCACCCCACCAGCATTTTAGTGCTGCATCACAGATATGCTAGTGATGCTATCACAAGTGTGTATTTCAAGCATTTGTGGCTTTTGCCAATGTTTTTGATAAGGTAAGATTGTGCAGTGCTTTTATTAATGTCCTCCTTACAACTACCCTACTGCAGGTTTGTTTGTTTGTTAAAAATCAGCTCATAATTTTTTTTTAACAAGCTGTAGGTAAAAGTGATAGGATCCACATAGTGTTCAAGAAGGTTTTCTTTCTGCACATGAATAAATACTAGCATGAGCTGGTACGTAGGGCTCAACTTGCAGTGTTAATAATGAATGTCCAAGGTGTCTGTCTACCTCTTTCCAAGTTCAAGATGCTGTTAAAGATAGGTAGTAAGCAGGCAGATGTTAAAAACATGCAGTGAACTGTTAACACTGAATAGTGGCTTGCTATGGAAACTATTTAAATACAGTGCTGCATTGCAGTGTTAAAGGCACTGATGAATGTGTTTAGATTCACAGAAATTTTGTAAGGAATTGTAAGACTGCACTAAGATACAAAGGCCTTTTAAGCCCCATCTCAAAGGCACACTGTTCTATTTAAATAGAAAGCATGTATAATCGTTAAATCCTTATTGAGCTGCTTCACAAGTGCAACCCTAGTTGCTGTAATAGATTTTTCCAACAGGCGCATGTAGGAGTGAGCGTTCCAGAAAGTGTGTCGCAGATGTGGGTCTGGGACCCTTTTTAAAATGTCCAGTTTCTCTTTCTTGCACTTCCTTTATTTAGATGCATAATTTTCAGAGCGCTAGCCAAGTTCCAACGAGAGTCTTATGGCACATAACGAATTTATTGTGCCTTAAGCATTTCTATTTGAGTCTCCTCTGTCAGGTGCATGAAGTGTCCTCAGTTGGCAGGAATATATGCGTAAGTGGGGGAAATGCGAACAGTGGAATCGAATGACAGTGAAATGCAGGAAGTGCTTTCTGTATTTCACTGCCGTTTGATTCCGGCGTTCACAATTTTTTCTCTCCGCCCCTGCGTACAGCCTGCGTTTCTTGGACCCTTGTGCACTTGTCAATCATGAAGCTGCTGGTTTTGAGAAGATGACGATTTGAGAACTAAACCCTTCTTCATAAGCGCGCTTCACTTGCACCGTCTGCGGAACTTTACGTGACAGCTCCCGGCTATGGCCCTACGAACCAAACGAGCCTCCGTTGCCTTGGGAACCATTTCACAGCCTTTGCAAAAACCGGAGAAATGCCAGCTTTCAGGCAGCGCCGCCTTTAAGAGGATAACACGACGCAACCAAGATGGCTGCCGCGCGAGGTCACAAGAGTCCTTTGATCCGCCCGCCCTCTCGCTGGCCATTCTCAATCTGTTCCTGTCCTTTCCATGAAACAACAGCTTCTCATCTTAGCCGCACCCGCCGATGGCGCACTGACGGCGCCGCTGGCCCATCCGCCACGCTCAAGATGGCGTCGCTTCCTGCGAGAACCTAGCCTTGCCTCTGCCCAGTTCACGCGAGAGCTGCCGGCGCGTCGAGATGGAGCCAGGCGGCGGCGGCGGAGGTCCGGGCTTGCTGATTGTCAACAACAAGCAACGGGGCGCGGGGCTCGGTCTGGCGGCGCCGGTGACGCCGGGGGTGAAGGGCCGAGAGCCCAACCGTAACCAGCGCAAGGACTCGGAGGTCAGGCGGGGCGGCGAGGGGCTCCGGGGGGATGGGTGGGAAGGACGTGTCCTCGCCCACTCGCCGCTTCCTACCGAAGTCTCAAGGAGCCCGGAGGGAGGGAGCGGCTCCCGCTGGCCGATTCGGGCTTCCCTCACCTGTCGGGCCTTGCATGTCACCAGCGGTTTAAAAATAGAGATGAGGGATGTCCCTGCGCTGACAGTGGACGTGCAATGTTTAGTCTCCACCCGAGCCTTGGCTTCCCTCCCCTCCTTTACTCACGCGAAGCCATTTCCCAAATAAAGGCTCTTTCCCATCCCCATCACGAAGAGGAGCCTGCCATGGTCACAAGGTAGCTGCTTCCTCCTCGGTCCGCCTCGTGCAAAAAGTGCAACTTTGGGGGGGGGGAAACAAACTTCCCCATCGTTTTGTCTTTTTAGAAGGTGTTTACAGCGCAGACGCTTGCTCGGAAGTAAGCTGCCCTGTGCCCAGTGGCTCTTACGCTCGGGAAAGGGTTGCCTGTAAGGTGGCAACCCGGAATATTATAAATCGGCAGTCCTATCTGTACACATTTACTTGGGAGTTAAGTTCCGTGGGTTTTATAACTCTGAACAGATCTTGTCCAGATTGCACTGCAGTCCGCGAAACATGAGTTCCAGGCAAGCCTTAAAAGTGCGAAGTTGCCGAGCAATGTGGCAAAACAGGTTTAAGGGAGAGGAACACTGCCGTAGTCATTTGCAAGTTACCATAGTAACAGTGAAGCTGCGTGGGGAAAGTCGAGAGCCCTTTCATGCTGAGCCTAACACCCTTAGGGGATTCTGCCTGGGAAAAAAGTTTTATTTTAAACTGTCCTCTTCGCCTAGGGCTATTCGGAATCTCCAGATTTTGAGTTTGAATATGCAGACACAGACAAGTGGGCTGCTGAGCTGTCAGGTAAAATATGAACTGCTTTACTCTAATATTGTGCTTTGTTTTGAAACAGTCTCATTTTATTATAATGGATGTTGCTACAAAGTAAAAATCAAGCCTATTTGAAAACTCAACAGATTTGTTTGAGTTGCTGCTTCATATATTCATTGTTAGTTGCTTTCAGGTTTTATCTTGTGATTACTGCTGTGTGAGGAAAGTTGTTTTGAGTGGAAGTGATATCCACATAAAAGCTCTCTGTTTATATTTTCTGGTCCACCCTGGATATTTTTTTTTAATGAAGAGCACGTCAGAAATGTTCTAAATAAAAAAATAATTATGTTATAAATAAATAGTGTGTCTTAGATTTTGCTTTAAATATACATATGTACTTTTGAATATTGTCAGTATTATGTGTTCCTAATTTTACTACAATAGGAGAGATGTGCAGACATTGCCCAGATTCAGCTATCATGTTCCGCTTGTAAAACCCAGTGCAAGGACATCTGCTAGAGCAGTGGGGCTTTCCCACCTCCCCTGTGAGCCCCCTGCACCTTCATAAATTCACTCAGAAAGGTATCCAGTAATAGGAGATATCCAGTAACAATGCAGGGAGGGAGGAGAGGAAAGATGGTTCCATCAGGCAACCAGAAATCTTTGTACTGATGGAACAATTTCCTTAGTGCTATGCAGAATCCTACCCATTATGCTTAACCATTGCTTCTTTCTGTAACTACAGTTAAGTGTTGCTTGCACCTGAATACCTACATCATGGTTAAGGGTTGGCTGCAAACTACTTATGTTAAGTCATGGGTCTGAAGTAGGTTTGTAAACCATGTTTTGTATGTAACCATGGTACATCTACATCAAGCAGTTTAGTTCTCCCTGCATCTCCAGGATCTTCCCTTGCAAAGTTATGAGCAGGCCTCATTGGTGTGGTTCCCACCCTACAGGGGCAGGGCTTAGCTTGATAAAGCTCACCCATGGCATCAATTTTCAAATAATGCCAGCTTCTATAACACTCTGTGTTATGAACATTCTTCCACTTGCTATGACAAATAGCTGTCTCCAGTCATGTTGCTTTAAACCATGCTCAGGTATTGTATAACATATAACTTGGTAATTGTAAGATTTTGTTTATTATCTCATGGCAGAACTGTACAGTTACACTGAAGGTCCGGAATTCCAGCTCAACAGAAAATGCTTTGAGGAAGATTTTAGACTGCATGGTAAGAGTGATGTATTGTCTTTTTGCTGTGAAAATGTACTGTAGAGTTGTTTTGTGTGTGCTCTAGAAGTTGGTCTTTGTGTGCTCAAAATGTAAGATCTTTCTCTTTGTGATAGAAATAAAATACCAAAGAATTGATTGCTAAATCAAGTATGTTCTTACATCTTTCCATGAAACTTTGCTTTTATTTTAATCTATTGTTGTTATTATTATTATTATTATTATTATTATTATTATTATTATTATGTATACCTCCCTTCATCCAAAGATCACAGGGTGGTTCACAACATAAAAATACAAAATGTGAGCACAAAATACATAATAAAGAACCCCAAAACAAATCAATAACCCCCCTCCAAACCAATAACACATTGAAAAGGCTATAGAATGTTTCAGAGAAACCTTTTCATCTGGTGCCTAAAGATATGTAATGAAGGCTTCAGGCAAACCTCTCCACGGAGAGCATTCCACTAATGGGGAGCCACTGCAGACAGTGGCGTACAGAGCTGCTTTGCTGCCCAGAGCGGCAAATGTGGGGGCACCCCCAGGGGCGGGGTGCTGCTCCGTACTGGGTGCTGACATCACGACGCATGCACGCTACGGAGCGCAGTTTGTTCATGCTGCTGGGCGCAAGCAGCCGCTATATAGATGGGCTACGGCAGCCCGTCCGTGCGGCGGCTGCTCGCACAGCAACTCGCAAGGTTGCCGGGCACGAGCAGCCACACAGACGGCTCAACGCCCCCACCTTTCTATGCCACTGACTGCAGAAAAGGTTCATTCTCATGTTTCCACCCTGGACCTCTCATGAAGGAGGCAAACAAAGAAAGGCCTCTGGTGATGATTGCAGGGTCTGGTATTGTGTTCCTGAGCCATTTAATAGTTTGTATTTTAAGCAAATCTTGAGTTTTTGGAAGCAATGGAAAGTATTTAAGGTAAATGAGAGGGCCTGATCTCACAGCATAGGATCCTTATTTATGATTTTTCTGAATGTTCTAGTGTGCCAAACTGAAGGGTGCTTACCACAGCTTTTAACTCATAAGAATTGTAAGGGCTTTTGGGTTCTTATGAATTCAGCCTGACCTCCCAGACTCTTCTAAAGCAAAGTTGCCCTGTGACTTGTGAGACTAAAGCTGCCATATCTTTGAGGGTCTGTTTCAGAAAGCAGCCTTATATCAAACTGCTTGACTTTACAGTGCTGGATAAAAAATGGACAGAGTTGGACACCGATCAGCATCGTACCCATGCCATGAGGCTTCTTGATGGCCTTGAAGTCACTGCTCGGGAGAAAAGACTGAGGGTAGCCCGAGCCATCCTCTATGTTGCACAAGGTATACCTTTATTACTGCCAGAGGAAATTCTCAGTTATGAAATGTTTGCTAGTTGCTGTGTAATGTCTTCATGAAATATTTATTAACATGGTACTTGAGTGAAACCAAGCCTGTTTTTTAAAAAAGAAAGAAAGAAGAGAGATTAAGGAAATTTGTTGGTTACTACCTTTATTGCACAAATGACTGAGAGCAGTATCCTACTAAATGGATCCACTAGTGCAGAGATTTTCACTTGTGCAATGAAACCTCCTCTGTCTCCACCAAATATGTTTGCCAAATCTTTTCCAGAGAGTTGAAGAGAAACCCAGAACAGATTTAGGAGGTATGCAAGGGGAGGAGAGGGTGGAGAACTTGTGTTGTACAAGTGGAAATCCTTGCACTAGCAGATCTGTTTAGTTGGATACCATCCTTACTCAGTTTCATTTTTATTTTTGGTTGTTTGGGACTTACAGTCACTTTTCATAGTAAACCAAGATGGTTGTCCATCTTTGCTCATAGTGTGCCTGAACATCAGAGCTGACAGAGGCAGCAGTTTGTAGTTGACCATCACATATATAATTAATATGAGTAGTTGTTATTATTATTATCAAAGTTATATCCCACCCTTCCACTCAAAGGAGCCCATGGCAGCAAGCGCACAAATAATGAAACAGTTTAGACATCTAAAAGGAATTCCAATTGAAATGCAACCTGTAAAAGGCTTGTTGAAAGAAGAAGGAGGTGCCAAAAAGGCAACAGAGGTGGTCCCTGTGTAATATTTAACAGGAGGGAATTCCAAAGAGTGGGTGCCACATCACAAAAGATCTGATTCCTATATTTTGCAGAATGAAATGACACCCACCCCCCCCCCCGCACTCAGTTAGTATCTGCATGAGGCCCTCACCTACAGAGCACAGTTATTTGTCGGGTAAATAAGGGGTGAGACAATCTTTCAGGTATCCTGGTCCCAAGCTGTATAGGGCTTAATGCACCAAAACCAGCACCCTGAACGTAGCCCAGTAACTAATTGGCAGCCAATGCAGTTCTTTCAGCAGCAACTTAGCATGATGGCAATAGTCTACCACAGTGAGCAGTCGAGCCATCTCATTTTGCACTATCTGCAGCTTCAGGACCAACTTCAAGGGTAACCCTGCATAATAATAATAATAATAATAATATTTATTATTTGTACCCCGCCCATCTGGCTGGATTTCCCCAGCCACTCTGGGCGGTTTCCAACAGAAACCAAATACAACAATATCAAACATTAAAAACTTCCCTAAAAAGGGCTGCCTTCAGGTTTTTTCTGAATGTCAGGTAGTTGTTTATTTCCCTGACCTGTGATGGGAGGGCGTTCCACAGGGCGGGCGCCACTACCGAGAAGGCCCTCTGCCTGGTTCCCTGTAGTTTTGCTTCTCGCAGTGAGGGAACAGACAGAAGGCCCTCGGCGCTGGATCTCAGTGTCCGGGCTGAATGATGGGGGTGGAGACGCTCCTTCAGGTATACAGGACCGAGGCCGTTTAGGGCTTTAAAGGTCAGCACCAACACTTTGAATTGTGCTCGGAAACGTACTGGGAGCCAATGCAGATCTCTCAGGACCGGTGTTATGTGGTCTCGGCGGCCACTCCCAGTCACCAGTCTAGCTGCCGCATTTTGGATTAATTGCAGTTTCCGGGTCACCTTCAAAGGCAGCCCCACATAGAGCGCATTGCAGTAGTCCAAGCGGGAGATAACCAGAGCATGCACCACTTTGGTGAGACAGTCCGCGGGCAGGTAGGGTCTCAGCCTGCGTACCAGGTGGAGCTGGTAGACAGCTGCCCTGGATACAGAATTAACCTGCGCTTCCATGGACAGCTGTGAGTCCAAAATGACTCCCAGGCTGCGCACCTGGTCCTTCAGGGGCACAGTTACCCCATTCAGGACCAGGGAATCCTCCACACCTGCCCTCCTCCTGTCCCCCAAGAACAGTACTTCTGTCTTGTCAGGATTCAACCTCAATCTGTTAGCCGCCATCCATCCTCCAACCGCCTCCAGGCACTCACACAGGACCTTCACGGCCTTCACTGGTTCTGATTTGAAAGAGAGATAGAGCTGGGTATCATCCGCATACTGATGAACACCCAGCCCAAACCCCCTGATGATCTCTCCCAGCGGCTTCATATAGATATTAAAAAGCATGGGGGAGAGGACAGAACCCTGAGGCACCCCACAAGTGAGAGCCCAGGGGTCTGAACACTCATCCCCCACCACCACTTTCTGAACACGGCCCAGGAGGAAGGAGCGGAACCACTGTATAACAGTGCCTCCAGCTCCCAACCCCTCTAGCCGGTCTAGAAGGATGTTATGGTCGATGGTGTCAAAGGCCGCTGAGAGATCCAGCAGAACTAGGAAACAGCTCTCACCTTTGTCCCTAGCCCGCCGGAGATCATCGACCAGCGCGACCAAGGCGGTTTCAGTCCCATGGTGAGGCCTGAATCCCGATTGGAAGGGATCCAAATGGTCCGCTTCTTCCAGGCGTGCCTGGAGTTGTTCAGCAACCACCCTCTCAATCACCTTGCCCAAGAATGGTAGATTTGAGACTGGGCGATAGTTGGCCATATTGGCCGGGTCTAAAGATGTTTTTTTAAGAAGCGGTTTAATGACCGCCTCTTTCAGCGGGGCTGGGAAGGCTCCCTCACAGAGGGAAGCATTCACCACCCCGCGCAGCCCATCGCCCAGCCCCTCCCGGCTAGCTTTTATAAGCCAGGATGGGCAAGGATCAAGGAGACAGGTGGTTGGTTTCACTCGTCCAAGCAGCCTGTCCACATCCTCGGAGGTAACAGACTGAAATTGATCCCACGCAACTGGACTAGACAGGACTCTGGCACTCTCCCGCCCTGGCCCTGCTCCCACGGTGGAGTCTATCTCTTTCCGAATCTGAACGATTTTATCTGCAAAAAACTTTGCAAACGCATTGCAGGAGATCTTGGGGTCCCTACCAGGCCCCGATGACGAAGGTGGCTCCGATAGATTCCGAACCACCTGAAAGAGTCTCCTGCTGCTATTTTCCGCAGATGCAATAGAGGCGGTGAAGAAAGTCTTCTTCGCCGTCGCTATCGCCACTTGGTAGGCTCGACGTTGAGCTCTAACCTGTGTTCGGTCGGATTCAGAATGGGTTTTCTGCCACCGGCGCTCTAGCCGTCTCAACGATTGTTTCATCGCCCTCAGCTCCGGGGAAAACCACGGGGCTGTCCGGGCTCCATGCAACCGGAGAGGGCGCTTCGGAGCCAAACAGTCAATAGCCCTGGTTAGCTCCACATTCCAGCGGGCCACCAGGGAATCGGCTGAAAGGCCATCAACATGGGATAAAGTATCCCCTACCACTCTCTGGAAACCATTTGGATCCATTAAGTGGCATTTGGATCCATTAAGTGCATAGAAAACATTGCAATAATTTAGCCTGCAGATTACCAGCACATGGGTGACAGTGGCCCAGTCCCAAAATGGCCATAGCTGTCGTATTGGCCAAAACCGGTAGAAGGCACCCTTGACCACTAAGAGCACTTGGGCCTCTACTGACAACTATGGATCTGGGAGCATTCCTGGACTATGAGCCTGCTCTTTAAGTGGGAGTACAACCCTATCCAAAGTAGGAAGTTGGCCAGTTATTGGGAACCAGCCACCCAAAGCACTTCCATCTTGCCAAGATTCAAAGTCAGTTTGTTGGCCCTCATCCAGCCCACCACCAAGTCCAGGCAGTGGTCCAGAGCTTGCATGGTCTCCATATTAGTAAAGGTAAAGGTAAAGGGACCCCTGACCATTAGGTCCAGTCATGTCCAACTCTGGGGTTGCGGCGCTCATCTCGCGTTAGTGGCCAAGGGAGCCGGTGTACAGCTTCCGGGTCATGTGGCCAGCATGACAAAGCTGCTTCTGGCAAACCAGAGCAGCACATGGAAACGCCGTTTACCTTCCTGCCGGAGCAGTACCTATTTATCTACTTGCACTTTGACGTGCTTTCGAACTGCTAGGTGGGCAGGAGCTGGGACCGAGCAACGGGAGCGAACCCCATCACGGGGATTCGAACCGCCAACCTTCTGATCAGCAAGCCCCAGGCTCTGTGGTTTAACCCACGGCGCCACCCGCGTCCATATTAGTACAGATGCATAATATTGCATTAGTGACATATTTCCATTTGCAACAAATAATCAGGCAACAGAGGTTGTTCAGTTGGAATTTCCCTTGAGATGTTGGTGTGATCAAGTGCTGTCAAGTCTCACTGGAAGCCATGTTTTATTTTATAATTGTGTAACACTCTTGTTCTCTGTCCTGCAGCAGGTTCCAGATGCTGCAGGAAGCTGACATTCTAGCCGGTTGTTTTCATAGTATTGTATTATAATTTTTGTGTTATTATAATGTTGTGAATTCTCTGCCCTTAGGCATAAGAATCAGGAAAAACATATCAGTTATGAAGAACAACAACATGCTTTATCTGTAAAATGGAGAGCAAATTGGTATGATTTTTGTTTTTGTGGCTGCAGGCACATTTGATGAGTGCAGCTCTGAAGCTGAAGTTCAGTCCTGGATGCGCTACAACATTTTCCTTCTGCTTGAAGTTGGCACATTCAATGCTTTGGTGGAACTTTTGAACATGGAAATTGAGTGAGTTCCATGTTGCTGCAGAGTTGGGCCTCTGAGAGGAATGTAGGCTGTTTAGATACCCTTGTTATGATCTGCCCCACCAGGGTATATATTTTTACAGCTTGTGAATGATCAGATGCCAGATTCATTCTGCTATCCATCCAATTTTTATCTGATTCCATAGAAAGCCCTAGAGTTTAGAACTGGAGTATTAAGGCAGTAGGGTAACACTGCAAGTTCTTTTCACCTACCTTTCCAGTATCTGATTAAGAAATGCTATATTTTTGGTAATGGAAATAAAACAAGTAATCTAGAATAATTTGATTTTTAATTATTCATTTAGAATAATTGTATTAATTAGAAAGATTAATAGAAAGATTAGTATATACTGGGATCAGATGAATGCCTCTCTAGCCCACTGCTTTGATCTCAGTAGGATCAATCATGTTCCTATTCAGTTATCTTTAAAAAATGAACACAAATTTGTTCATTTTTACTAGTAATTGTCTAGTAATTTGGTTCTATGGAGCAGATGCTTCTCTCGTAGTTGAATTCAGTCTAGTTTGTAAGATCTCATAGCAACTGTTTTGGGCAGCTGCTGTTGGATATGTGAAGGAATTAAGAGCATGTGCAGAGTGGTGCCTAGCTGCAGATAGACCACAGGATATGCAAACTGTACGCTGCTGTTTTAATGTTTAATGTTATTATCTTAATGTGACTTGTGTAAAAAAAAGCCTTTGGTCCCAGATTGTAGGCAGCAAGAGCTAAGTTGCTGTTGCTTCTTTTCTCTCAGCAACAGTGCTGCCTGCAGCAGTGCTGTGAGGAAGCCTGCCATCTCCCTGGCTGACAGCACCGATCTGAGGTGAGGAATATTGGCATATAGGCCACAAGTGTGATGAGATTTCCCTGTGAAGGACTCATGAGTTTAAAAGAATGCTTTGCATTCATTTCCTCCACAACCTTTCCTCTATTTGCATATTCTCTTGTGTTTTTTTGAATCATGACATTTAGAGGTGGAAGGGACCTTTTACACCATATAGTCCAACCCCTGCTCATTGCAGAAATCTGCAACTACAGCAAAGCCTTCCAGCAGGGGTGGAAATATTTTTTCAGCCTGAGGGTCACATGCCAATAGTGGACAGGGCAGAGGGAAAAGTGGGCAGAGCAACTAATGTGAATTTGTATACCTTCATATACTAGGCAGTTTCTTCTCACACCTCCCTCTGTCTTCCATCCAGGCAAGCAAGAAGCATGATCAGAGTTCAAGGGACATATTCCAGCTAGGCAAAAACACTCAAGGAGTGGCCAGATGAGGGGTATGGCTAAGGAAGAGACTTGAGTACCTGACAGAGAGGCCTGAGAAACTACATGTGGCCTCAGGTCTGAGGTTGCCCATCCCTGCTTTCAGTATCTACTTGAATACTTCTCTGACATTTGTGCAAGAATCAGATTTATAGATTTGATGCAGCATACTGTTGTGCCTTAAGCTGTCTGCATTGATTTAATGGACATGGGGTGTGTGTGAAAAGATAGGTAACCAAACCCAACACAGCTTTGAATAGAGTGTGTTAGCAAGAAACACTGTGTACTAGCTAACACTGTATGCTAGTGGCTGTGCAGAGTACAATCCCCTCATCTGTAGTGAAACCTCTTTAGCTGGAAAATGGCGAGTTCTTCCAGGAGATGCTTGTGGTTTATGTAAAGATACACCCACTAGAATGAGTACATTTTTCTTCGAGAAATACAGGTTGCTAAGCAACAGTCACCTTGGCAATATAGACTGGGAGCAGGAGGAAAATGCTGGCTTCTTTCAGTAAACTTGTCATCTTCTTGTTGTGCCAAGCATATAATGTTGCTACTTCTGATGAAGCCGGGGGGACATCACTTGTGCACACTTTGCTAGTCTAGCCCCCTCTCTCCTACCCCTGCAGTTTTGAATAAGCTGAGCCATATTGTCAGAGTTTGTCTTTCTAACCTGCTTGGTCTTTGCAATCCATTTTGCAGGGTGCTGCTGAATATTATGTACCTTATTGTAGAGACTGTCCGTCAGGAATGTGAAGGAGACAAGCCTGAGTGGAAGACCATGAGACAGACCTTTAGAGCAGAACTAGGTAAGGATTCTGTTGCTGCCCATTTACATGTGATGTGTTTGATAACCCTGTTTTATAAGTCTCTTGATTTGAAGTAAGTATCAGTAAGCCAGGAAGGTGCAATTACTTTGTTGCAAGAAAAACTGCCCAGCCAGGTATGGAGAGGTATCTTTTTTCATTTGAGCTAAATGGGCAGGATGTTTAGAACTGAACTGAAGCAGGGACAGTGTGTACATAGACCAGAAGGAATACAATGGTTGTGGACAATATAATGGCTGTTATGTTGGACCTACTAGTGAATTGACGGCAGAGGATGGGGTTGGAATATATACAGCTAGAACTGAGGCATCTGCATGTAACATGGCCATCACCAATATATTACCTTTCAGGGGCACCTCTGTATAACAATGAGCCATTTTCCGTGATGCTCTTTGGAATGGTGACCAAATTCTGCAGTGGCCATGCCCCACACTTCCCTATGAAGAAAGTGTTGCTGTTGCTCTGGAAGACTGTCCTGGTAAGAGGTTGCTGCCTACGAATAATTGGTGTTTTAACGGATTGCTTCTTTTGCTGTAACTAAAAACTCTGTCCCCTTGGGATATAACCAGGATTACACAAGGTGATGTGGTGGTGCTGTTTTAATTTCTTGACTGAGATCAGTTCAGAGACAAGCATGCTTAGTGTGTAAGCTGTAGGATACGCATAGGTCCGGAGTCCTTTTTATTATCAAAACCTCTGTTGTAGCTAATCAATAGATGTAAACCACTAGAAGGACGTCTTGTGTGTTGTATGATAATATCCTAGGTTGAGTTCGTCACCACCATTGAAAGATCTTGTGGAAAAGCTTCACAATTCACAGCAGTGAGATTTTGGGGGTGGGGATATTATACCACAGGCACAGGACCAGTCCCTTTTCATGCACCGTGCAGTGAACCTACAAGCAATGAACAGTGCTGGGTTGAAGCAGGATCTTAGATAGTGACTTGGGGGGGGGGGAATCCCTTACAGCTCTCCTCCATCACTGTTGACAAAACAGACACACAGGAGAGCTGCTCTGTAATTTGTTGGGCTTATTCAACTCCTTTCATATATGTCCTGCTAATGCCATTTGGCACATCCCTGTATCAGGGCTGTTGGTTTCTTATGCTGGCTGCTAGCTGAGTCTGGGTATCCTCAGGGCTTTTTGGTTGCTTGAAAATAGCAGATGGCATCATGGTTCCAAGCCTGAGCAAATCAAGTTGCCATTGACACATTGGAAGGAAAAACATTATTCATGCGAAATGAGGCTTCTGGGTTATTTTGTTTAAATTAACAAATGTATAGATATTTTGAAACTCGGAAGAAAGAGATGATGAATATTTTCTTGCTAGCTAGAGTAGTTTAGGAAGAGGTTCAGTTTACATGGAATCCTAGGACTGACAAAGAAGCACACTTGCTGGCCTAAATTTGAAAACCAGGCAGTCCATAATTTTATTTAACAATGAAATGTTTATCCCACCCCACCAAATTGTTTTAATTTTTCATATTTAAATAAACGATTTCTGGATATTGACTAGAAAAGTATCTCAGGTTAGTTAATAAATGGACTTGCAGTGAACTAAAGCACAATCTTTTTAAAAAGAGCACAGAAATAAAAGAAGTATTTTAGTTGGTGCCATAATGAAATTCATACTCCATAAATTTGGCTTGTTTTTTCTTTTTCCTTTTTGAACTGCTGAAATGTATAGTTTAAAGACGGTGGTGCTACAACTAGGATGCTATAATATAAACCATTTGTGACATAATGACATATTTTTCAGCTGTTTAAGACTAAATGATCATGAAATCAATAAAGTGCAATGTTATTGCCAGTTTTCAAAGGAACTACTCCTGTGATCAGTACAATGTGGTCCAGCTTCCATTCAGCTAAACACACCTATTTCAGATAAACCTACCTGTCTTTTCCAGAGTTCTTGGTATTTCTCTGGCTGTTTAGCATCTGCCGAGTAAAGGGCATAATAGTACAGATACCACAGACAGGTATCATATGCTACTGTTTAACCAAAAGTGGTCTTTCCCTGTCAGTGATGAGAATTGCCCGGAAGTCTCATGTAAGCCCCTCTGAACTTCTTGAAGAAAGAGAAGGATATGTTAAATACAGTGGTACCTCGGTTTTCGAATGTCTTCCGTTCCAGAAGACTGTTCGAGTTCTGAAACGTTCAAAAACCTCAATAGCCGACAGGTAGGTCTCAGGATCTTGCACTCAGTGGAAGCCGCATGGCATGTTCGACTTCCGAGGCGTGTTGGAAAACTGAAATGTTCGTCAATGGAGATGTTCAAAAGCCGAGGTATCGCTGTATGTGTGTCTGCTAGGGATGTGGAGCTCTCAGCTTCATGAGCGAGTGTCTTTAACTTCATTTGTTTGAAAGTTAGCTGTGAAAATGTTTCATATGAGCACAAAGACAGGTTTAAAATGCCATGTTCTTTGGTCTCTGCTATGCCTTCCCATATACACAAATGGTTCTTTGAAGAATGATGGACATTCTTATAACTGCAGCAAATCCTCCATTCCTCTGTCTTAGTTTACCTTTAATAAACTGGTTTTTGAAGGGTTTGTGAGTGACCAAAGAGATAATGGAAGTGAATGACCTGCAGTTATCCTTTTGCCGTAGTGCACCCTTGGAGGATTTGAGGAACTCCAGGATATGAAAGCAGAGAAAAGGGAGATGTTGGGGCTCCCCCCACTTCCTGAGGATAGCATAAAAGTGATTCGCAACATGAGGGCTGCCTCCCCTCCAGCATCTGCTTCTGATTTGATTGAGCAGCAGCAAAAACGGGGTCGTCGAGAGCACAAGGTTAGTCGGGGTACAATCTGGGTGGGAAGTAATCTTCCTTTGTTTAGGAAGACACTGAGAAGGCAGACTATAACATCATTTGCTGTGTGTGTGTGTGTGTGTTCTTCCAGGCTCTTATTAAACAGGATAACTTAGATGCCTTCAACGAGCGAGATCCCTACAAAGCTGATGACTCCCGGGAAGAAGAGGAGGAGAATGATGATGACAATAGTCTTGAGGGAGAGACATTCCCTCTTGAAAGAGATGAAGTGATGCCCCCTCCTATCCAGCACCCACCAACTGACCGACTGACTTGTCCAAAAGGTTTACCTTGGGCACCCAAGGTCAGGTGAGCACCTATACAGGATTGTTGTATTTAAAGAAAATCCCAGGACTGGAAGGCTCTCATCTTGAGCCTCAAACCTCAACCTAATAGATTTCTGCATGTGCTCTGGCTTTTCTCATTGACATCGTGATGATGCTTGGGAGCCTTGATGCAGGGCAAGTTCTGTGAGTATCTGTCTTTGAGGGTGCTTGGGATCAGAAGAGCCATTCTTATTTTTGTGTGTGTGTCTAGCATATAAAGGAACTTCATCTCCCCAGGGCTTTGTGGTGAATGAAATATGCCATAATCTTGAGGAGCCTTAAAGTTCTGTCTGAATATGACTCTCTTCTCTTTTCTTCAGAGAAAAAGACATTGAGATGTTTCTGGAATCAAGTCGGAGCAAATTCATTGGCTACACCTTGGGAAGGTGAGTTAATGGAGCCCCAAATTTGTTGCCTCTTGTGCTTAGCTTATTTGTAGGGGATCTTTTCCTACTATGCAGTTAATGTGTTGGGTAACTGGCAGCATAGACTTTTTCCTGAAAAAAGTAAAGACATCAAGCTGTTAAGGCTTCATTATTTTTTAAAGCATTCACATAATCGTTTCTCATCCTGTGTTATGCCACTACAGTAATACTATTCAGACACTGAGTTTCTGCTGCCCATCTTGTCAGCTCTTGAAATCTCAGGAGGTCTGTGCATGCAATCATACATGCATCTCAAAACTATAAATGAAGCTATAATGTTTTATGGTGTTGTGCTGTAATTTGAGTAACCAAAGGACTAAAATACTTAAACAACAAAAATAAGGTGTGCCTGTATACATAAACACACACACAATATTGCTATGGACAGATGAAGAATAGGACCAGGAAAAGACTTAGGACACCTACCATGTGTAGAGTTGCTAAATAAATTAGCATATCAAGTGGTAAACAGACATTTTCCAGGCTTTTGGCTGGTACAACTAAAAGCTTAATAGGAATAGTGAAAACCTGCTACACTAAGTCACAAAACCATATTGCAGAGGGTACATATGAATCTAGATAACCAAACTTTTTCCAGGTCTAAAAAATAATAATTCTTACTTTAATATGTATTAGTGCTTCATTTTAATAGGAAAAAAATCTTATGTTTTAGATACATCCAGTTAGATCCTCCTGTTTATTTCAGGTTCTGTTCCTGATGCATAACTAATTACACAAACTGAACATTCTTAAAAAATCTAGCATGCTTTTATATTTTAAAGCTGAGAGGAAGGTTCCTATAATTTCCAAGCATTCCTGTTTTTTAGGTTGCTAGGTAGCCTGAGAGAATCATATCTGAACTTACTAATGAACAATTTTTATTGACTCAATAGGAGCAGGAAGCTCTTGCACAAATGAAAGAGATTTTTTTCTTAGACTATTTATCAGGACATGCCTAGCAGGTATTGTAAGCTGCCCTGTGATCCTTGGATGAAGGGTGGTATAGAAATTTAATAAATAAATAAAAATAAAAAGGTGTTGTTTGAAAGCATTACAGAGAGAAGAATGAAATCCCTTAATCAGATTGACTAGCTTCCTGTTCACAATTTTACCAAAAGAGCTCATTTGTATCACATGATATTTACTGGCTGACTGGTTTTGCTTTCACCCCTCTAGTGACACTAACACAGTCGTGGGGTTGCCTAGACCCATTCATGAGAGCATCAAAACTCTTAAGCTGGTGAGTACTCACTGTGTGGACTTCTTAATTTGCATGTGTAGAAGACATCTCATCTAATTGGTTACTGCTTGTCCAGGCTAAGAAATATATCCTAAGCAGGAAAACTGCCAAAATGATGAGGTTAACTTTCTTTGCCCGGTCTCTTTATAGCACAAATATACATCTATTGCTGAGATTCAAGTACAAATGGAAGAAGAGTATCTGCGTTCTCCCTTGTCAGGGGTAAGTATCATAGGGCAAATGTTCAAAAGGGGGAGGACTTGTGGTTTAAAAAGCATCTGCATGAAGAAGTGGAAGGAGAAAAGTGTGAATCTCTAATTTGGAACTGGACATTTGGCTGATCTTTGCTATCTGTATATGCTGTGAGTTGGTCAAAGAGTTGATTCCTCCTGATTCCTAACCTGCAAATCAGATTATTGGCTTTGATCCAGAGTTCCCATGAGCAGAACTCTGCCCATGAGACACACTCATTGGAAAGAGAGACTCAAGATCCAACCCTTATGTGGTATGATGCTGTGCAGCTGCCTCTGGAAGGAGTTCTTTATTAAGGAAAGTTTTGCTGAGTTTCTGGATGAATGCTCATAATATTCAGACTAACTTAGCATGCACTTGAGGTTGGAATGAATGATGCTATTATCTCCCTGTTGTTAATAAAGGGGGAAGAGGAGGTTGAACAGGTTCCTGCAGAAATCCTGTACCAGGGTCTACTTCCTAGCCTGCCACAGTACATGGTGAGTTATAGTTTCCCCCTAATGTTCATTCCCAAGGCTTCAGCGCACCCTTTTTCCCATTTCTTAAACTCTAGCCTCTCTACCATTTTCAAGATGGGAGAAATAGCTAGACTCTGTTTGCATTTCACTGCTGGCTTATGCAAACTCCCATTCTGATATATCTCTTTTTTTGCTTGTCAGTATGTGTCAAGCTATATCCTTTGATGCTTCATGTTCATCTCTTCCCGTTGTCTGTGTTTTTGAGTTTCCTTCTCCTCTTTCCTGTACTTTGGCACTTCTGAAAGCCTTCTTTGCTTCACTCAACTTTCACCCACAGATTGCCTTGCTGAAGATCCTGCTGGCTGCAGCACCCACCTCCAAGGCCAAGACTGATTCCATTAACATCCTAGCAGATGTTTTGCCAGAGGAGATGCCGTGAGTCTCATTCTTAGGGGGAAAGCATATGGTGAATGAAGGGGAAAGACAATGAATGGGTGTTTACTTGACATTCTGTGGTTGGGCGTTGAGTGGGCAGGCTGACATTTATTTGTATATTTAGACATTCCTTTCCTGCTGTTCTTTATTTAAAAAAAATTCAAATGCTTTTCATATGGTGGAACATTTGATTGTGTTGAATCTTGCAAAATGATGTGTGCAGCCTGGAATTAAGAGATCTGGTAGCAGAGAAAAGAAGTATTCGGACTGCACCTGGAAAGTTGTTTGAAAATGGGTCTCCTTAGAAATAGCAGGCCTCTTAAGTATGGAGGGGGATGTTAAGTCAACAGTCTCTTGAGAAGCTTCAAGGCAGCTTAAGTGGTGATGCTTGTGCTTCAATAGAAGACTTTTCCCCCTAAATTTGAATGTGCCATTAATACATGCACAGTACTTCTCCATGTTTGGAGCAACAAAGATTTCATAAGATTGATAACTAGGTTCTGCCACATAGCATACATGGGTTCAGGGCAGAATTTTTTTCTTTTAAACTTTTGTTCTGCACAGTACACCCTGAAGTGCTTATGTTGGCAAATGGAGCCACACACAGCTTGTTGAATTCTTCGTTTTATTGACATATTAAACAGAGTCAGGAAGGGCTTGGAGAAAAGTATTGAGGAGTTGCCAACTCTTCCTTGATCACCCATATATTAACTAAAATTAAAGCAACCTTCTTCACTGGCCTATAGAAGAGAGAGACCATAAAGTGCTACTTAAAGGAGAATTGCACTAAAGTGTAAATAATAGCATTAAGCACAGGCAGATCTGCCTTACCACAGTCACCATCACAGGCCATAGAAACTAATACTGCTGCTTTGCCTTCCAGAACAACTGTGTTGCAGAGTATGAAACTAGGCGTTGATGTGAATAGGCACAAAGAAATAATTGTAAAGGCCATTTCTGCTGTTCTGCTTCTACTGCTTAAGCATTTTAAGCTAAATCATGTCTATCAGGTAAGCATGAAATGGCATGAGCAATCAGCATTGGAATTGAAAGAGAGATTGAAGTGAATCTGGAATTTGCTTGGCTAACCATTCTTACCACATCTGTTTCCTGCTCCAGTTCGAATACATGGCCCAGCACCTAGTGTTTGCCAACTGCATCCCCCTTATACTGAAATTCTTCAATCAAAACATCATGTCATATATCACTGCCAAGAACAGGTAAGTGGGAATATCTCTAGCACACCTGTATCCCAAAATGCTATGACGGGAAATGTGACACACTATCTTTGCAGTGGGGCACCTGGATGGTATCCGGATGGGATATCTAAGAATAACTAGTTATCCTCCACAATTTTAACTTGCAGAGGGGAAGATTTTTCATCCCACTGATAAAAAAAAACCTGCTGAGAAATCATTCATCTCCACCAACACTACTACTTGTCTGTTAAATTGATAGCTTTAAAATGTGCTTGTTTGAAAAGACATTGAGTGACATTCATGTAGATCCCATGGCCATGAGTGTCACTGGACTCAACAGACACCATTGCCCTAGTGGGCTAAAACATTACTAAGCAGCTGGCTGATCTGCTTATTTTTCTTGGCAGTAGGTAAGTATCTGGGATAGGTAGATATGGAAAAAGATATGCATGGATTAAGCCTCTTGGTTGTTGCCAACTGAATAGCAGCGGGTGGAGATGATGTCACAATCATTTTTCTCATATGTTTGAACTTGGCAGGGGCAACCATTTTGGACATGGTATATTTGACTTGATAGGTCGTCTGTTCTGATCCGTTTGGGGTGTTTTATGTTTTTTAGCATCTCTGTTTTGGATTACCCATACTGTGTGGTGCATGAGCTGCCTGAGCTGACTGCAGAGAGTCTGGTGAGCTAAACTACCTGGACAGAAACTTATATAGCCAAGGGATGGAGATGGCATTGTCAATAAGGGGCAATTTCTCACTTTCCTTATTTGGTAATATTTCCTTTGTTTTGGTTTTTTTTCCCCTATAGGAAGCTGGAGACAACAATCAGTTTTGCTGGCGAAACCTGTTTTCCTGCATTAATCTACTTAGGATACTGAACAAATTAACAAAGTGGAAGCACTCAAGGACTATGGTGAGTAGAAGGGCCTCCTCTTCATAGTGCTGTTAAGGCTGTATTGAGCATGTACCATCATTTTGGCCTTAAGCAAATGGATGATGACCAAGGCACAGATGAAGTCTTCGAAAACTGAGAGTGTTTCTTTGCTTTCTCAGATGTTGGTGGTATTCAAGTCTGCACCCATTCTGAAACGAGCCCTCAAAGTGAAGCAAGCCATGATGCAGCTTTACGTTTTGAAGCTTCTCAAAGTGCAGACCAAGTATTTGGGGCGACAGTGGAGGAAGAGCAACATGAAGACCATGTCAGCAATCTACCAAAAAGTGCGGCACCGGCTCAATGATGACTGGGCTTACGGCAATGGTATGTCCTGGATCTGTCTCTCCTCTTTCCACCCACCCCAAGTCTTTCATAAGCCTTTAACTGCTATGCCCAGCCAGTTCCCTTAAATCACCCATCTGCCTTCCTGTTAACAGATCCCATCAGTAATTGCTAGGAGCTCATGGAGATGGCTCCACTTATACTAAACGGAGCAAGCTGAGGAATGTATTTCCCCACCTCTAAATTGATGTTGCTTGATTGACAGTGTGGTACAGTAACTATAGTGCTGAACTTGGACCTCAGAAATCCGTGTTCAGATCCTTGCTATGAACCATAAAGTGTAATCTTGGACAAGTCACTGGGTCTCAGACTTAAACCTATTTTCTACAGTGGAACCTCGGTTTTTGAGCGTCTCGGAAGCCGAACGACTCGGAACACAAACACAGAAAACCTGGAAGTGATTGATGCTGTTTTCGAACGTGCCTCAGAAGTTGAACAGCTTCTGCTGCATGTTTTTCCATTTTTTCAATGGATTTTGCCGACTGCCCATTGATATTCGGTTTTTGAATGTTTCGGAAGTCAAACAGTCTTCTGAAACGGATTACGTTCGAAAACCAAGGTTCCATTGTACTAGAGTGACCATAAGGGACAAGATGGAGTCACTCCATACTTCTTCATAGAAGGTTGGAATACAAATGTGAGATATTATTGGTGTCTATGTTTGCTGGGAAGTCCCTGTGCATCTCATCCCTAGAAGCTGTATTTCTTAAAGATCTGCCAAATGGGATGACATAATGCTGGACTGCCTGTATGACATTGTATGGCATTTTCATTGTGGGGGTATGACTGGAGCCCTTCTGCTCCTTTAGCTGATTGTTTGCTTCATGACACTTGCAGATCTGGATGCACGTCCTTGGGACTTCCAGGCTGAGGAGTGTGCTCTGCGTGCCAGCATAGAGCGTTTCAACTCTCGCCGTTACGACCGGGCACATAGCAATCCCGATTTTCTACCTGTGGATAACTGTTTACAGAGTGTTCTGGGCCAGCGCGTAGAACTGCCTGAAGATTTCCAAATGAATTATGACTTGTGGCTGGAAAGGGAAGTTTTTTCTAGACCCATCTGTTGGGAAGAATTGCTCCAATGACGTTTGACAAGAGGGAATCGGAGTTAGTACGTGTGCCCAAGGACAAGGCAGTTTCTCTTCGGTCAACCAGGCATAGAGAGAAGAGATAAAACTGGTTTTTCATATGGCTTGTAATCTGCAGTTCTTTCCTTCTCCTCCAGGTGGCGGCATGGATTTATACTGCTCTCAAGGTCCTAGCAAATATGGCTTTCCTACATCTTTTGGGCTGCTTCAATTACTGATTGGTTTAGAAGGTGCTAAATGGATTCAGAGTAGTTCACTTTGAGACTCAGACCAATTGAAAAACGCTGAGCAAAATATCAGTGTCTGCATTGATTGCTATTCACGTGCTCCTTGTTGGGTTTCTGTCAATTGACATTGGCCAGATGTTCTGTTCCAAAAGTAGTATGGCAGCTTTTTTCTGCTATGCCCCTACTCTTATCCCAAAAGGACAGAACCCTTTCTCTGTTAGCTTCTAGGATGGAAGACAGTCTCATGGTGGTGTGGATGAAAGGACAAAAGATAGGTGGTGCATACAGTTGTTCATACTAATAGGAAAAGGAGAGATCTGGAGTCCCATCTAGTGCATGTAGGGACCTTGTATAATTGAGAGGATTGGGAGCAGGGAATAGGATGCGTTCATAGCAGCTGCTTCCACTCTCATTTGGTGGATTACAAATGGCTTGGCCCTTCATGGGGAAGACAATTTAACTGGATCAGGGATGTTACCTTCTTTTGTTCCTGTAGTGGCACCAAACATCTAAACAACTGCTGATCATGTCCCAGTATAATTGAATATTAATATATATTTCTTTCCATTGAGCAATCTTCTGTTTTGAAGGCTTCACCAGGGAACGAGAAACTCTTGACATTTTTCTGTTTCCATCAATGTGCCATTCTTTCCTCCTTCGTTTGCTTGAAGGCCTCAATTTTTTAATAGCTTTGCTGCACAGATGTGCATGCCAATGTAGTTTGCTTAATTTGACCCCTTGCCAGGGCACCTTGTTTGTGCCTGCGCTTCTTGGTTAAATGTCGCATAATCCTAGTCTCCTCAGTCTGGATGTCGGTGACCCAGGCAAGTAACTCATCCTACCTTGTTGCTCCATCCCAGTCTAGTTCTCATAAACAGAAGATGAAGTGGCAAGCCTGTGTCTGGACTTTCCCACTGCAAGTCACACCCACAGCCATCTGGAATAGTACTGTCAGTCCAGACAAAAGTTTGCCACTTCCAATGATGTTTTGTAAGAACCTAGTCTCTGGGTTCCTGCAAACCAGGACTGTGAATGTGGTAGAAGTAAAGGCATTTACTTTAAGTAGATAAGTGGCCCTGACAATAAAGACAGTAGGTGCTTTCGCTTCCTTAGGAGATGGTATCTGCTCTGTGAAGACTCACAACCAAATCTAAGTTTAGCCTGTTGTATTTATAAACATTCAGGAACAGGCAAGTACAGTAGGTCATCACCAGGTGCAATACGGTAGAATGCATTCTCCTATTTGTTTGTTTGTTTGTGCTTTGTAGTCTGATTATATGCTCAGGCTACAGTTCTAACATTACTTATTTGGAAGAGAGTCCCATTGAACAGACCTCCTGAGTAAATATGTTTAGGTCTGGGGTGCCATTAAAATGCTACTGTTGGAGTGGGTGGGACTGCTCCAGCGCCCCACACTGAGCCTCAATTACTTATACCCAAACACTCCTGGCTGTTTAACTTTCATCACTGAGGTTACAGAGTGTCTCTCAGGCAGAGAGCAGCAGGGACCAAGATACACAGTGTCAGTTTAGAATAAGAATCAAGTTTTAGCAAAGCTAATTCATTTGTTTTGAGCAAATGTCATGAGGCAGACGTTTGCTCACAAATTGTAACATAGCTACAGATGGGGCTCCAAGCTTCTTTGAGGTGTAACATACTGAGACTGTAGGGCTCCCCCCTCCCCATCTCTGCATTGTTAACAGTGTGATGGTGACATGATCATGCAACAGAAGCACATGGTCGCTTAAAAGAATGAACAAGCATTAAAAACAACAAAATGCCTATCAACTTACAGTGGCTACTTTTGTGTATGAATCCTGAGATCTGTACATATCTCCTGGAAAGAAATCCAGACAATTTCTGCTCAGTGGAAATTTGGGACTTCAATGGGTGAGTACAGCATCTTTCTGGCTTTGCCCTCCTACCCACAGACTTCATAGAGCTTGGTGGCAAAATGAGCACCTGGGTGGATGTCACCTCTTGACAGATGCAGCAGAATAAATAACTCTTCTTCCCTGGGTTCAGTCAACCTGGCTCTTGGCTTACACCTCAGCTAGCTCAATTCCTCTATACCATAGAGGGAGATAGAACTGGAGACATGGGGGGCAAAGACCTGATTAGCCTCCCTGGGTTGAACTGAGAGTATTTGGGGGGATGCCTGTTTGCATGGTGGTTCCTTGATACGTACTTGCTCAGCTTATCTGTAAAATTTCTGATACCGGCAAACATCTGGCCATTTTCTCCTTCTGGAGCGCTACACTCTTGGATTTTGTTTTTAAATTACAGTGAAAATGAAATCCAGCTATTATGGGTAAATTATTCAGTGAGCACTTGCTGGTGTGTGACACAGCTGATGGGGACAGTTGAATGATGGGTACAGACTGCAAACTTGAAAGCTGCCTTCCTCTCCTCCACAAGTCCATTGATGTCTGTGGATGGAGAGGAATGATACTTGCATTTTTTCTTGGTCATTTCAAGCAATCTGGGTTATGTACTACAAAAATGAACCAGGAATACAGGCAGTTAAGATCCCTTCCAGCACGGTCCCCTTGCAGTAGTAGATTTGTTCACCACTTAAAAGTTTTAATAGAAGACTCTAACCAGGTAGAAGAGAGCTTTCCAAACTTTTTATGTTGGTGACACACTTTTAAGACAGGTATCCCTTTGTGATGCAGTAAATTTGTTTTGCATCATTTCACAACACAGTAATTGTTTTACTAGCAAACTGGAGGTTAAACTTAACCTCTTTTCAGCCTCAGGAGCAGCGTGGGGAGAATTCGGTGACACACCTGCACACTGCAGCCGACCCACTAACGTGTCACAACACACGTTAGAAAGCCCTGTGGTGGTGGTGTTGTTGTTGTTCAGTCGTGTCCGACTCTTCGTCACTCCATGGACCAGAGCACGCCAGGCACCCCTATCCTCCACTGCCTCCTGCAGTTTGGCCAAACTCATGCCAGTCACTTCGAGAACACTGTCCAACCACCTCATCCTCTGTCGTCCCCTTCTCCTTGTGCCCTCCATCTTTCCCAACATCAGGGTCTTTTCCAGGGAGTCTTCTGTTCTCATGAGGTGGCCAAAGTACTGGAGCCTCAACTTCAGGATCTGCCCTTCCAGTGAACACTTCCAGTGAGTGGTAGAGTAAGGAATTGCAAACTGTGGACAGTATCCAGCTAACACGTCCCACCATCACAAGGATTTCTACTTACCTCTGCACATGCCCTGAGGGGGTTGCAGGAACCCCTAGAACATATTTAAGGGGCACACAAGCAGAGGAGAGGGGGATCCGATTGTGCCAAGTGGAAATCCTTGTGCTGGAAGGTTATGTTACTCAGGGTTACTTTAGATACCCCAATTTTTTATTATTTACTCCTACTTATTAAAAAAAAACCCACCTCAGGGCATCTCACAACAGAAATAATTTATAATGGCAATGAACAGTTTTATGCCTTTTCTGTGTGATCTCCAATCTTTCTGAAATGTATCCAGCAGAATTGCTCTAAAAGCGTACAAAGTGAAATTCTTGCTAAGCTGCTCAGACTATGGTTTTCCTTGCTGAAAAATGAGAAGAGTCTCATAGCAGTGTAATTAGATAAAAAGAAACAGTTCCCCTTTCTGGAAATGAGACAGTGAGTATATTTATTAAGAAGATTTATGTACTACCTTTTTACAAAATACCTATAATACACTATAATAAAAGGGAATGGGCAGTAAAATGGTAAGTGCAATTTAATGCAAGCAAATGTAAAGTGATACCTATTGGGGCAAAAAAATCTTATGTCACATAGTACAGTATAAAAATGCAAATATAATATCATACAAATTATTGTGCAACCACACTTGAAATACTGTGAACAGTTCCGGTCGCCTCACCTCAAAAAGGATATTGTAAAGCTGGACAAGGCTTAAAAAAGGGTGGCCAAAATGATCTAGGGGTTGGAGCAACTCCATAGTGAAGAGTGTGACGGTAACATGAAGGTGCTGGAGGTGAAATAGTTAAACCAGGTTACCAATCAGAACCCAGAGGGGGTGGAGTCAGAGTGACAGTTAGTTGGCAGTTGAGATAGAGAGGTAGTTAGTGATTTAAGGGTTGTAGCAACTCCATAGTGAGGAGTATGTAACATTTGGGGCTTTTTAGTTTAGGAAAAAGATGAGGAACATTCCAGAGGTGTAAAAGATTGTGCATGGGATGAAGAAAGTGGATAGCTAAGTTTTTCTCTTATATAATACTAAAACCACCTAGAGTCATTCAGTGAAGCTCGGTGTTGGAAAATTCAGGACAGACGAAAGAACTTCAGAGTACATAATGAAAACACCCAGAAGATGTAGTCCCCAACTTCGATGGCTTTATAAGAAGATTAGACAGACTCGTGGAGCATAAGGCTATCATTGTCTACTAACCGCAATGGCTTTGTTCTTCCTCCACTGCTGGAGGCAGTGAATCACAAGTGGGGAGAGTGCTCTTTGACTCATGTCCTGCTTGTGGGCTTCCCATAGGTATTTAGTTGGTCACTATGGGAACAAGTCGATGATATGAAGAGCTTTTGGCCTGATTGAGCAGGGCTCTCCTTACGTTCTTAATATCATATGGATCCTGCCCCTCAGTTGCTTTGTTTTCTACACAGGCAAAGGCCCAGAGATTGTGTATTGATGACTGGAATGCATAAGCAGTTTTTGAGAGATGAATTGATTCATCTAATAATACTTGGAGTGCAGACAAGGCACACTTAGGCTGCTCCTTTGGCCCAGAGGCAACTCATCAGCATTTTAGTGCACATTTCTCCCGATGTAGTGTTTTTTGTGCAACATTCCCCAATATACACATTTTTGTATGCTCATTTCACTAATACAGTGCGTTTCTATGCCCACTTTCCCCTAATGTTTATATATTTTGGTACACATCATTTCACTGCATTGCAAAATGCAGAGAAGTGTGAATTTCAAAGAATATCAATTTCAGATCGTGCTGTATCAGGAAGTGCAAATTAGGGAGTAATCATATCAAAGTGCAATCTGAATTAAAATTATCCCCCATCCAAACTTCCCCCCTTTGTTCAACAGCTAAAGATCACAGTGACCGGCCCTGGTAGAATTGTGACATCAGAGGAAAATCAGCCAATTGCTGCCTTCCTCTTTGTCCCTTCCCATTCCCTCATTCAGGCAGGGCTTGATTTACTAGCCCATCGAGCAAGGCAATGCTGCTCACAGTAAAGAGGCTGCTTGGGCAGCAGTGCCGCCTTCAGGTATCTGGCGAGGAGAGGATCTCTCTGGTGAAAAGCCTGGTGTGTGAAGAGCTCAATGTCCCGGAGAACCAGCAGACCCTGTTGTTCCAGGGGAAAGTACTGGAGGGGGAGCACAAATTATCAGACTATCTCATTGGCCCAGAGTCCATCCTCTATCTGGTCATTAAAAAACCTGAGCAAACTTATCCTGAGGAGCCCTCAAAGCCGACCGCTGCCCAGCCCCACTCAGTGTGGTATCGACTCTCGCAAGTCCTGGAGAAACATTTCAGAACTTCTGACGCAGTGAGGGTTCTCGAGAGGGTGCTGAACGACTACTACAAAGGCCTTGGCTTGCTGAGCCTGGAAAACATTGAAGAGTTAGCAGGGGACCTCCTAAGTCCTGAGGAAGGTGAAGGTGAACCGGTGGCTACAGGTGAGCTCCCCCAGCAAGAGGGGCACCCCACAGCCCCAGTGTCTGAAACCAGGAAGGATAAAGCGACCCAGACTGAGCCACAAGAAATGCTAGGAGGAAGGTGGTGCTGGAAGAACACTGAGTAGACTTATTTAGAGAGGTCTAAGCGAAAATTAAAATAGTGATGGTGTATGGAACATGGAGCTGTGTCTTTATGTACCAAGGAGGAAGAGGTTTAGTAAATGAAGTTGACCGTTTTTAAAAGGACCAGAGCTTCAGTTGGTATTGAAACTAGCACTGTGCCAGATTTTTCACAGGCAAACAGTTTTGGCATGAAAGGGAATCCTTGGGGAAGGCAAAACATTCACGGAACAGTCCCTGAATGTGTTTACCCCTACTGACTGCTGCTTTGGTGCCAGTCTCTCCCTGCCTCCTGCCCCCGGGCATCTCATTTCTGGCTATATGATCCCAGATAACTGACTGCCTTGTTCCTAGTGTGGTGATGTCATGGCACCACACAGCAAATCAGAGCTGGCGATGTCCAGTATTCCTAAGGCCAAATGAAGCCCTAATTTACACTCACTCTTGAATGAAGGAAGCTTGCATTGCCTCAGTGCTCCCTGTGTTATCATACCGCACTGGCCATTTAATTGTCTGACAGCACAGCAAGGCAGGATGCATCAGCACCATTGTCTTGGCAGCAGGTTGATATATTCTGTCTTCTCCCATGAATAGCTTTTTTGGGGGGAGGAAGCCATACCCTGAAAAATCACCATAAATGGGGCATTCAGAGGGAGGTGCAAAAACAGTCCCCCTGTTTCACACCTGGCTTTATCATAGGTTTATCTCCTCCACCATCACCATCACACTAGGCTTGTATCTAATTACATGTAAGGCAACATGTGCTTCACAGATGCTTGGTTCCATCTTTGGCATGGCTATTTAAAATACTGGTGTCCAAACAGTGGAAGATCTCTAGCAAGACAACATGAACTGGTTGAGCCTGACAGCCCTGGTTGAGGTGGACAATTGTCATGGTTTGCACTCTCTGTACATTGAATCAAACATTTTCTTAAAGTCAGTGTGTCATATGGGAGCATATGGCTGGCTGGTTTCCCAGGACTACAGGCAGGAACTCAAGCATTTCCATGGCAGCTTCCCAATTTTGTGCTGGAACTGAAGCAAACAGTTGAAGAACCATTCCCAGGATCCATTTTACATGCTTCCCGCAGCAAATGCATTGGATTCTGCGCAGCCCTAAGTCTTGCGTATAAATGGATCTGCATGAGAAGTGACTGTTCCCCTACTTCCATGTAGAGCTATTCCACTCCACTTCCCAAGAAAGTGATCTCCCAATTAGTAGCGGGTTGTTTTTTCTTCACATATACTAAGCTGGTATCAGCAAGCTGCTTCTGAAATGCTAGTTTTGACATGGTTCCCAACTTGTCATTGTGTTCCTCCACTGAGATAACTACCCAAGAACTCAGCAGAAGTGAAGGAATGTTTTCAGAATTGGAGATTAAAACTGACATTTCACTACAGAGGGAGTGGGGCAATTAAAGCACCAGACTTATGAAGAGTGCTACACCTGCTGTGGAGATGAGATCGCTGTCTTCAAACATCTAAAAGGTTGTCATGCAGAAAGCAGAACAGACTTATTCTCTGTTGCTCCAGAGGGCAGGACCAGAGCCAATGGGTGGAAATTGCAGCGAAGCAGATCTTGCAAAGAAATGAGGAGAGACACCCTAACAGTAAGAGCTGTTCAACAATGGAACAGGCTGCCTCAAGAAGTGGGCAGCTGGGCGGCGGCTGTCTATCTTTTGCTAGAGGAATTTGAGCAGAGCCTGGATCTCTGATGTTACATTGAGGCAACAGGTTGGACTCGATGACCTAAGGTCTCATCTGACTTTTTGATTCACATGTGCATGGCATCAAATTGTCTCATGGGGAGGCACATACTTTAAACATAAAACCCTACAAATGTTAAAATGCCACCACATCTCTTGTCGGCCAAAGCCAACTTTTTATTATTAAGAGTTTTACATTGCTTTTGAGCTATGTTCACGTAAGGGGAAGCATATTCCACAGCTGAGAGATAGATATGGAGAATATCTCCTTGCCTCTTTGCAGTTCTTTCCTGGCATATATATGGTAAATTTAGTCAATCTTAGAAAGTGTGATGGACCATAGTTAGAGCCAGGCTCAGGTATAGATGTTGAATCAAAGGTGTAATATGTGCCAGCAGCTCCAACAGAGCTATTCAGCTCAAAGGACAAGCTATAGTTTGTCTGAAGTGATTCAGTGCGTGATGAAGTCTGCAGCCACCACATTTTGGACAACATTTGAGCTTGCCCAAACAGTGATTGCTGAATAGAATCAAGAAAACTTAATTCTTTTTTATTCTCATCACTCAGTGACTGCAGAAGTCATCAAACCACCCTGAGATCTACAGATGGAGGATGATCTACTACTACTACTAAGTACTGGAAAAAGAGCAACTATGTTTGCAGAACCATAGTTTGTCTCCCAGCCCTAGGGTATTATTATTTTATGTCTTTTCATAAGTGAAAATTAATGCCCATGTAGAAAAAGTGTCTCTTTGGTAATATATAAAGGGTTGCCTGAGTGTCATTTCTGTAACATGTACCTGCATGCCTGTCATGACTACCTGGCCCATGGATCCACCTTCTCTATACATTAAAAAATGCACACCTTTTCCTGTATTGTGCGATTGCCACCCAGATGTTCTTGGACTCCAGCTGCCCTCATTCCTGACCCTTGGCCATGCTGATGGGAGCTGGGACTGACAAGAGGTGAATCTGGAGGATCACAGGCTTCCCACCCCTGCTACATGGAAATTGATTTTTCATATATGGAAAAGTAATATGAGAAGAAGCCATGGATCACATATTTATGTAATATTGGCTGTTACAGCAAGAGTGCTGCTCATTGAGCTTTTCCTCGGCATTGAAACAATCAAGCTCAGCACCATGCACCACTGGTCTAATAACAGCGTTGTAGGCACTCTGTGCTCCACAGTTCCCATCTAACCACCAAACATTCCTTTGGGGTAAAATTAAATTGGCAGTAACCAAGTGCTTAATTAGCATGCAGTAGTAATTCTGTTTGTAAACACCAAAGCCAGAGGAATGACGTTTGAGGCAGCCATGGAAGGTGGATTGTTTAATGAGATGAAACGCATAAAAAGGACCGAGGGAGAGAAAAATCTGTCAGTAATATAGCCAACACTGGAGCTAATATGTGTGCATCTGTGCCTATATGAGGAGCATGAGAAGTGGGAGCTTTGGGCAGGCAGTGTCCCCTCAACAAACAGGGCTGTTGTATGCTGACGGCAGGCTGCTCCACTAACTAGATGCTGCCTTCAGCCCCAGCTGCAGCTTCCTGGCCAGACTTCAAGGCAGTTTCCCATACAGTGCATGGCAGTACGCTAATGTTGAGGTTACCACTGCATAGACCCCTGTGTGTCCAAGCTTTTCCTGTCCAGGAATGGTTGTCGCTGGCGTCCCAGCCAAAGGTGAGAAAAGGCACACAAGCAATGATGATAGATCAAGCATTAACTCCAAGCTATATATACCTGATCCTGGGGAAACAGTCCTTTCCAGAGCAGCCAACTGATCTGTCACCCAGACCCACAAATGGCTCGCCCGCTGCTGGGCCCCATTCTTGCCAGGATTCAATCTCAGTTTATTGGTCCTCATTTCACCCACACCAAGGTGCTTGTATGCAATTGCACAGCCTCACCTGATTCAGATGTTACGGAGAAATAGAGGGAAATGGGGGAGAGTCATTTTTGTTTGACTAAATATAGATCTTAAGCACCCTTCTGAGCACTTGCTCTTTCACGTGCTGAGAGACGCTGCCGTGGTGTGGTCCTGATTTTGGGTGATTCAGGAGGAAATGATGCTTTCATGACCAGCGAAGGACAATGGTGAAGAAGAGCATCACCTCCCACCCTTCCCTCTGCCCATACTGCAGTTTAGTGAGCATTAATTGCCTTATGATGGGAAGAACGAGAGCATGCCGGACAGTAATAGTCTAATCCCTGAAAACCGACAAAACAAGGTCCTGTTGAGATGGAGAAGCGCATGACGTCAAGGAGAGGCTTAAAATATACTCCCGGGTTGAGGGAAGAAATCACATGACAGTTGTGAAACATGAGCTGCCCTTTTGAAGCACAAACCTAGGCAGGAGATTAAAGGGTGTGAGGGCAGGAGAGTAAAATTGCAGCTACTAAAACAGATTCTTTTCCATCCCTTTCTGAAGGCTCTGGCAGCATCCTGGGAGCTATTTCATTCAGTGTACAGCCTTTTTGTACAAATGGCTGGCTAACCAGTTCCCCATCTGCTTTGCTTAACCGCCCCAGCTAGGCAGCCAATGAAATAAAAGCCAGGAGCAGTTCCTGGAAAGGGATAGCATTGAAGGGACCAGCTGCTGGTTCATGTTTGACTGCCCCCTATTAGCTGTTGCGGCTGGTTGATGAATGGAGCTCAGAACTGCATCCTTCAGCTTGCTTGCTTATTTGCAATTAACTATGGACTGTTTGCCTCGGCTTGCTTATTGGGTTGACATTAAATCTATCCCTTCGTTTAGCTGAAGGCTTATACAGTATATTTTGTGAATTTTAGCCAGAATCATTAGAATTAGTGCTATGTGTGTATATATATATATATATATATATATATATATATATATATATATAAACAACCTCCCCATGTTTTCCAGTTATTCTCCATCAATAAATAAAGAATGAACTTCTCCTAGGTGGGGTGCTGGGTTTATGCTGCACTTAACTTACTTTTGAGGTGGCTAGAGGGTATTTCTGTGAGTGTTGTTTTTTCATTCTCCAAATCATCTCCCTGGCGGTCTGCACTCTGCAGCCTTCCCAAGTGTCCCTGCATATGGTTTTGAGGAACTGCAGGATGGGAAGACAACAGACCATCCAGGGGTTGTTCTATAATGGAAGAGGACATTTATTCATGTCCTCCCCACCCCAAAGCCACTCATAAGTAAATGCAATCTCCTCTAAACCTAGAAGTTCCTAGAATTTCACCCCGAGATAAAAGGCAGATGATAGACCACCCTCTTTCACAGGAGACAATGATTATCCGGAAATGTAAAGGCAAGACTTGGCACAGGGCTAGTGAAAATGGGATCATCATATTCAAAAGCTGTGAGCCTGTAGTTGATGTGGTGGTGGCTACCTCTCTCATTTGAACATAAGAACTCAAAAAGAGATTTCATGGATCAGGCTAAGGGCCCATGTAGTCTGGCATCCTGTTCCCCCAGTGAACAACCAGATGTATATAGGAACTGTGACCAGGAACTGAATGCAAAGGCACTCTCCCTATTTGTGATTCCCAGCAGAGGCATACTTTCTCTGACAGTGGAAGTGGTGTTTGTGTGTTTGTTGGGGTTCTGGGCAAGATGAGCCTTTGCTCTGACCCAGCCAGAGGTGGGGAACCCAGTGGCTTCCAGATGTTGCTGGACTAGGGCTCCCATCATCCCTTGTTATTGACCAGGCTGTGTGGGAAAGGTGGGTGCTGGAATCCAATAACATCTGGAGGGCCATAGCCACTAGATTCCAATTCCTGAGCAAGGCAGTGCCACATTTGCGTGCAAGTTGCCATGCTAAAACCTGCCCTGATCATGTAGGGCTTGTTCCCGCAGTCACATTCTGTGTGATGTAGTTTCTTCAGCAGCAGTAATGTGTCTCTGCAATGAACTTTGGGAAGCTGAACTAGTCCTGTGACTGCTTTGGTGCTTGTTGCAGAATCAGCTCCCTATGTCATGAAAAGTCTTGAGGGAAGTAAGTCAGACCATGATGTGAAGAATTGTGACCAGGATACACATTGAAACATTCCCTGGATATACTTTAATCCAGTGTTTTTCAACCACTGTTCCGCGGCACACTAGTGTGCCGCGAGATGTTGCCTGGTGTGCCGTGACTTAAAAAGTGGGCAGCGAAGAGAGTGTGACAAAAACCCACCCCGGGATCTGCTCAAAGGACCAGCTGTGCCTCCCTCCACTGTGACGAGATTGAATGGAGTGGGAGAGGAGACGGCAAGCCGCTCGGAGCAGGGAGCCGCCGCTCAGCCAAGCCCGCGCGCCAAGGGCGCTATAAATAGGCGAAAAACCCGCCCCCCCAGCCAGCCAGTGAGCGAGGCCTGCCTGCTCGGCGTGCCCGATTTGCAGCGGGCAGGCAGGGACCCCTGTTGCCTGCTGGCTGTGCGCAACAAGACGGGCTTTCGCCGAGCGAGGCGGCGCTGACTCAGCCTGGGCCGAAGGAAGCGCAGGGCAATGGCGCTCAGCACCCCCCGAGAGGCAGCTGGGCCTGCCCGAGCCCCCGAGCCCGGCGGCGCCGCCGCCACGGCAGCACCAGGCGGAGGACGAGGCCGACCTCGACCCCGACCCGCAGCAGCAGCTGAGCGGCCTGGAGCCCGACGCCGGCGAGGGGATCCCGCTGCACTCGCCGTGGACCTTCTGGCTCGACAAGTAAGTGCGGAGCTGCCGGCACACCAGGTGGGGAAGGCGAGCGGCAGCGGGAGGAGGAGGAGGAGCTTGCGGCCTGGAGCTCGCCTCTCCTGCGCCGGTAGGGTGGTAAAAGGCGCGCTTGAATGAGGCGGCAGCGACGGGGGTGGGCAGCGTAGGACTGGCCTTTGTTCGCCGCCGCCTCCTCTCCTGCTCTGCTCGCTCCTTCCCCGTCCCCACGGCGAATTAATTCCCTTCTCCGCCGAGGGCAACGAAAAGGGGGGGTCTGTTCTCCAGCCCCACAGATTGCTTCACTATGCTTAAGTATTTTATAATTTTTCATATTTCTGTTTACTTACTATTTCATAATAAAGTAATTATAAAATACTTTCTTTGTGTTTATTTGATTCCTATTCAAGAGAATTACTTTATATATAGTCAATATAGGCACAGAGTTAAATTTTTTAACATTTTCTAATGGTGGTGTGCCTCGAGATTTTTTTCATGTAACAAGTGTGCCTTTGCCCAAAAAAGGTTGAAAAACACTGCTTTAATCTGCCGGCATGCCAGCTTTTCAATAGCCCAAGAAGAAGGAAGGAAGGATACGAAGGAAAAAAGGGTAATGGTGGAAATAGTAGTGTTACAAAGATCTATATGAGGATATGTGGACTGGTTGGTACACACTTATAAGTAAGAGTGAACTATACGGTTGTGTATGACAGGAAGTCAGAAGGGATTGGAAAATGGGTTGATAATATAGTTATGGGGTTTGGGGGGGGGTTGGGTAATTTCAAATTTATTTTTTCCCCTTTTTTCGATTTTTTTTTGTTAACATGGACTTTTCTGTAGGACATTGTAAACATATAGAATTGACTATAGGATAGAAGTAACAACAAATTAAGTAATCATATTAGAGTTCAGTAAACTTAACAATTGTATTCTTTTTTATTTTCTTTGTATTATTTTTTGTAATATTATATACAGTTACTTGTTTATGTAATGTCGGGTGTATATTTATGTACATTTATCTTAATTTCCTTGTAACATTTTTTGTTAACTATTTTGCATATGATAAATAAACAAATAATAATAATAATAATTTGCCAGGAAAGTTAACGTGGTTTGACTTTACTGTGTAAGAAATGGTTGTGTGAGTGAGCCCACAGACAAGACTCTACAGACATCCAGGACATTAAAAGGTGGGGGCAATTTACTTCCGGGGGGAAAGACAGAGGCTCTTTTCTCTAATCTAGGGAATAGTTCTTCTTGGTTTGTCCATAGGGTAAACCCAACCTTATTGCATTTTTCATTCAGCTAAAATTAGAACAGAGCACAGTAGTAATTAGAAGAGTAGTCAATGCAGAGTAACATTACACGATTGTTTTCTGTATCTTTCTGAGCTTAGTGCTTCTCAAATAAATCGGCACTTGCTATTCCCATAATGGCATTGTGATGACTCATGTTCAGAGTGTAACTCTCTGTAGCATCCCAGTTGCAAGTGTAAAGTGATTCCTCATTTTGCCTTTATGTAGCAGCAAATTATTTCTCATTTTGTATGTCGGCATACCAGTGTTGCACTGCATGCATGCACACTAGCGTCAGGGGGCATTCCCCTTGCCTCTGGAAACCTCAGAGAGAGAGAGAGAAACACCTGAAACCTGAAGGAAATCATCACTGTCAACTCTTGCTGACATTTTATAAGCCATCCTCAGTATCTCTAAAAGACAAAATAACACGAGGATACAGATTCCAAAGGGGACACTATTTCCTTGCTTCCAATCTCCTTCTCTCTCTACCATTGAAAAGGGGCTTTGGTCCAGAGCAGGGAGGCATAACATTTTATTCCTAGTGTGTTAATGTCTAGCACACTGGGGCACCCACTTACCATATTGCTTCTTCAGAACACACTAGCAGTGTCTGCTGCTGGAAAGGACAGCCCTCTAAACCGAGCAACCCTGACCTGACAAGGTGGGTTACTTCCTGGTCTTAAAGATGGCAGCTGAAGCTTGAAAAGGCGCAATTCAGAGAAAACTCAGACAGTCACAATGTCTGCATCATAACCAAAAGAAACTGCACTTGCTGAGTATTTCCCTGCTGCATACAACTCTCAAAGGGCTCACGGGATGAGGAGATGGCAGCTTCAGCTCTGACCCAGTCTTGTTACTCTTAAAACACTACCTCTTTCCTGAATGCTAGCCTGTTTTCTAAAACAGCAGCCTGCAAAATCCTCTCTCGGCAGCATCCATACTTGCCAAGATCAGTCTTTATCTCCTTGTGTTTTGACTTTCCCTCCCACAAAGACCCAAATGTTGATTTCTCCAAATTATTCCCCCCCCCTCCATCAGCTTGAAACAGTTATGAATGAATGGCTGGTGGTCATGTGATTCTATCACCATGGAGACACATGGCAGCTGTAAGATGTAAGAATCAGGATCATAGGAGGGCGGCTGCATAACCAGCAAGTTATTTATAGGTTGCTGTTTGTGAATTTATGGAATCACATCTGTCTTTGAGCATCATGTTTCATATTCACTCTGATTCAGGTGGGGCAGGGCATTATTCTTTACAAGCGTGCATTATACAAATCCCCCAAGTCTATGAATTAATGCAGAGAAGGAAGGGTTCTCGGTAGCTTATACAATCTCTGAGCAAGCTTAGATCAGGCTGGTTTAAAATTCACATTAATTTTTCCATCATGAGATCCTCTCACAAACCTACTCAGACTTCTCAATAAACAGGCCAAACCACATCTTTGAACATAAGCTGCTGATGGCTGCTCCATGAACACATGAAGTAAAAGCCATACTGCAACCTGTTCTGTGATTGTTTCTTAAGCAATGAGGTTACTTTTTGTTTTTTTTCCATGCAAATAGGAAGCAGGAGGCAGCGCCTGTTGGCAGCACAAGGTGAGATGTGGGATCACCCATTACAGGGTTGAATCTGCCAATTTTGGGTTGCTCGGTTTCTCATTTTTCCAGTCTTAAATTCAGTTCACTATATTTCTGCAGCAATCTTTGAATTAAAAAAGTCATGAAAATTATTCAGTATTTTAATGCAAATTTCTCCTAATAAACACATTTTTGAATGCAATTTTACTTGATGTACACATTTTTGCAAACATTCTTTCCAAATATTATGCATATTTGTTTGCTAGTTTCACCAATATTCTTTTTTATGCACACTTTAACCTCATATTTGATTATTTTTTTTTGCAAACACTGGTGGTTGGGAACCGCATCACAAAATTTGAATGAGTGCAAATTTCAAAGTTTAGTTCTGTTTTGTTTCTTGCCTTGTTTTGGAAAGTGAGAATCTGATGGATTCACCTCTAAATGTGAACTGAATCAATATTCTCCCCCATCCCTAACTATAGGTACCCATTTTTGCCCCATTTCTTAGGAGGTGAACATAATCTATTCAGCTCAGCCTTAAACATTTTGTTATCCCTTAGGTAAAATATGAATAATGTGATACAGCAGGCAGAAAGTTGGATTTGGATCTGGAAGACTTAAGCTTTCTTCGGTATAGCCTCTCCTCCTCAGCGAGGGGAGGGGTTGTGAACGGGAGCCGGCTCCTGCATCTGCGCGGGGGCGTTTAGCCCCCAGCCTTACCTGCCCCGCCGCCGCGCCCCGCCCCTAGCAGTCAGCCAATAGGGCTGGCTTGGGGGCGGGGTTTTGGCTGTACCTTAGCAGCCGCGGCGGCCCCCATCCGCCATTCCGCTTCGTTCCTGCGCCGGATCACCCGCCCACCCTCCCTTAGGTTGTTTATGGTTAGGACATTGCTATGGACTTCGGTTGGTCGCCTTGTATTCTCAAGGGGCCTGGTAGGAGTTTTTGTCCAATGTGGCAAATTAGCACGGCCTCATTGGTTTTTCGCCTACCTCGTAGCAAACTGTCACAACTTTGTTAGATTGGCGGTTAGGCATTGGGTTTAGTGTGGTGTTGGAGGGCAAGGTTCGGGCCATCGCCTAACCCTCCGAAAATTTGGGTATTCTGTAAAGGAATCCGGAGGTCGTGGATCCTGTCCAATGCCCTGTTGGTGGCTAGGGGCCATGGCACGACCTTCGGTGACTCCAGGGGGTGGAGCTTCCAGTTGTATCTTGCATCAACGGGCTCCGCCTTCTGGGCGGTAAACCCTTGAGTGACTCCACGCTCTGCGGGGGGAGTCAACTATAGTCTGTTCAACCCAATGCCTAAGCCAATACCACTCACATGCTGTAACCAATAAAGTTGTGGCCTTTTTAATCTCCATTTAACCTAAAATCTATGTGTCGTTTTGTTTTATTCCTGACATGCGGGAGGAGGGTCCTCGAATCACAACCATAAGTTTTCTTTGGCAGAGCAAATAACAGTTTAGGGTGGGGACTGCTTATAGCAGAAAAATGATGGGAGAGGGTGAGTGGGAAAGAGTTAACCCACTGCTGGTTTTTGCTGCTTTAACTTATCAGCAAGGAAAGGTGGGTGGAGGTGTCAGGATATTATTTTCTTAATTTTTGCTTTGCCAGTTCCATGCTTGCACAGCAGAGAGATGCAGATTGACCTCTTCTCAGGAGGCTGGACCAGTTTAGGATCCAGTGGATCCTTGCCAGCCCTGCCCTGCCCCCGTTCTACCCTATTCAGAGCTTAGGTCATCAGTAGTTTGTGCCATCAGTGGGCACAGTAGCAGCTTTTGTGGAAGCAGATCCTCACCACCACCACCACCAGTGCCCCAGCCGAGAGAAACACCTGGCTCCCTCCTGCAGCGCGTATCTGGGACTAGGATTGCTCTGCTTAGTAGGAAATGAGAAACAATAGGAAAGATGGCTTCTCTTTCTAATGCTGTGGTAGACTTTCTTCATTAAATTGTCATTGTAGAATCACAAAATTGGTTAAACACCTAAATGAGCTACGTTCTGCACAATAGATAAAGAATGTGATAGCCCTGTTGGGATGTATTTTAGTGGGGACTTTTTCTTTCTTATAAAAGAATCCCCTTTCCACCAAAAAAGAGGGGGGGGTGGAATAAAAGACTCCCACCAAACAGAGTGAATCTCTTGTCACACCTAAGGCTGTCCAGCTCTTGAGGAGTTTATTTGCCTCCCAACCTGCTTTAGGAAAATATAAACAGGGAGAGAACATTTGATTTATGTCTCCAAAGACACAGAACTTGACAGTATTTTGTGAAATGTCTCAAGGGACATAACCTCACTGTCTTAAGCACACAGGGGAAATTCTGATAAATTGCCATTTAAAAAAACCAAGGAAGCCAAATGTCAAAATATAAATAATTTTATTGGACAGGCAGGGTGGAGGTAAAAGAAGGGAAAAAGGAAAGATAACAACCATCTATAGATACCCAGGCCAGCAGATAAAATGGATAATGTAAATATAACTGAATCACTAATGTGCTTGGATGAAGTCTATACCCACAGATAGTTTTTCTTTTTAAATACCAGCACCATCAAGAAAGACATTGAGGTTATTGCAAGATGAGTGCATATGCATTTATATTTAATATTTATTTGTTTATTAAACTTACATCCTGCCCTTCCACCCAAAGGAAGGTGCCCAGGGCAGCAACCAACAACTGATAAAACAATAAAAACATCCTTACATGATTCCAGTAGAGATGTAGACTGGGAGGCTTGTTAGAAGTAGGTGCTGAAGAGACTACAGACATGGCACCTGTCTAATACTTGTTGTTCAGTCATTCAGTCGTGTCCGACTCTTCGTGACCCCATGGACCAGAGCACACCAGGCATGCCTATCTTTCACTGCCTCCCGCAGTTTGGCCAAACTCAGGCTAGTCACTTTGAGAATACTGTCCAACCATCTCATCTTCTGTCGTCCCCTTCTCCTTGTGCCCTCCATCTTTCCCAACATCAGGGTCTTTTCTAGGGAGTCTTTTCTTTTCATGAGGCGGGCCAAAGTACTAATACTTAAGGGAAGTATTAGACCTATTAAGGTCTAATACTTAAGGGAAGGGAATTCTAAAGGATAACACTAAAAGACACAATTGTGAGAAGCAGGCCCTCCTGATAATGTGGTATCTGCAGGAGGACTTAACCTGCACAGCACAGTGATTGGCTGGGTATATAAGGGGTGAGGTGATCTTTCACATATCCTGGTCCCAAGCTGCATAGGCTTTATACACCAAAACCAGCAGCTGGAACTTGGCCCAGTAGCTAATTGCCAGCCACGTGCTTCACATGTTGGCAATATCCTGCCCCAGCGAGCAGTTAAGCTGAGTTTTTATGCTCCTTGACCAGCCAGTAGCTCATGCAGGAGGCTGCAAGATTGAATGCACCCTCTCTCCAAGCTCTGCATCAGGCAGGGAGGGGGAACTTGCCCCAATCCTTGCAGCGCTTACCAACTGCCTCATCAAAAGACAGCAACCCAGGGGAGCAAGCAAAGTGCTCAGGAACTCGCTTCCTTCTCTGGGCTCCTGGTGCTGCAGTTTTTAATAGATTACAAAACAGATGAATCATAGAATCATAGAGTTGGAAGAGACCACAAGGTCCGTCCAGTCCAACCCCCTGCCAAGCAGGAAACAAAGTTATTTCATTGACGGCCCTCATATTGTTATGCACAGAACAACACTGAAGGTGTTTAAATTATAATAACAACAACAGCAACTTTGTACATTAGTGAAGTTAGTATGTTATTAGATGCACAAAAATGGCACCTATGCAGCAGCAAAGGCTGGCCTTGGGCAAATCACTTGTCTCTTAGCTTCAGTGTTCCTTGACCGAAAAAATAGGGTGTTCTTTGTTTGACCCGTTTTAGGGGTTGGTGTTAGAATTGCTGATCAGTAGTAGATTTGTACTTGTACATGCAGGCTATCACATGGCTCATGGGGCTCAGCAGGCAGTTGACTCTACTCTCCATGTGCACCATTACTTTGCACCTGTAGGAATGTTAAGGAATATGGGATAGGATATATTGTTTAAGATATCCTATTCTGATTTGTGTTTACAAGTCCCAGAAATTAGCAGAGCTAACATTCCCCCTTTTAAAGTCACACAGCAAAAGCTTTGCTTAGATTCGTTTGAATCTCCTTAAAATAATGTCCTGGTATTTTCCCCTTTATCCCTCTCAAAATAAGACGCTACACAGTCTTCTATAAAAGATATAAAAAGAGTTTACTTACAATCATCAACTGATCACAATGAGATCCCAGTAGAGGCAGACTTAAGCTTAGTAGACGTTACATGTGATGGCTATCTCCATAAGGGAGAAGTAGCTCCTTTGTTCTCTTGGCTGGAAGCCAAGAGACCCTCATACCGACGTGGTCCCTTTGAGAATGTTGTCAGAAAGAGAGAGATGGCATCTGGTCTCAAGAGTTTTGTACACAGGTGAGACCACACCCATCTCTAGTTACCCACAGGAAGTTGTCTCAGTCCAGGTAAACAGGAAGTTATGGCTGGAGGACTGAGACACCCTTCATGTGGGTAACTAGAGATGGGTGTGGTCTCACCTGTGTACAAAACTCTTGAGACCAGACGCCATCTCTCTCTTCCGTTCTGACATTCAAGAGACGTAAGGGATTGTTGGTGGGAATTTGAAATCGAAATTGCTTGGAAGTAACATGCACATTATTTTGTATATTTATTAAGTCTTTTATTGCCACTAATTTTATTGTCGCCAATTTCCTTTTAAATTTAATTGTGTGAGTGTAATTGCTGTTCCTGCGTTTTTTGTCTTGTCTTGCTATGAGCTTAAAGCTGAAATAAACTGATTGATTGATTGACTTCATGTCCACTCTAGCAATGTTATGTTTTGACTGCTCTGTGTTTACATCCCACACCACCTGGCTGAAGTTAAGTGGACCTTGGGGTTTTAGTGAACAACGAAGTTGAACCCAGAAGCTTGTAGTCTGCCTTTGTTGATCAGTGCATGAAACTGGAAGCATATTAGCAGCATATATGCCTTATGCACAAGCTCTGCTGTCATTTGCAGAGCAGTTTGGAACCAGAGCTGCCACCTTTTGATGTCAAAAGTGCCATTTCCCTGGAAGCTGGGGATGGTGGCAGATCAGATAGAACCAATACAGAATCTGGCAGACTGGGGGGCAATGCCAGAATGAGACTTGGTGTTTTATAGTTGGGTGGTTCATGGTAGAATTGGGTCAACCATGAGTGGTTAATTATATCAATTGCTGCTGAACTTGGCCCCTCCCTCTCTGCTCTTCGGCAGTGAGCAGACCTCTATTCTGGTGGGTGGGGGAGTAAGGATTGCACCACCATGCAGCAGAACCAATTCCCACAGCTGGATCTCCCTCCCTGCTCTTGGTCACTGAAGGCCTCCAGCCTCGGGGGGGGGGGGGATGATTAAGAAGCTCACAGCTGGACAACAGACCATCAGCTGCCAGTAACGGGGCGGGAGGGGGGGGATGAGATGAGATTAAAGGCAATGGGTGGGGACACTCAGGACCAGATGAAAATGGACTTTGAGTGGAAGATATGCCACCTGAGCAGTGGAATGTGTAGGAGTGGCTACGAACGTGATTACATTGCATTGTTTTATGCAGTGTGCTCAGTGGATCCTTCAGAATAATACTGCCATTCTGCCAAAGGCACTTTACCATTTACACCAAAACAAGGACAAGCGGCCTCATGGTATTGATGCAACTTCAGGAGCTGATGATGGCACGACTAGTTCCTTGGTTTGGGCTTCTTCCCTTCTGCTTTCCTCTCGGGGCACACAACTTTTTAGACAGATCCCTGTCTGTGTGGTGAGGATGTCCTGGCTGGATCTTTTCAAGTGTGTGGTCTTTAGACTGCTCCAGAGGTTGAGCTCTCTGAGCTGAGAAGTTCCTGATTCTTCTCAGACCCAAACTCTGGGCCCTTGACAATACTGGCTTACCCATATTAACCATGACGGAAGAATGCGTTGGAACTATTCTGATCTTCCAGGTGGCAGCATGTCCGTTCACACCGCAGGGGCTGCTGGCGATTGCGGACACTTCCCCGCATCGCCCAAGGCATGCCGGGAAAGCGCGCCTTTCACCGAAGCATCAGGTGTTGGTTGGCCCTGCCGGGGAGGGACGTCCGCGGCGGCCTCGAGGGTCCGAGGAGCAGCAGCGTCTAACCCCGCTCGGGTCCCCATGCCACCGCTTTGGGGCGCCGCCGGGTGTGTTTGTGGGAGAGGCGGCTCGCTGCTCCCCCGCGACCCCCTCCCGCCGCCGGATCCCAGAAGGGCGGCGAGCCGAGCCCGTTGCCAGCCGAAGCCCCGCGCTTTCCCACTGACGCGCGTCGGCGAGTGACTCAAGCCTACGTCACGCGCGCCCGGCCAAAAGACGCTCTCCTTGCCTGGGGAAAGGCGAGCCGCGCCAAGGTGCTCTCGCGACTACGACGACGACGCAGCCTGCTCCGTGGTCTCTCGACGGCGACGAGGCGACGGACCTGAGTGAGCCTCAGAAAGAGCGAGCCTTCGGGGAGGAGAAGAAGCAGGAGCGGCAGCGGCAGCGGAGCAACTGGGCGAAGAGCGGCCCGAGCGCAGCGCGGCCACCTGGGGAAGCCGAGGCGCGCGTCAGGTCAGGGCGCGCGGCTTTGCCTTCTTCCCATTGCCCAGCCGCAAGAGCACTTTCCCCGGCGAGTTGTCAGAGGTCCGCCCGGCCCAGCGCAGCCGCCTTCCGTCCTGACTCCTGCGTACTGGAGGAGTTCCTCGACGGCGCGCCGACGGGGCGGGCAGCCCACTGGTAAGGGAGGTAAGGAAGAGTGAGCCCTTTTGGGGCAAGTGCAGCGCCTCCTCGCGCCATCTCCTTCTCTCCTTCGTCTTCCATCCGTTTCTTCCCGGTACGCAGGTAGGATCTGCTTGTTTCCATCGCTTTACCAAAAGGGCACGGGGGGGGGGGGAGAGGAAACTCCCGGTTGCTAGGGGAGGATGGAAAAAGGATCTCGCCTAGCAACTGGGGAGGAGGAAGGCAGGTGGACCAAGGGTGGAGAAAAGGGAACAAGGCGAGGAGGCGCGTCACCTGAAGCCTAAAAATAGCCAGCGATGCGGAACTGAAGGAGGCACGTTTGGGCGAGATAGATTGGGGGGGGGGGGAGAGAGAGAGAGACGAGCAAATCGCCCTTTGCTGAAGCCCGGCGGGATTGCCACGGTCCCTTCCGAAGAGATGCTTGGAGGAGAGCTGACATTTTAAGTAAGCATGGGGTGGGGAGCGGGGTATATAGATCGTCAGTGGCCATCCTGAAATCCACGCAGCCTAAAGTGTGACCTTGATTGTAACATTGGGAAAGGAAGCAGAAACCACTCCGTCCTCATGAATAATGAAACGCCGGCGCTTGAATCCTGGCTTGCTTGCCCCCACCTCTCTCTGTGGCAATTCATCACAGAAGTTAGGGGTGTAGAAGATGGGCCACAAGAAGCTGCATTCTTTTCACTTCTAAGCTGTGGTTTAGGGTGGGGAAGAGGATGCTAGAGGTTTCTTGTTTTTGTTGTTGTTGTTCTTGTTTTTAAAAAAACAACCCTGGGCATTTGTGAAAATGTTGGCTGCATTGGGAAGCCAGTTCTGGATCTGCTTTTTAGCCCTGGTGGAAAAAAAGATCCATTGTATATAAATCCTATGCCCTGAATCTTGCTTTTTTGTATGCTCATTTTGAAATGATCGATAAACCCTTTAAAAATAAAATCCAAGTCATCAGGTATTGACGTACTTGAATGGGGTTTGGAAGTGGAAAGTGACAGATCCAAATAGCCTTCCTATTAAGAAGCGGCTCTGACTGTAACATAACTGCCTTAAAAAATAGATTGTGTTTATGGTGTTTGCTCCTGATTTGCATTTGCAATTGGAAGCATGTGTGCAAAGCTCCATTAACACTTTTGCTTAAACCAGAGTGAATCTGGAATTGAATTTTTATCTCAGGAGCTATGTGGAAGCTATGTGGGTATTTTGGTGCCCCAGAAGAAATGTTTAAATGGTGCCTACTGCACCATTTAATGGCACCATCCTCAGGCTGCTGGAGGATCATTCCCTATTTCACCTCACCTGGTCCTTTTGCTTGTCAATCTATGATAAGGCCTCCTTCACTACCATTCCAGCTCCTGCAGCTGGATGAGCTGATCCCTTATTGGACTATCTGGTTTCTATTTCCTCCAATATGCCCTGCACTCCATGGTTTGATGTGCCATGACTTCTTAACTATCTATGCTTCAGATAGCCTCAGCCCACTTTCCCACCTCTTCCCTCTGCTCATAGCGTCAGGTCCTCCAACCTCTGTTCATTCATTGTTGTCCATAAGCAGCAGAAACACATGTGCCAAGAATTCAGGATGTACCTTTCCTCTTCTGGGGCAACAAAGGTGCTGTTCCATATTGGTATGTTCCTAGATCTCCACCACGACCACCTTATTGTAAAGCCAGCATGGCATGTGACTCTCTGTACAAATGACATTGAATTACTTTGCAGCATGCCCACTATAACTTGATAATGAACGTAGAAAGTTGACTTATATATCAAGCTTGGTTTTGTCCACACTAATTAATAGCGGCTCTCATGGGCTTCATACAAGGGTCTTTCTTATGCCTATCTGGAGATGCAAGGGATTGGGCCTGAGACTTTGTTTGCAAAGCAGATGCTCTGCCACTGAGCTATGGCCCTTCCCCTGGTTTTGGCCCTTCCTATTTGTGGACATATGTTTCACAGAACCTAAGGTTAGATAAAACTGTTGGATAATCCAGCAGGGTCTGTTCCGTTGCATGGCCCATATGGATCTTCCCAGCCTATGACTTATTTTTAGCTGCAGAGAAGCATCCTTTTAGAAGGGCATCTCTATCCATCTTGATGTTCTCAAGGGAATAATAAAGTTTCCATTTGCTTGCCTGTCCTCCAGAAGGCTCATTCTCTGATGCTGAGAGTCAATAGGGACTATCAGACAGAATATTGGGTCTAGTTCAGGGTTCCATTCCTAGGTTAGCCTCTGCGTGGCCTTGGGTCTGCTCCCCATTTCTAATGCGACGAGAATAATAGTTATCCTAGAATAGTAGAGTTGGGACGGACCACAAGGTTGCAAGAATATTTTTGCCCAGCACGGGGCTCAAACCCACATGAGATTAAGAGTTATGCTCTACTGACTAAACTACCCCAGCAGTGATGAAACTCACAAGGTTGCGTGTGTGCACACACACGCAGAAGGACGATGAGAGATTTAAAATGAGTTTTAAAATGGCAAGGCACTTGGCGCAGCTTGAAGTGCCACATCCATTATTAATCATGGAGAATGTATTGCTGGTGGCCTCTGGGGGGTCCTCCTGACATCATTCAGCAGTGCCATCTCTCCATCTGTCCCTCTCCTCTTGCCCTTCCTCAAGGGTAACCTTTTCTCTTTCAGCAGCTTTTGGGCCTCACACCTGCATCGCTCTGCTCCTCCTCTGTCTTCATGTCTCCCAGGGGAGTTAGCGAAGCCATTTTTTTTTTTTACTCCTTTCTTTGTTATCACTACAGCAGCCCTCCAAGATCAGAGAGAGAGGGGAGGGGAATGTATGTATCAGAGCAAGGGGAGGAAGCGGGTACGTATTGGAAGTGAACCGTAGTCCGCGAAAGCTTGTGCCATTTTAAGTTTTGTTGACCTAATTTAAGGTGCCACAAGACTCTGTTGCTTTTGCTGCAAGAGAGTAAGATGGTGAATATAGTTTATGTTGGCAATGCTGTCTTCCATGAAGGTGCAGCCCCCAGGAGTCCCCTACTACTGATTTCCATGGAGAGATTAGCCTTCTGTTTTTGTACTAAAGAACCAATTTGTCCTGTGGCTCTAAATAGAAAAACTCCACCTTGTGAATGTATTCACAGCATTAAGGGAGTCATATGATTACTGGCTTTCACTGCCTTCAAATAAAGGGTCATATTGTTATGGCTTATATATGCTGCTATGATACCAATCAAAAAATGAGCATGGCTTGTATTGGATGAATAGCCCCTTTTAAACTCATTTTCTGGCCAATGATGGTGCAAAGTCTCTCTCTCTCTCTCTCCTCTGAGATATGAAAACAAATGGAGACATCTATGAAAGCATTGATGTGGGGACACGAAGAGTTGAGATGTGTTTTGTAATTAACTCCCTAGCTCTCCCTGTAGACTCCCAAATGCAATGCTGTGAAATAGGTCTTGCCTTGAGCCCCCCCATAAGAGTGCTCTTGAGTAAGCTGTGACGTCTTTTATTACTGGTAATAAAATTATTAATAATAAAGGCCTACAAGTGGAATTCAACATGGCATTAATTGGGGTGTCTGTTAGTGGGGTGAGGTCTGCTTGGCAAGGGAACTCCCACATGCTCCTGTTTTGCCCCCCCAGAGCAAAGATTTAGGGAGCACAGGGGGAGGAGAGGCAGCTTAATTCTTGCTCAGTGAGTGGACTTCATTCTGCTTGCACAGCAACACAGCTGAATCCTACCCGACAGCACTTTTAGGATGCTAAAGGTGACCACAGACCAGCTGAGCAGCTCTTAGATGCAGCCCAAGTGCTTCTCTGCGGCCAAGTGGGAGGAGGCTTGCTGTTGGGATGCCCCACACAGTGTGGGGGGGGGAAGGATCCTTGGGTGTCTCTGTGTTGAGGATGCACAGGATCCTAAGCACCCTCATTCACGTAACATGGCCTTTGCCAGCCTGTACGCTGCCATGGTTAATTTCCTCCCACTGACGGCAGTGGGAAGGGTGGCGGGAAATGGCAAATAAAAGGGTAAGAAAAAGCAGTCTCCTAACCCCCACCCTTGCCTGGCAGCAGGCTGTCAGGGTTTAAGAAGTGTTTTTAGTTCCACCACCCCTCCCCAATAGGATTGTTCTGCCACCATGCAAAAACACTATATCCCCACCCCCACCCCTGTCTTCCAGCTCACTACAAACCTGTGCCATATGTTGTTATTATCCATGCTTTGCAGAGGAATAATTGGGGCTGAGAGAGTGTGATGTGCCCAATACCCAGTGAATTCATGGCTCAGCAGGGATTTGAGCTCAAGTCTCTAAGGTCCAAGATTCTGGGCATTGGCCCATTTTTAGCATCCGATAGCAAGTCTTTGGAAAGAAGATCCATTATATTGTTAACGATGTTTAGGGCAGTATAACCAACAGCAGCAACAAAATTATTTGCCAATTTTGCTCAAATTCTAATTGAAAAGTCACACCCCTGAATTGTCTGACTGATGTAAATTTTTAAAGCAGCAGATTATTAGTGGGATAAATAGAACAAATCCAGGCACTGGAAATCCTGCTCAGCCCTCCTCCTGATATTTGATAGGGGAGTGCCACTCATCTACTTCCAAGCTTGTCTTCATAGCCTCTTGAGAGCTAGAAACTCTATTTTCCCCATATGAAAGCTGTGGGATTTTTAGGGTGCTGAATTTTGTGCCCAGTGTCATTCTTGCACTTGAGAGATGCAATCACACCATTGAAGGATATACTTAGCTCTGGCAAGATCCATTCAGACACAAGGCCATGTGGGTTGAGTTTTGTGGGTTGTTTGTGTGCTAAAGGTCACCAGCATAAGGAACAATCCCCCTCCCCAAAGAAGCTGGAAGGTGTGAATAGAGAACCTGTGCTAACATTGCACATATTAGCATACAAAGTGTGTCTGTTGTGATACCTCTCTCCTATCCATTGTAAGGCACCAGTGCGAGCTCGACAGCGGGCTCTGCTCTTAAGCAATTCTTACTCACTTCAGTGAGTGCTGCTTGCAGAGGAGATTTTCCCTGTGAATTGTCCCCGAAATAAATGAAACAAGATAACTCAATTTTTTCTTCTCACTCCCTGGGTTAATTTCTATTATTCACATCTGTGCAGCATCAATGTAAGACATTAGCATCCATGGGACTATAGAAAGCTGCCTTACACCAAGTCAGACCATTGGTACATTCTGTATTACACTAACAGGGGCTCTCCAGGGTTTCAGGCAGGGGACATCCCCCATCCTGCCTGGACATGCAGGGGATTGAACCTGGCACCTTCTGCATGCAAAGCTCTCATGGCTTGACCTCACAAGAAACTGCACTAGGAAAACTCATTGTAAGACTGCGAATGCCAACCACCACAATAGCACAATGCCTCTCATACAGAAGTGCCACTGCAAGCTGACCCAGTTTGGAGCAGCACTTTTTTGCCAACATTATCAGATGCCATGTATGAGCATGGCAAACTATAGTATCCCCAGGTGTATCTACTTTACTGAGCATGGAGGGTTGCTGTGCAAGGATAATATGACATGGGAAACTACTGTCTTCAAATCTCTGCTCTCACATGAATTTATTAAGTGGCCTTAGGCACCCCACCCTCAATCTGCCTTAGTCATATGTTTTATGGTGATAACACTCGCCTACCATACATAGCTGAATGTAACAGCAGTTGCTTGTGGGCCTTGGGGTTCCAATTGTGTCTGCTAAATTCTCTCTAGTCCTCAGCTGCATGGTTTAAGGCTACTGTCTTTGCAACATCAGAGCAGCTGAGTCAAAGACAGCCAGAGGACTGATGGCACATTTCTTGCAAAGCCCCATGTGGAGCAGATCCGCCAACAGCATCAAGAGGGATGGCATCCTTCATCCAGGATGAAGGAGGAGTTTGCAGGAACAGATGACATCAGAAGACAAAGAATATGCCTTATGGGAGAATAACCATGTAGCTCATTATGCTGCAGGCATATAGCTATATTGTAATAATAAACTTTTCATGACATCTAACCTTGATTCAAGACTTGCTTCAAAACAGTTCATTTGATATTGGCACAGAATGAGATAATTGTAGAGTTGGAAGGGACCCTGTGAATCATCTAGTGAAACCCCAATGCAGGAATATGCAGCTGTCCCATACAGGGATCAAACCTGCAACCTTGGTGTTATCAGCACCATGCTGTAACCAACTGAGCTATCCAGGCACAATCTTTTGGATCTGATGGTAGTAAAAAGGTGTATTGGTGGTTGACTTCCCAAACCAAGCTGATGGTAAGAATGTAGGTCATTCTAATAAGCTTACTATGCTTAGGTATATTTTGATAATTGGGATCAGGGAAGCTTTCTGATGGGCTACTGGCAAATATAAGGAGATGTATGGCAAAAAGAAAACAAAAGAAAGTCCATATGCTGATACGGCCTGCATGTGATATGTAGGCCATGCTTACTGCAGTAAAACAGGAAGCTTACATTGCCCCAAAAGAAGGAAATTATGACACATGGGAAAAGAATTCTGTCCTTGGTGCTGATCCTCTCTTCTATTGCAGCATTAGTGTTGAAAAGATAAACTGGTATCAAATGCAGCACTATGTAACTGTCCTGTCAGCACAAGGATTCTGTTTGTACAATGGGACTTCGTACAGTCTGTTCTAGGGGTTTCTCCAACCTCCCGAGCAAATTTGGGGAGGGTGTGGGGTGCACACATGTCTTCCCTTTGTATCCAAGAAAAGTAAATAAGCTATCCACTGCACAAGTGGAATTTCTTGTGCTAGTGGGATGGTTACTTAGCACTGTGCTGGTTACAAGTCTCATATTCTTAACACAGTCTCTCTATCTTATAATTTATAACTGTATGCTGAACTGGGTGGAAGGATCAACACCAAGGACAGCAGCTTCCTCCATGTGATCACAGGCCTTCCTTATTTACCAGCCCCACCCCCACCCGCTTTACTCCAAGGCAGCCTTACCTTACAAAATAAAATATATTTACTTTGCCGTTGCACGAGGTGTGGAATAAGAAGAATCAGATCTTCTCTCCAGGAACAGCCTCTCCCAAAGATCTTGAAAAGCTGTTTCCCATCAGACAGTGCCAGGCTAGATTCATCAGTGGTTTGCCTCAGTATAGCACAGCTTTGTCTGTTAAATAGCACAGTTTCTATAGGTTTATACATTGCTGAGAAAGTTATTATTTGCTTGTGTGGGTACTGTTGGAGAGTCCCAGTTCTCCCTAGTGATGTTTATGGAAACCAGCTCAGACAATAACTGTGAACTTGCAGAAGATCCAGTGAATTGCTTGTGGGTTTTAGAGAACCTCATAAAGGGATAGGAATGCTTAACAGTGAGATATTTTAGACTGGTTTGCTTCTTCACCTCATTATTTCCTTCCTTTTGAGAACTCACAGTTCAACCATCCGGTTCCTACTTCTATTAGAAATGCTATTTTAAGCTGCATGTTGCTAAGATACACTGTCAGTTCTATGCACTTGCTGTATCGGTAGTGTCTGAGAACGATATATCCAATCAGTTTAATTAGTTCCCCCAAATTAAAATATAATTTACAATAGGATTTAGTTTGGTAAAAACATGCCATTGTGTTCTCTCACAGCTTACGACAGTCACTTCAGGGATAAGTCACCTTCAGAAAGTGCGTCCTTTTCTGAGTGCCCTCAGATCTCATGTTTCATGGCAGGATCACCACGGCATCAGGAGGAACCTTTTTCCTGGTACCTTGTAAACAGCTAAAACCTTCCTCAACCTAAGGCCTGTAGGATGTGTTGAAAGGTTCTCATTGATCCAACCTTTTCTGTTGTCTTTTTCCCCATTCCATATTGACTTAAATATGACTTATTCTTAGAACGTGGTGTACCACACTTCCACATCATCACCTCAGTGATAAGGAAGACTTTCCACCATAGAGCTTTGTGACTTTCTCCAAGTTACAGAACTACTGACCTGGTTAGGAACATTTGTTTCTATGAAGCACATGAAAGGAGAAGGCCAAGCCAAATGAATCATTGTTCTTGCTATGAGTACAGGTCAATAGCTAGCCAATTAGAAGAAGTGTCTGCAGTTTGATCCATAAGAAGTTGTGTACCATTCTCAAATGAAGAGTAATTTCAGATTCTCTCGCTTATTGGGTTAGGAAGGATCTTGGTTGCTGGTGAAGAAAAAAAAACTGTCTTAAATGATGCAGTAAAAAGTACTAAACCCTGCACATTGAAATTTAGTGTTGTATAATAGGAAGAGTGTTGGGTCTAGAGCAGGGAGAGCCGGGTTCAAATACCTACTCAGTCAGTGGCTTTACTGATGACCTTGCACTGATCTTGGCCTTACATACTTCACAGTGATGTGATGAACAGGAATAATCTCATGCACTGTACCTTGACCTTTGTGGACAGACTGCTAGAAACAAATGTGATAAATAAACAAACATTGTCCCAAGCCTGGACTCTATAATGCAGGTTTCCCCAACCTGGTGCTTCCAGATGTTTTGGATCACAACTCCTATCTTCCCTGACTATTAGCTCTGCTGGCTGTGGCTGAGAGGAGTTGAAGGCATAAGGTTGGGAAGGCTGCTATAATGGATTGCTGGGATGCAGCTACCAACATTCTGCTGTCTCATATTGTGTGTTCCAGTTTTTCTCCACGGTGTTATATCAAACTAGCAAATGGCCAAGGAAACTTATGTTCCACTTGTTGCACAGAAATATTGCAGTTGCAGGTAGCTGTGGAAGATGATAGGGGACGCGGGTGGCGCTGTGGGTTAAACCACAGAGCCTAGGGCTTGCCGATCAGAAGGTCGGTGGTTCGAATCCCTGCGACGGGGTGAGCTCCCGTTGCTCAGTCCCAGCTCCTGCCCACCTAGCAGTTCGAAAGCACGTCAAAGTGCAAGCAGATAAATAGGTACCGCTCCGGTGGGAAGGTAAATGGCGTTTCCGTGCGCTGCTCTGGTTCGCCAGAAGCGGCTTTGTCATGCTGGCCACATGACCCGGAAGCTGTACGCCGGCTCCCTCGGCCAGTAACGCGAGATGAGCACCGCAATCCCAGAGTCGGACACGACTGCACCTAATGGTCAGGGGTCCCTTTACCTTTACCTTTATGGAAGATGATACCACACACACACACACACACACACACACACAAAGGGTTAGTAAGGGAATTATAGTGTCACATATGCAATGAATTAGTGGGTTCCTTTTCATTCATGGATCTCAGACATTCACAACATTATATGTGGCATTTGGTGTGGAGTAAGTGCAGATGTGGGTCCAAAGGAACAATCAGAAGCTTGAACTGAACTCTGCTGATGGGTGGTGTGTGTGCGAGCGTGCACCCAACTCTAAGAGGGCAAGGAGTTTCTATTGATGGGCAGTGAGGGCACTCCTTGTTCTGGGAGCATTTTTGAGGCATTGGCTGTGTGAAAAAGAATTCCCTCATGCGGCCAGTGCCTGAAAATGCAGCATTCCCAGCTGGTGGGCAGGAGAAAGAACTTATTTACTAGGCCTATGCTCAGTGCTTCCCAAAGTTCCAGGCATAGAACTGGCTACACCTCTTGTGCTGTGGTTCCCAAATTTGTTGTTGTTCAGTCGTTCAGTCGTGTCCTACTCTTCGTGACCCCATGGACCAGAGCATGCCAGGCATGCCTATCTTTCACTGCCTCCCGCAGTTTGGCCAAACTCATGCTAGTCGCTTCAAGAACACTGTCCAACCATCTCATCCTCTGTCGTTCCCTTCTCCTTGTGCCCTCCATCTTTCCCAACACCAGGGTCTTTTCTAGGGAGTCTTCTCATGAGGTGGCCAAAGTACTGGAGCCTCAACTTCAGGATCTGTCCTTATTGTGCATTTGGGAATCATGCACAAGGGATTTTGACAGATGGGCCAAACAACACAGCTTTTAATCATGGGATTTCCGCAGTGATGTCACAGGTAGATTGTTCTGCCCATCTGTAAAAACTGGTCCCTGGAGCAGTAAAGATTTTCAGCCCCTGGTTTAACTATTTACACACTGCATCGAGATCAGCAAGTGTGGCAAAGTGCAACCAAACTTATATTGTTACCACACACAGACCCATTCTATTTTATCAAGTGCATTTTTTGGATCAGTGGAAAATAAGGATAATGGTTGATGGGATTTCTGTCTTCATGGTCATGGTTGATGTCTCAAATTAATGCAGTATGAATCAGTTTCAGAGTTACTAAGGCCTTTCACTGATTCATACTGCATTAATTTGAGATTCAGAACTCTAGTAGTGTGGTACTGTGTGTTCTGGGGAAAAATTATTCTCACTTATATCAGCTTTTCACTCTGTATGTATTTTGATATAATTTGACAGTAATTTTCTTCTTCATAATGCCCTGAGACATGAGACTTTATTGCAACCTTTCTCAGTATCAGCCTCCCATTGACATTCTGTCCCTTCTGCATTTCTGACAGCATAGTGGTCTTTGCATAGACTGTCTGCCGGGATTGCGAAAGAAAAATATTTTCCAAGCTGGGATCATGATCTTTGTTGTTGTTGTTACTGCCTTTCATGAGGGTGAACTACTGCATTCTGAGTGGTGCAATAAATAATTAAGTATGGCCTTTGTGGGGACACTTATCATAGTGAGACTTTATTGCCTGGTTTAGAAAGTATTCTTTGGCAAGTACATCCCATATAAGAAGTGTGAGCTATATCTGCAACTGATAGCTCATTCTACAGGAGAAAGGCAATCATGTATAGTTAGATGTTGTTAAGCTAACTCCCACTGTATGGGACCTGAGGTGAAATTTCTCAGAAAACAAATTTCTTTTCTTTTTTTACAAATCATATTTATTGTGGTTTCCAATAAAACAATATCATATGAAACATTCCAAATTACATTCCAAATTATTTCTCCAATTATAAAACAAAAAAAGGTTCCAAATTGTCCAAATTATTACTTTAAATTTTATTTAAGGCTTCCCATGCTTCAAATTCCGGAGGCTCTATCATCATAAATTATTGCTTTGCTTTCTCTTCCAGTGTTTTCACAGCCGCTGATATATCCAACAAGTAAGATAAGTCCAAACAAGCAGTATCACTGTGTGATTTTAAGTCTGTACTCCACATTCCTTCTTTCGTTTTGCTGGTTGAAATCCAAAAGTCGTATTTGTACAGTCGCCATTTTCTTCTTTATTATATTTCGTATATTTTCCACTTTTAAAAGTCCCGATCTGCACCAAGTTATAAATCTTTGGAGGTTAGCCGTCTCACTTATAAATCACGTAAAAAGAAAAAGAAATGCAGCCTTGTCCCTCCT